>NC_053493.1:268539286-268874286 GCF_905171775.1 Rana temporaria | reverse complement strand
ATTAAAAAACAATGTCCCCCAATGTAGATCTATCGTCTAAAAGGGATTTACACTTTTGTTACCTGCACAGGGTTTCCCTTGTTGGTATCTAGTTTGCTTAGAGGTCTACTTGGGACCTGGTTACTAGATGAAGATTGCTCCTTCTGTCTAAACTTCAGACTGTCACTCATTTCTATCAGCTTTTGTTATACGCTGGAAGATCTTGTCTCTTCTGAAACTATGTTTATTGGGCTTCCCTTTTCCTAAAATTTCAGGAGCGTCTTTCCTAGGCTTCACCCTTAACTTAACCTTTTTACATTGACCAAGTTGCTCTTTTAGTTTTTCTCAGCGGTTTCCTCTTGTAGGATTTTTAGTCGTCCGTCCCTTGTGCCCCTTATCCTTGAATACACCAGACTCCCCTTGGGCTTCCTTTTTCTTATAGAATCAATTCTCTATTGCAACTTCCTTTCCTTTGGTTAATGCCATGTCTGTTGGATCTTTCATTGACTTGCCCACTCCTCGGCTGGATTCATTTGGACATAACATAGGTCTGTGAAGTACTTTAATCCCTGTGTCCTTCAATGGACAAAAAAGAAAAGATGTTTGTTCTGACTGTAAAATATTTGTCTTTTGAAGTCCATTGAGGGACATAGGTCAGTGTCTTAACCCTATGGACTGCTTGCTTACAAAACTTGAGGCATGAGGGTTATGGTGGACAGGCCTTAAACATTTTTGTTTGCCACTGTCAACCTTCTGAAGGCAGCGTCATAACACATATGTCTATAACTTCATCCCTCCATGGACTTCAAGAAAGTTTTTTTTTTACATTAAGAACAAAAATATAATTGTTTGGAGTGTTTTGTAGGTCCTGGAGAGTTTAATTGTCTTTATTGTCTCATGAGGATTCATTCGTGAGATACTACTTTAGTTTCTAGGTTTCCACACTCGCCACAATATTATTGCAGACTTCCATGCTGCTCTGCTTCAGTACTGACAGATCCGCTGTTACCAGTCCATCTGTCAACTTTTCCAATTCTTCTGGATCCAGTATCCTCACTCTTTGGTCATTAACCACTTCCGGACCGCCGCATGTACATTTACGTCGGCAGAATAGCACGGACAGGCACATCAACGTACCTGTACGTGCCTGCCTAGACGTGGGTCAGGGGTCCGATCGGGACCCCCCCCCGGTACTTGCGGCGGTCCCCGTGGCTTCAGGAGCGATCCGGGATGAGGGGGCGGCGGTTCGTTTTTGTCCGCCCCCTCCGGATCGCTCTCAGCCAATGCGCTTCGTTCTCTGCCTGCACTGTAAACACAGGCAGAGGAGGAAGTGATGTCACCGCTCCTCCCGCCGGTACATCCCGCGGACACATCACAACAGTGAGTACACAAGCACTACACTGACACCAGTACAAATAGGCACACAAACCCCCCCCCCCCCCGGTTACCCCCCGATCAGCCCCTCCCTGTCAGTCACACTGTCACTAAATAGCAGTGATCATTTACTGATCACTGCATTTAGTGTCCTATCATAGTTTTGAAGGCCATAAAATGCCAAGATGGCACACAACCCCCCCAAATGACCCCATTTTGGAAAGAAGACATCCCAAGCTATTTGCTGAGAGGCATGTTGAGTCTATGGAATATTTAATTTTTTTGCCCCAAGTGATTGAATATTGACCAAAAAAAAAAATTACAAAACGTTGTCACTAAATGATATATTTCTCACACATGCCATGGTTATATGTGGAATTGCACCCCAAAATACATTCTGCTGCTTCTCCTGAGTACGGAGATACCACATGTGTGGGACTTTTTGGGAGCCTAGCCGCGTACGGGACCCCAAAAACCAATCACCGCCTTCAAGATTTGTGTGAGTGAAATCAAAAATTTATGTCCTTAGAAATCTTGAAGGTGGTGATTGGTTTTCGGGGTCCCGTACGCGGCTAGGCTCCCAAAAAGTCTCACACATGTGGTATCCCCGTACTCAGGAGAAGCAGCAGAATGTATTTTGGGGTGCAATTCCACATATGCCTATGGCATGTGTGAGAAATATATCATTTAGTGACAACGCTTTGTAATTTATTTTTTATTTTATTTTTTGGTCAATATTCAATCACTTGGGGCAAAAAAATTAAATATTCCATGGACTCAACATGCCTCTCAGCAAATTGCTTGGGGTGTCTTCTTTCCAAAATGGGGTCATTTGGGGGGTTGTGTGCCATCTTGGCATTTTATGGCCTTCAAAACTGATAGGTAGTGAGGATTGAAATCAAAGTTTGGCTTTGTTGTACACTTTGTGTATGGCAAAAGTAAGACTTAAAGCTGCCTATTAAAGTGGATCTGAAGTCAAAGTGAAGATGTATTATAGGAGAGGGCTCAAAATTTCAAGTCCTGACCTACTAGCCATGCCTCAAGGGTTACTTGACACCAGTTGCCCCACCCAACCCCTGTCCTGCCCGCCCTTAATTCCGGCCCTAAACACATCCTCATAAATTATCTCATGAAATTACACTTAAATGTTTTATGCAGAATTAAGTTATAAAAATATTAAAAACAACTTTATCAGTGCAGCCCCACTTGTGCCCATCAATGCCACCTATCTGTATCCATCAATGCCGCCTCGCATGTGCTTATCAATGCAGCCTACCAGTGCAGGGGAAGAGGGAGGACAGCAGGCGGTTGGATTATCAGCGAGCAGGGACATCGCTGTAACAGCTTACATTTTAATTGCAGTGTGTTCTCGCCGTCGCATAAAGCGCGGCTTCCCTGGGATTGGACGGGTGATCTGTCTATCAAAGTACCGGGGCCAGGAGGCAGGGAGTGCGAGGAACACGCAGCAATTGAAATGTAAGCCGTTACAGCGATGTCGCCGTTCTCTGATAATCCGGCTACCTGCTCTCCGCTCTCTTCCCCTCCGTGATCACTGGGAAAATGGCTTGCATTCAACCCTGCATGCCGGTTGCATAAGTGTACCCCGAAAGATTCCCCCTTTTTGTCTGGAATTCTTCCCTGAAAAATAGTGGTACACTTTCTGATATGTGAACGTGCCTAGGTACACCTCTTCTGTAGCCTTATAGATTTAAATCTGCAGTGCAATGACACACTGCTAAAGTGGCTCTTACTATGGGTGGTCGTCGGAACTCGCTGATGCTGCAGACTTTATTTGGGAGAGGTTTGGACACTCCTATTCACTCCCAATCTGACCAAGGCATGGTATGTTAGTAATAGGGAAAAGTTTAGCTGCAGGGAGACCACAGACAATACTGGTGACTAGCTGTTTGTTCTTTGCCTGCCATTTTGTATGGGTGCAGCTGCCAGAGTTCAGTTACTCTTTGCAACATCACATGATGGAGTTTTCTTTTTAAATATACATAGCTTGTTTATAATTAACATATGCCTAAGCAAAGATAATATCAAGAAAACAAAGCAAAACTATTTAGAAACTTGAAAATGAGACTATGGTCGAAAGGTATAAAAGCACTTCCATTTGACAGTAGCAAGAAGCTTGTTCATGTACTGAAAGACACAGCATGTTAATTGACTAAGGAAACCCATTTTATTTGACAGAGTTGTTCAGCCCAGTCAAGAACAACTGTTTGATGATGAAGAGCTGCCTACAGCAAGTGCAGAGGAGGAACAGTCTGGTCCAGCTCGAAGAAAGCGTCAGCCTAGCATGTCTGAAAGTATGCCTTTGTATACACTTTGCAAGGAAGACTTAGAGAGCATGGACAAGGAAGTAAGCTCAATCATACAAAATTATGTTGTTTAAAAATAAAATGCTAAATGCTGTAATATGCTTCTCTGTTTGTTTTGTCGAGCAAAGGATGGATCCCATGAATATGCACATCAATGCAGACCCACTGGTATTTGAATGAATGGCAGTCCCAGCCTGGGCTGCAGTCTGGCCACACCCCGAATGTGTTTCACTCCACCCCTCGGAACTTAATCATTATCATCTCCACTATTAACCACTTGCCAACCGGCCCATAGTAAAAATATGTCATTACTTGAATGTTTAGTAACGGTGTTATGAAAAAAAGAGGACTCCCCTTTGTTGGGACTTTAACAACCACACTAACAAATATTAGTACATAAAATCGTTTGATCATTCAAGCATGAAATTATCATTAAGACAAAAAAAAACATATATTTTATTATTATTATTATACAGGATTTATATACCGTTAACAGCTTGTGCAGCACTTAAAGGAACACCATTTTTTTTTTTTTTTAAATAACAAACATGTTATACTTGCCTCCACTGTGCAGCTCGTTTTGCACAGAGAGGCCCCGAACTTGGTATTCTGGGGTCCCTCGGCAACTGCCTCGGCTCCTCCCTGCAAGAACTATCCACCCTTATGCGAGCTCTCTCATAGTGGTTCTTGCGGGCGCGCTCCCGTGATACAGCCGGCAGCTATAGCCGCTCACTGTATCACTCCCCCGACGCCCCCCTTGACACGCCGTGTCATTGAATGTGATTGACGACAGCACGTGCAAATGGCTGCGCTGCTTTCAATCAACCAATGAATGAGCCGAGAAGCCAGCACGTTCACGGTGCGGGACTTTCAAAGGGTCAGGTAAGTAAATGGGGGCTCGGGAAGGCCGCTAATCCTCAGATGTTTTTTCACCTTAATGCATAGAATGCATTAAGGTGAAAAAACATGTACCTTTACAACCCCTTTAACAAAATAAACACACACATTACAGTTGCATTACAATTTGGTACAAGAGGAATTGGAGGGCCCTGCTCGCTAGAGCTTACAATCTAGGAGGAAGGGTCAATTGATACAAACAGGGATGAGCTGATGGAGAAAGTAAAACGGTGTATTAGAAGCTGCATAAGCTTCTTTAAAGAGAAGGGTTTTCAGGGATCGTCTAAATATCGATAGATTAGGGGACAGTTTGACAGATTGGGGTAGAAATATTGTAGGTGAGCATGGGCGGCGGTGACGAGGGAGCTAGAGAGCAGGAGGTCTTGGGAGGACCGAAGAGAGTGGCTTGGTTGGTATTTTGAGAGTAGGTTAGTGATGTGGCTGGGGGCAGAGTTGTGGACGGCTTTGTAAATTGTTAGTAATTTGAATTTTATTTGTTGAGTGAGCGAATTTTATTTGAGTAAAAGAAAGCCAGTGCCAGGGATTGGCAGAGAGGGGTGGAGGACACTGAACAGTTGGTATGGTGGATCAGTCTTGCAGCAGCATTCACTATGGACTGAAGGGGGGATAGTGTATGTAAAGGTAATCCAAAAAAGAAAATCAAAGAAAAAAGACAAAGAACGTGAGTCATGACAGATTACATAGTTATTAGCATGACGTATTATAAAAATACTCTGGTATTAAAGTAATCTCTCTGGTACTCTAGGGTACCGGAGAGATTACGTTTAATACCGTAAAGTATTTTTATAATACGTCATGCTAGCTATGTAATCTGTCATGTTTTGTCTTTTTTTTTTTTATATATACGTGTTTTATGTCTTTTTAATGATCATTTCATGCTTGAATGATCGAACGATCATTATTATGCACTAATAAATATATTTGTTAATCTATTCATGTGTGGTTGTTGCCTAAAAAAGTCCAAACGAAGGGGGGTTTTCTTCTTTTTTTTTTTTTTTTTTCTTTATACAATGTGGCGACAACACAATGCTCTGACATGGTGAAATACCCCTTTTGCATGAACTGTGTTATGGAAGTAGCTAGCTCTCATACATTTTCACTATGGGCAATTCTGCGTCGGATTCGCCACGGACTTACCAAAGCCATCTGTAAAGCCTGGAAGCGATCTGATGCGGCTATTTGCTGGGCAGGAAGTTGAGTGAGGGCGAGATGGCCCCCCCACTAGGCTCTATGCCCTTGGAGGACCTGAACGACATCTGACGTCACTTCCAGGTTTCAAACATAAACAATATTTTTTTTTATATTTTAAAGAGCAGTAAGAAAATATTGAAGACAAAGTGCAGCGCCTTCTAAGCGTAGCAAGCTCGTTTAATAAAAATGGAATTTTTCAAAAGCTATAAAAAGCCTACTTACAAACATAAATGAATACAGGCGAAAAGGTGTAGAGATCATCCGCATTTTTATCCCGGGGTCCGTACGATGTCCTGGTGCAGGCAGCGTGGAGATGTCGTTCTCTGTATAGCAGCGGCGGCAGGAACCGAGACGCTCTCGGAACCTACAGGCTGGAGTCAGGTATCCACTGCGGACTGCAAATGACGTCACTTCCGGATGCGGGAGGTGCACACGTTCAAGACTTTCGAGTCTCTTCCTCAGGCTGGGCTCAAAAAATGCGGATAAAAATGCGGATGATCTCTACACCTTTTCGCCTGTATTCATTTATGTTTGTAAGTAGGCTTTTTATAGCTTTTGAAAAATTCCATTTTTATTAAACGAGCTTGCTACGCTTAGAAGGCGCTGCACTTTGTCTTCTTTTGCTTTCACACAGATCACTTCATCTGTCAGCTGGCAGCCATCTAAAGCAAGGCTATAGCGATATAGTTATACAGTGCCATGGACACTTGATGGACTATGACATCCACTTTATAGCACTGTCTTTTTTGGACAATACTCATATTTATATCCATTTTTATTTTTATTTTTATTCCCATCCTCATTTTTATTATTACTTTTATTTTTATTTTTTATTTTTTATCTTCATTATCCTTAGCCCCTATTTTTAATCCAATTTAAACTAGCCTGTTGTGAACCTTAGACATCTACAGGGAGTGCGCTTGAATATCATGTTTTGTTTTATGTAAGAAAATATTGTAAGTACATGTATTGAGAAAAAAAAACTAAAATTAAACCTCTAAGGCCTTGTACACACGGTCGGACCAAACCGATGTGACTGGTCCGTCTGACCGTTTTGATCGGTTCACCTCTGTACACACCGTCAGTCCAAAATCTGATCGGGTTAGAACGCGGTGACGTCAAACACACGACGTGCTGAATAAAACAAAGTTCAATGCTTCCAAGCATGCGTCGACTTGATTCTGAGCATGCGCGGGTTTTGAACCGATGCTTTTCTGTACTAACCATCGGTTTGGTCCGATGGGGCAGCGGTCCATCGGTTCGGTTTTGAAGCATGTTTTAAAATTTTGGACCGAAGGAAAACAGACCGATGGCCTATACACACGGTCGGTTTGGTCCGATGAAACTGAGCTTCGGTTCATTCTCATCGGTTTGGTCCCACCGTGTGTACAAGGCCTAAGGGGTTCCATACAGAACATAATAAAAAAAGAAAAAAAAAGTACAAAGAGCACAAGTGAGCGATCTACTCAGGCTAAAAGTGAGGACTCGTAGTTAATCTACATAAACAACGAAGGCAGGGGGCCCAGCATTTATAGAATTTCGGGTAAGTGTTGGCACACCACGATGTCTCCACTTTTCCACCTCCATAATGTCTTGCACCCTTAATAGCCATTCTTTAACCACTTCATTACTGGGCACTTAAACCCCCTTCATGCCCAGACCAATTTTCAGCTTTCAGCGTTGACGCATTTTGAATGACAATTGCGCGGTCATACAACACTGTACCCAAATTATATTTTTATCATTTTTTTCCCACAAATAGAGCTTTCTTTTGGTGGTATTTGATCACCTCTGCGATTTTTTTTCTTTTTTGCGCTATAAACATAAATAAAAACAGAACATTTTGAAAAAAAAACACTTTTTTACTTTGTGTTTATAATATCCCAATTTTTTTTAAAAAAAATAAAAATTTCCCTCAGTTTAGGCCGATACGTATTCTTCTACATATTTTTGTTAAAAAAAATCGCAATAAGCGTTTATCGGTTGGTTTGCGCAAAAGTTATAGCACCTACAAAATAGGGGATAGGTTTAATATTTTTTTTTTTTTTTTTTTTTTTATTTATTTATTTATTTTTTTACTAGTAATGGCTGCGATTTTTTTTTTTTTTTTTTTTTTGTCAGGCCTGCGATATTGCGGCGGACGTATCGGACACTTTTGACACAATTTTGGGACCATTCACATTTATACAGCAATCAGTGCTATAAAAATGCACTAATTACTGTATGAATGTGACTGGCAGTGAAGGGGTTAACACTAGGGGGTGAGGAAGGGGTTAAATGTATTCCCTCATTGTGTTCTTACTGTGTGGGGGGATGGGACTGACTGGGGGAGGTGACCGATGCTGTGTCCCTATGTAAAGGGACACAGATCGGTCTCCTCTCTCCCTGACAGCACGTGGAGCTCTGTGTTTACACACAGAGCTCCACGTCCTGCTGTGTCACCGACTATCGCGGGGGTCTGGCGGACATCACGGCCACCAGGCACTTGCATCGGCTCCGGAGCGATGCGCCGGGCACGTTGTTTCCCCGCGGCGCGCACGGGGAATCACAGCAACAGGACGTCTAAAGACGTCCACTCGGCACTTGAGAGCCGCGCTGTGGACGTCTTTTGTCTATAGCGTGGCCCTCTTGTGGTTAATGGTAGGGGCCAATTGGGATTTTTAATGGACTGGCAGCTGAGACGTCAGAGTTTATAAAACCCTACCGACCTCGGTGTCATGGAATAACCTAGGTTAAAGGATCATCAGCAATCTGGTCATTTGTCACCTTGACAATAATGTTGGACTTCAGTCCAGAAAGGCAATCCCACAGCAAGTGTAAGAAGGTACCTTTCTGTCCGCGCCCTCTCCAGCAAAGATCGGGTACCGACGGAAATATACGAGACAGTTTGTCAGGTGCTTTATATCACCTTCTTGGGTTTTAGAATTGACTGAAGAAGTGTGAGCTAGCATAGTGATCTTCTCAATGCTACCCTCAGGTAGCTCTTTGCCTAATTTTTTTTCTCCGATTGCCTGATGTAATTAGGGAGTTGTGGTACTATGTTTCTCTACTAGAAGCTTGTATAGCTTGGAGAGTAAATTTGTTGCATCCTCTCTATCTTGGCACATGGCTTTGAAATCTAGATCTCATGACCTCCCATACTGTTTTCAAAAAAAAAAAAAAGTAGCTGGAAATGTTTCCAGTTGACCCAGGATAACATACCCCATTCTCTGCAGAGTTCTGCTAGGAGTTTTTGGTTGGAACTGGTCATAAACCGAAAGCAGCAAATTTCCTGCGCTCCCCCAGGAATTAAAGGCCAAATCTTCCCCAGGGCTAAACCAAGGTTAGCCTCCTAATGGACAGAAGTGAGGGAAATTGAGCACAGGAACATTTTGTATTAAGTCCATCCCAGATAGGGTCGCAATAGAGAGGGGAGAGACCAAGGTGGGATAGTCCCCTGGAGGCACGGAGAAGCCAGGGGGCATGGGCCAAGACACAGCCTGCAATTTTTTCTAAAGGCTTCTCATGAGTGCAAGTTTCAATCCACTATATGCAGTAAAAACGTGGCCTGGTAATACAATAGGAGGTCTGGTAGGCCCAGACCTCCACTTGGCTTTAAATGATGCATAAGATAGACACTGAGGCTTCCCATGCCAAACAAATCTAGTAAATTCTTGGCATGCCTTAGGGAAAGGGGCCTTGGGGAGTTGTATAAGGACCATATGAAAAAGATATCAAAATTTAGGGAGGATCATCTTAAGAATGTTTATCCTGTCCCGCCAAGTGCTTTTTACTTTTCTCTCACGTGTCTTAACTTAGACTGGACTGAGTGTAACAAGGGGACAAAATTAGTCTTGGAGAGATCTTTCGGATCTGAAGGTAACTTAATACCAAAGTAGGCAAGAGGGGAGTTCTGCCATTTAAAGGGGAACAAATTATTTTACATTTGTCTCTCTGATGCAGGGATACTTGGAGGCATAATGACAGATTTCCCAAGGTTAACCTTGAAGTTTAAGAGGTCATGAAAGCGTTTGATTTTGTTTAGAAGCTTGGGGGATGTCAATGAAGGGTTGCTCAGGAAGAAAAGTATATCTGCAAAAGTGGACAGTTTGTGTGCCATAGAGCCCACCCTCACCCCGGGGGTTCAATCAGGGTTCAATCTGATCTGACGCAAGAAGGCTTCCATGACCAAAGCAAACCGCAAAGGTGACAAGGGACAACCCTGCCGAAGGGTCTCCCTTCTGAGGTGTTTAATCTACACCCAACTACTCTTTGTGGCTATTAAATGTCTTCCAAAAAGAGGAGCAGGACTAACACTACAGGGAAGGGCACATCTATGTCATCAGTAGTTCTGTTAAACCTAGTTGTATCCCTGGTGTTGTATCCCCTGAAAGACCAGAGGCTTCCGTGCAAAATTTGAGCCGTTGCACCTATCTGGTATTGTGCCCACAGTCAACGCTGCTGCTTCACACTTTATTAATGAGGATGAACTTTCCTAAGCCCTAGCCAGGTTAGAGCAAAGGAATACTGTCATGATTGCCTCCATCCCGCAGGGTGGCAAGAAGCTTTGTGACAGATCCCCCTCCCTGGAGTCTCCTAGTTTTGGAGCAGAAATTGGTTGAGAATGGGGAAGAGCTAAAAAGCTCAGGATTCAGTGGAGTGCTCAGAAGATGAGTCTGCTTTTGAGCAATCTGGACAAAGGGAGATCCAGTTGATGTCTGTCTGTCACAGAAGCTTTCATCCGAACTCTGACCGAAATGGTTCGTTCTGCCTTTAAGTTGCCTATTAAAAAAGCAAAGGCGAATAAGCCCCCTAGTCCTCTTGGGATCCCTGAGGCCTCTTCAGGCCACACATGCTTCCCCCTACACTCCCTGCTGGAATAGGTGGTGTATGCTGATTGGGAATCTCCTAACAGGATTTCGTTCCTCTTAAGAGGTTTTCCTTTTTTATATCAATGGATCAAGGGTTTGTTAAGAAATGGAGAATGCCAGCCGTAGATGCAGCTGTTTCGTCCTTAAACAAGAACTTGTCTTATCCGGTGGATAATGCACAGGGCTTGAAGGACCCTGTTGATAAGAAATTGGAGTCCTTATTAAAAACTTCCTTTTCTTTGGGCAGTTCAGCTATTCAGCCAGCTGTTGCAGCAATTGGTATCTGCCAGTCCGTAAAGGATCAGGTCAGATGGCCTTATAGGCCCAACCAGGAGGATGATCTGCCTGAAAGTAAGACAGATATTCCTTGAGCGCTGTGTTTTGCTGTTGATACCAACAGGACACTAAAACCAGGGACAAGGCCAGGGCCAGAAAAAACCCTGGGTCTAAGATCCTTCTAAATCCAACACCATGCCCTCCTTTTGAGGAGACGCCCCCACTCTTAGGTGGAGGGAAGGCTGCTGCACTTTTCGGACATTTGTAGAACAATAATTCAGTGCGAGTGGGTCACCTCAATTATATTCTGCGGTTACAAGCTGGAGTTGCTGAGGGTTCCCCTGGATCTTCCAAAAAGTGATTTTTTGTTTTTTTGGTTAAACACCAAACAGGGTCACTTGCCCTATTTTTTTGGACCTAAGATCCCTGAACCAGTATCTACTAATCCAGTCCTTTTGGATGGAGTTTGTCCACTCAGTTGTAGCCTCATTCTATGTGTATTTACACGTGTATATCTTTCATCCTCAGAGGATTCTGCGACTTTCAGTAGAGGAATGTCATTTTCAGTTTTGTGCCTTAACCCTTCAGCCCTATGCCCAGTTCCACTCCAGGCCTTTACAACAAGACATCTTGTTGGCTTGGAACAGGAGAGGACAAGCCATGGACAATTTTGACCACCTCCTCCCAATCTCAGAGTTGCTCTATCGGTGACTGACCTCAGGAAGCTTGGGTAAAAATAGAATTCAGGATATGTAAAATACAATTAAGAAGAGCTGTGCTTGGCGAGAGGAAAAAAATAAAATAGAAATAAAGCTAGTGCTGCCAAGTGATCAGTTTAATTTTCCTTATACAGTTCAAAGTGAAAATGTTAACTCTAGATTTACAACTATACGTGTCTACATGTGAAATGCTAACTAGGATGGCTGATGTTTTGTGGCGTTTCTTTCTCTTTTCTGCAAGGTAAGTATTGATGTGTGTGTCATGAGACTTTGGTATCGTGCTTATTAATTTGTGTGAGTAATTCTGCCTGCCATGTATTGATTCACACTACTGCACTCAATCTTCCCTTAACTACCAGCACCAGAATAGAACATGACCTGAAGAAGCTGCAGTGGGTGAGACTGCTCAGACTAATTAGAAGACTCAGTCACTACAAAGCATGGAATTGTTTAGATGAAAAGTTCATTCACCTGTAATGTCCACTGCACCGTACACAATTCCTATCTTGAATATCCCACAGTATGATTTTTCTTTACTTAGAGAGGGCTTTAACCTAAAACTTTTTTGCTGAAGTTTTAAGGAAGTTTTCATTAGACCCGTGCTATTCTCTTTCCTTTAGTGCTCTTAGCCGCCTTTCACACTTGTACGACTTGTCCCACAATTTTGGACTGCAGAATCACACGACAAGTCATTCTCCATTATTTTGAATGACTACAATTCATATTGGCATGACTTTAAGTCGTACCGACTTGAAAGTAGTTCCTGCACTACTTTTTTTCTGAAAAAGGGGATCTGATAAATGGAACTAAAGATGGGTGTGCCACATGCCAAAAAACTAAAGAGAAAAAACCCCTGGAGTGGGACTTTAACCACTTAAAGGGGTTGTAAAGGTACATTTTTTTTTTATTTCCCCTAAATAGCTTCCTTTACCTTAGTGAAGTCCTCCTTCACTTACCTCATCCTTCGATTTTGGTTTTAAATGTCCTTATTTCTTCTGAGAAATCCTCACTTCCTGTTCTTCAGTCTGTAACTACACACAGTAATGCGAGGCTTTCTCCCTGGTGTGGAGAAAGCCTCTTGAGGGGGGCGATCAGGAGTGTCGGGACACTCTCTACTTTGCAGATAGAGAAAGGAGCTGTGTGTTAGTGGGCGCCCTGACACTCCTGCTCGCCCCCTCAAGAGGCTTTCTCCACACCAGGGAGAAAGACTTGTATTACTGTGTGTAGTTACAGACAGAAGAACAGGAAGTGAGGATTTCTCAGAAGAAATAAGGACATTTAAAAGCGAAATTGAACGGTGAGGTAAGTGAAGGAGGACTGCACTAAGGTAAAGGAAGCTATTTAGGGATTTTTTTTTTTTTTTTTTTTTTTACAACCCCTTTAAGCTCCGGACCATTTTGTAGCTAAATTACAGGCCCATTTTTGCAATTCGGCACTGCGTCGCTTTAACTGACAATTGCGCTGTCATGCGATGTGGCTCCCAAACCAAATTTACGTATTTTTTCCCCATAAATAGAGCTTTATTTTGGTGGTATTTGATCACCTCTGCGTTTTTTTTATTTTTTTGCGCTATAAACAAATAGATCGACAATTTTGAAAAAAATGCAATATTTTTTTCTTTTTGCTATAATAAATATCCCCCAAAAATATATATAAACGTTTTTTTCCCTCAGTTTAGGACGATACGTATTCTTCATATTTTTAGTAACAAATCGCAATAAGCGTTTGGTTTGCGCAAAAGTTATAGCGTCTACATAATAGGGGATCGTTTTATAGTATTTTTATTAAATTGTATTTATTACTAGTAATGTCGGCGATCAGCGTTTTTTTTCTTTTATCGTGACTGCAACATTATGGCGGACACTTTTGACACGATTTTGGGGCCATTGTCATTTATTCAGCGATCAGTGCTATAAAAATGCACTGATTACTGTGAAAATTACACTGGTAGTGAAAGGGGTTAACCTGTAGGGGGTGCTGAAAGGGTTAAGTGTTTCCTAGGGAGTGATTACTACCGTGTGGGGGCGTGGCGTGTGACAAGGAAAAAAGTCATTCCCTATGACAAGGAAAAGACCATCAGTGACACTCACAGTAGGAAGAACGGGGAAAGGTTTGTTTACTCTTGCCTCTCCCCGTTCTTCAGCTCTGTTACCCGATTGCGGGACCCCGGCGATGATCGGGTCCCGCTGGCGTGGTCACGAAGCTAAGGACCAGGTCGGCGGCGTGCGCGACCGACCCACAGCTGGGCTCTTAAAGGTAACCTACTTGTGCCTAGCCGTGCCATTCTGCTGACGTATATCTGCGTGAAGGGGTCCTTAAGTGGTTAAAGGCACTACTGCAAAAATAGTATTGAAGTAAACAAATATTTATTGAAAACGCATATATCAATAGTACAAAAGCGTGGATACATAAAAATTGCAATACAGATATTGATTCTTAAAACCAACCCGTTTCGGAAAACAGGGTTTTTCTTCCTTCATCAAGGTAGTAACAATTTCACATCTATAAGAAATGCAAGATAATCAGTGGACAATTTGTACAATACATCTATTGACAAAGTCTATATTGTATCTAGCCCATCAAAGTACTTGTCACTTACATCCTTATTGGCAATGCAAATAAGTATCCAAAAGGTAAAAAGAGAGTTTCAACACTGCAGCGCATGTCCCTTCATGCAGTCCATCAGTCCATCCACTGTGTCAATGTTGGTAATTAGCAGACAGGGGAGGAGGCATACAAAAGGCCTCAGAATATAACACTAGGAGGATCTCTGTCCTAGACACCTCAGGTAAAACTGTGTGCTGTAATAGGACACAGTGTGTTTGTGTACTGCGGTCCAATGAACCGAGAACCTGTGGCAGGAGCATAAAAATTGTATAAGTAACTGCATAAGGGAAAAAAAGGGGAGGGGGTGGTAAAAAGGGTATTAAGGTCAAAGCAATGACTCGTATAAGAAATAGAATCACTGCAAATGTAGCACCCACCTATGCGTATTGGTGTACTCGCATACCGGAAGGCAGGTCTTCTAAATGACTTTCCAATTTCCATGGCAAAATACAAAAATTCACTGCTTAGGCATTTACTTACGGCAGCAAAAGCCTGTATTCCAATTTTGTGGAAAAGCATGAGCTCGCCGACAAGACAACAATGGCTGGGCAGGGTAATGGAAATACAGCAGATGCAAAACTTGACAATGGGAATGAGAGAGCAGGAAGAGAAATACAGACAGGTATGGGCGCCATATATCAGTTATAGAGAGCAGAATCCCAGAGGGGGAGAGGGAGAGACAAACTTTTTTTTTTTTTGTTAGATAACCAGGGACTGCGCTTGTTGGGGGGGATGGGGTAATTATAATGGTATGGTTAAATAATATGCATGGAATTAAGACCATGGTGTAATCTAAGAGAGGAAAAATGTATATTTAAAAAATATGAACAAGAATGTTTGTACATATTATGCTGTACCTATTTGTTTTTCTTTTGTTTGAACTATGGAGAAATGGAAGAAAAAGTATATAAAATAAAGAATTTATAAAAAAAAAAGTTAGTTTCAGACAGAAGAACAGGAAGTGAGGATTTCTCAGAAGAACTAAGGACATTTAAAAGTAAAATCGAAGGAGGAGGTAAGTGAAGGAGGACTGCACTAAGGTAAAGGAAGCTATTTAGGGAATTTTTTTTTTACCTTTACAACCCCTTTAAGCTTCTTTATTTTTTACTTGCCCTGAGTGTTTTTTCTACACAGGGGTTCTATGCTAGGATTGCTGTGCGTTTTAGCATTTGCAATCTGTAAGGGGATTTTTTGTGGTTTTATGATTCAGACAATGGGGAGGTCTCCATAGACATACTGTGTGTATCTTACACTGGTCTGGCTGCAAGCCTTCTCATGTCCCACATGATGACATCAGGATTGTTTGGCTCCTTCTTTGGAGTCTTTGGGAGGATCCAGGACATTCCATTCTCCTCCCTTTTGTTGTGTCCAGGGCAACTATAGTTGCTTTCTGGACACGCTGCCGTGCTGGTGGGACCCGCACGCGGTCTTGCCGCGCGTGCCCGAACCTTGGTGGCGCACATGCGCGGTGTGGCCTTTGCGCATGGGCCCAGTGGTGGCCGGTCCCGCGATCGGCGCTCAGGGGGCCCGACTGATCACCTGTACAAGAGCCTGTCATTCCCAGCTGATTAAGATGAGGCACTAATTATGGCCTGCCTGACTAGCTGGGCTATATTAAGCTCACTTCATTCACTGGCAGACATGGCAGGGAGGAGGAGGTTGTGTTTGGGGGAATCTGCATGACATTCAGCTTGAGAGTAAGTACAAGAAATCAATCCCTTTGAATATATATGTTATTACAGGGTGTTGGGCATATTTTATGCTGAATACATCCTGACTTTGGATATTTTTCTTTATATTGTTTGATGATTTTTTTCCTCTTTCTTTTATGTTTTTTTTACAATATAGTTGGTTCTCTTACTGATGTTGAAACCATCTGTACTGTCTAATTCTCACACTCCCCTATTATAGAGAGAGAGACACACCCCCTATGACAGGAGAAGGGGAAAAAAAAACTATCTCGGGATCTAATCCACCGTCCGAGTCACCGAGTATTCACTACGTCTCCCTGCTGTGGCACACACCAATCCTTGGTTGTGAGATCCCACTGCTTATGGGAGAAAAAAATAAATTGAGCGTCTCCGACTTCCCTCCACTAGGAGGAGAGGCGCTCTAATGGGGGTAAGTATAAGAGCATTGCAGAGAGTCTCGCCTGAGTATTAATCCGGGTGCACCCCGCCAGTATATAATTTAAACTGGTTCTACCCCTCTCATCCGAAAATCTCCCCATCCCCCCCACCCCATGCATAAGGGGAAAAAAAGGGGGATGGCAAAAAGGGTATTAAGGTCAAAACAATGACTCAGAAAAGTATCCAAAGTTCGGATGTTTTCAGCATAAAATATGCCCAACACCCAGTAATAACATATATATTCAAAGGGATTGATTTCTTGTACTTACTCTCAAGCTAAATGTCATGCAGATTCCTCTAAACACAACCTCCTCCCTGCCATGTCTGCCAGTGAATGAAGTGAGCTTAAAATAGCCCAGCTAGTCGGGCCATAATTAGTGCCTGATCTTTATCAGCTGGGAATGACAGGCTCTTGTACAGGTGATCAGTCGGGCCCCCTGAGCGCCGATCGCGGGACCGGCCACCACAGGGCCCATGCGTAAAGTCCACACCGCGCATGTGCGCCACCAAAGGTCCCACCAGCACGGCAGCGTGTCCCACCAGCACGGCAGCGTGTCCCACCAGCACGGCAGCGTGTCCCACCAGCACGGCAGCGTGTCCAGAAAGCAACTATAGTTGCCCTGGACACAACAAAAGGGAGGAGAATGGAATGGCCTGGATCCTCCCAAAGACTCCAAAGAAGGAGCCAAACACAATCCTGATGTCATCATGTGGGACATGAGAAGGCTTACAGCCCGACCAGTGTAAGATATGCACAGTATGTCTATGGAGACCTCCCCATTGTCTGAATCATAAAACCACAAAAAATCCCCTTACAGATTGCAAATGCTAAAACGCACAGCAATCCTAGTATAGAACCCCTGTGTAGAAAAAACACTCAGGGCAAGTAAAAAATAAAGAAGCTTAAAGGGGTTGTAAAGGTTAAAAAAAAATTCTCTAAATGGCTTCCTTTTACCTTAGTGCAGTCCTTCACTTGCCTCCTCCTTCGATTTTACTTTTAAATGTCCTTATTTCTTCTGAGAAATCCTCACTTCCTGTTCTTCTGTCTGTAACTTCACACAGTAATGCAAGGCTTTCTCCATGGTGTGGAGAAAGCCTCTTGAGGGGGGAGGGGGTGAGCAGGAGGGTCAGGACGCCCACTAACACACAGCTCCTTTCTCTATCTGCAAAGTAGAGTGTCCTGACACTCCTGCTCGTTCCCTCCCCCCCTTAGGAGGCTTTCTCCACACCAGGGAGAAAGCCTTGCATTACTGTGTGTAGTTACAGACAGAAGAACAGGAAGTGAGGATTTCCCCGTTCTTCCTAGTGACAGGTCACTGATCGTCTGCTCTCTCATCGGGAGCAGCAATCAGTGACGTGTCACTCGTAGCCACACCACCTAACAGTTAGAATCACTCCCTAGGACACACTTAACCCTTCCTAGCCCCCTAGTGGTTAACCCCTTCGCTGCCAGTCCCTTTTACACAGTAATCTGGGCATTTGTATAGCACTGATTGCTGTATAAATGTGAATGGTCTTAAAATGGCGCCAAAAGTGTCCGACATAATGTCGCAGTCACGACAATAGTTGAAAAATGCCATAAAACTATCCCCTATTTTGTAGACACTATAACTTTTGGCGCAAACCGATGAACGCTTATTGCAATTTTTTTTTTTTTTTTTTTTTTTTTACCAAAAATATGTAGAGTACGTATCGGCCTAAACTGAGGGAATTTTTTTTTTTTTATATATGGGGATATTTTATTATAGCAAAAAGTTAGATATCGCTCTTTTTGTTTATAGCGCAAAAAAATTAAAACAGGTGATCAAATACCACCAAATGAACTATATTTGTGGGGGGAAAAAAATATGTAAATTTTGTTTGGGAGCCACATCGCACGACCACAATTGTCGGTTAAATCGACGCAGTACCGAATCGCAAAAAGTGCGCTGGTCTTTGGCCAGCCAAATGGTCCGGGGCTGAAGTGGTTAAAAATGTAAAGTGACTGTAAAGGCTTGTGTTTTTTTTTTTTGTTTTGTTTTTTTAAATCCTAAAAAAAGCAGGTTATGCTTGCCTGTGCAAAACCATTTCACAGAGCAGCCCGCTCCCTGATCCTCCTTCTTGGGTCATTGTCGATCCCCCCCCAGTTGCCCCTGGCTCCTCTGAAAGCCACTATGGAGACACTTGTGCATGTTCACTCCCGAGTCCCACTCCCTCATTACTGGCGGCGGTTGCCATTGGCTCCTGCTGCTGTATCTGAGCCAGTGAGGAGAGAGAGAGCCTTGGCCCTCATTCACATTGCTGGAATGAGATCGGGCACAGGTATGTATTTAGGAGGGTAAGGGGGGAGCTGAATTCAAAAAAATGTTTGCAACTTACTGAATGCAGTAAGATAAAAAAAAAAATTAAAAACAAACACCTGCCTGTACAACCACTTTAAGGCTGGATAAATCCCAGGGACCAAGTAACCAGCTCTTTCAGCTTGCATATACATTAATTGAGCTTGTGCTTTTGTCAGTGGAAGCACCTGCTGCCTGACACCAACATTTTCTTGTTGGATCCCGGATTTCGTTTTTGGCTGCAAGTTTGTTTTCATGACATTGTACCCAAGCCTTTGATTCATCTTGAAAAGTTGACAAACTCCTTGGCTTATACATTATTGATGTCTTGCTACACAAATCAAATGGCAATGTGTTTTGAGTCTTTGCATGAGATTTTAAGAAAACAAAATTTAATTGTAAATAATTCATATTGTTTAATCCAAAAATATACTTGAAGTCATAATTATTGTTGCCCTTGAGATGGGTAACATTGTTCAAAATTGCATTTGAACATGCAAAAGATCTAGAGGATTGTAATTTTCCCAATTTTTAGTACTGATTTTTTTTTTTTTTTTATTCGCCCTCATTATTTACTGCCTTTTAGTTAACATTTGCATGATGTGGATGCATGTCGTTTTTTTTTTGTTTGTTTTTTTTGCCATATTTCCAAGCACACGGGTGTTTTTTTTTCCCTACTGATCTAAATGCAGCCAATTGTTATCAATGTGCCTGTACACAGGGAAGTACAGATAAGTAAAAAAAAATAATGCAGAAATCTGAGTTGCTGGTCAGTATGTTACATGCATACGCGTGCAAATACATGCATAAAATGTTAATTTGAAGAGGATAGAATTTATTTTACTTGTGTATGTGCATACACATCGATGCACAAAACAAAAGCCTGACATTTTACTCAGGAATACTGATGTTGAAACATCAGTACTGTGTGCGAGTACACTAAGCAGCTACTTATTGAAGATTCATGCTACCAGGTTGTAGTTAGAGAAGTTCTGTAAGAGGAACAGCTCATATCGGGTACAATGGATTAACTCTCTAAAATGTACATGAGATTTTTATTTTTTTTTCATGTTAAGTGCATGCTAAGTAATTTATAAGGATTCTCAGAGAGATTACGATAGTCCCAATAACCATAATCTTCATCTGATTTTTCTCTAAAAGGATGGAGCCCTCTTTGGCTAGGCTTCATCAGGGGTCAGCTTCTATGTCTGAGCTGCCTGCTTACAGGACCATGGAGAGGAAAGTTTGAACTTTTCCAATAGCCACCTTAGCCATATACAGGTTTAACACAGGCTCTGCTCACTTAACGGCCAGGTTCCGTTCCATCTAATTGCTCATTAACCTCCTTACTACCGGCCGCCGTCAATTGACGGCGGCACGATACTCTCTTGTTCTGAGAGAACGTCATATGACGTCCTCGTCTTGCAGAGCCACTGGGGTGGACCCGCACCCGCCGTGTTACTGGGAACCCAATGCGCGTGCGTGATGGCCGCCAGGCACCCGCGATTGCCCAGTAACTGAGCAGGACTGTGGATCTCTGTAAACACAGAGATCCACGTCCTGTCAGGGAGAGGAGACCGATACTGTGTCCCTTGTACATAGGTACACAGATCGGTCACCTCCCCCAGTCGGTCCACTTCCCCCACAGTTAGAATCACTAGTAGGGAACACATTTAACCCCTTTCTCGCCCCTAGTGTTAACCCCTTCCCTGACAGTCACATTCATACAGTAATCGGTGCATATTTATAGCACTGATCGCAGTATAAATGTGAATGGTCCTAAAAATGTGTCAAGTGTCCGATGTGTCTGCCATAAGGTCGTAGTCCCAATAAAAATAGCAGATCGCCACCATTACTAGTAAAAAAAAAAATTCATAATTATGTCCCCTATTTTTTGTTTTGCGCAAACCAGTCACTATACGCTTATTGCGATTTTTTACCAAAATATGTAGAATATGTATCGGCCTAAGTTGAGAAAAAAATAAAAATTTCTTTCTAAAAAAAAAATTGGCATTTTTATTATAGCAAAAAGTAAAAATTATTGCGTTTTTTTTTTTTTTTTCAAAATAGTCGCTTTTTTTTCGTTTATAGCACAAAAAATAAAAACCGCAGAGGTGATCAAATACCACCAAAATAAAGCTCTATTTGTGGGGGAAAAAACAGGCAATTGTCAAAGCATCGCAGTACCGCAAGCTGAAATTTCGCCTGGGCGGGGGTATATGTGCCCAGTAAGCAAGTGGGTTAAACAAAGAGCTACAAGTAATCAATATTTTAAGCATTCTTAAGTACTGTAATGTATTCTGCAAAAAAAGGACTAAACGTTGTTTAAATTTGCTTTAATACAGAACAAACAAATCCTGTACTGTACTTTCCATAGTTTAGGCCGATATGTATTCTTCTACTTATGTTCGGTAAAAAAAAATCGCTATAAGCGTTTGGTTTGTGCAAAGGTTATAGCGTCTACAAAATCGGGGATAGTTTTATGGCATTTTTTTTAATAATTTTTTTTTTTTTTTACTAGTAATGGCGGCGATCAGTGATTTTTTTTTATAGTGGCTGCGACATTATGGCGGACACGTCAACACTTTTGATGCCATTTTGGGACCATTGTAATTTTTACAGCGATCAGTGCTATAAAAATGCACTGGTTACTGTAAAAATGACACTGGCCTTGAAGGGATTAACCTGTAGGGGTTGCTGAAGGGGTTAAGTGTGTCCTAGGGAGTGCTTGTAACTGTTAAAGGGCGTGGCTTGCTGTGACTTGTCACTGATTATTGTTCCCGATGACAGGGAACACGATCAGTGTCACCTAGGCAGAATGGGGAGATGTGTTTACGCTGACATCTCCCCGTTCAGCTCTGTGATCTGATCGCGGGACACCGGCGGCGATCCGGTCACGGAGCTAACGGCAGGGTCACGAGTGCGCCCCCGACCACACGGTTCGCATATTAAAGGGGACGTACTTGTATGCCCATTTGCGCAGCCGTGCCATTCTGTCGACGCACATCGTCGTGCGTCGGTCGGGAACCGGTTAAACCCTTCCATGGGTTGTAGCATAGCAGTTGTGTTTTTAGGCAGTTTACACTACCTTTACGTCTGGATGTAGGTCATCAAGAGGCTGGGGGGGAAGAGGGGGCTGGAGCATTATCAAGCAGGAGGATCAGTTTAAAGTAAACACCCTTTTGCAGACAATAATGCTAGACCAAGGGTATAAAGCAATTGATGAAACCAGTCATCAAAGCTTGTGCCACCCATGCTTTGTTTGCACATCAATAGACAGGCATTGTGTGCTTACTAACCTGCTTCAATGCACGTAGGATTGATGAGGAAAGGCTTTAACTTGAACCCAGCAACATTTCCTCCCAACAACGTGACCCTGTCTTTAAAAGCGGGCCTTGTTTTGTCGTCTTTGTGTATGTAGGACCTTTCGGAGATTTTTTTTACAAAAAAGTTGTTTCATCCACATTAAATATCTGCTCTGGACATCAGCCATCTTTTTTCAATGATTTTATCAAGTTCAACCACAAATTTTTCAGCTTCTTCACTTGCCGCCTCACCACTGATACCCCAATTATGGAGGTTGAATCTCCTACAAAACCTTTGAAACCATCCATGGCTTACTGTAAATGTTTTAGTCGATTCTTCTCCTCTTTGAAACCTCAAAAATATTGCATGCTTTGGTTTGAATCAATAGACTCATTGCTATTCTGTCTTCTATTTGGTCATCAATCCATACCGCCAGCAATTTCTCCATTTCATGAATGTGGCCTTTCCACTGCCTAGTTATGGCTTGATATCCTGTCGATGTTTTTACTGCCTCTTTCACTCAATCCTTAAAGATTGTTCAAATTCTACAATGTGCAAGTTCCAATTCACTTGCTATTTCTTTAACTTTCTTGCCAGCCTCATAGTCCTTAAAGTGATTGTAAACCCAATCAAAAAAAAAAAAACCCTGCAAGACAAAGGCATAATGAGTAGTAGTAGTAGTATGCATAGCATACTAGCTCATTATGAATTACTTACCTTGGATCAAAGGCCCCGCAGCGTCCCTCACCCACCCCCCCCCCCCCTCCGGTGGCGTCATCTCTCCAGAGGGTTACTTTTGGGCATAGCGGCTCTGGCGCTGTGATTGGCCGGAGCAGTGATGACGTCACTCCCGCGCATGCTCGTGGGAGCCACTGGTAATGGCACACGAACTGAAGCAATGGTACATGGGTGCCTTTGCTTTAGTGCGGATGTGCCGATGACATCAGCATATGCCTTGCAGGTTTAGGAGATATGCTGGGTAGCTACAGGTAAGCCTTAATATAGGCTTACCTGTAGCGTAAAGGGTTTACAACCACTTTAATGATCTTCATTTTTATATCAAGATCAATAACTTTATTTATTTTTTTGTAGCACTTTCCGCAGGAGCAAGCACCCTTTTTTTTTCTGACATGGTGTGGGCAATACCTGTACAGTACAAGCGCACATTACATAAAGACATAAAACGGTACAGTATAAAGAACACTGAAAGGGGCATTGATGAGAACCAAGTATAGTACAGTACCTGTAAAACAGCAGTCGGGAGTGAGAACGAGGCTAAAGCAGAGTGATGACATGACATCCTGCATTGGTGTACGTCATTCGGGTTGGGAGAGCTGGTGATAAGTCAGAGTGGTTGTTAAACGAGGAGTATCTGTAATCGGAATAGTGCAGAAATTGTAATACTTCTGAATCTTGGTAGATTGAGTTGCAATGTTCGAACTTTGGTTCTCAAGTTTTCAATATGGTGCAATAACGTCAAACTGAGCCCTTTTTTTTTTCCTGTGGATTCTGTGAATGTAATAAACATGTTATTAGAACAGTTTCTTGCATATACGACTGTTCTGAGGAAATCGGCAGACTCCAGTAACTGCATGACATAAATGCATGGACTCTGTAATTCTCAAACTTTATAAAGCTGTCGTAGATGGCAGTTATATTCCTAAGTAAGTAATTGTTCAGAGAATGAAAGGGGGAAAATGTTGTGCTTATGCCTATGATTTTGTGCAATCAGTCTTCGGCATTTAAATGTTCTATTTGTGTCATTTAGAAAGCTAAGCCCTTTGGGCTTAATGTGGTTTCACCTTATGATTTCTGGGTACTTTTCTTTGCCTGTCTTGACAGTTCACCTATGTGTTCCTACACAAAGAAAACACAGCAGGGGCACATTCTGCTCTGGGTGTGAAGTACAGAACATTTGTCCACGCATCGAGTGGGTAATAATGAGAGCTACTAATGTACCCTGTGGTGGTGCTTTTGAGTGCCTACATTTGTACTAAGCCTAAAAATAGCTAAATAACCGAGGAACAGCATGTTTCATTTTAAAACATAACCTTGTTATTGAAATTGTTTTACAGTATATTTTTATGCTTTCACAAAATAATTAATGGCTTTTATGCTGCTTTCTCTTTGCTGCCATTCTTCCCTCACTGTGTCATTTGGCAACACATTTTTTTCAGGCAATATCCCACAGTCTATAGAATGTTGATCAACTTGAGGTTTTGTGACACATGCTATAAATAGTATTGAATCTGCTATGTCGGAGCAGAGGTAATATGTAATAAAATGGTGATACTGGGAGATTGTTTTCATTGAACCAGCCATAATGAACAAGCTGACCATTTCCCTTAACGTGTTTTGAAAAGATAAATGGATTATATCTTAACTCAAAGGTCCTAAAATATTTGTATATATATATGACGGTTGTGACTAGGTCCCAAGTCTTTTCTTAAAATCAATCATGATATCTTGATTAGCTTGCAATATCTTCTTATGTATGTTTGTTTTAAAGTAGTAACCTAAATTTAAACAGCAGGCAGATTGTGATTATGGGTCCAATCTGACAAAATTTAGCACTTGTACTCAAAAAGTGTTTAGGTGGTCTCTACATAACTCAGATATTTAATATTCTTTGATTCTACAAGATTTATATAGCCCCAATAAAGAAAAACTTTGTGATGTGATGGGTACCCAAAGGCACCACATCCCTAGATGATCATATTATACACCCCGCTCATAAATAGGGTGGAATTTTAGGGTGCTCAATATGAGTCGAGGACCAATTGTTTGCACAGCGCCACAATATAATGGTGGACTGTGTAGGTACAATACATACAAAAATAAAGTATTCAAAAGCGCCAATCTTTTTGTTTTGAATACTTTCAAGTGCAGAGGAGGGGTTTGGGGTCTTATAGACACCCAATCCCTCCATAAGGAGTACCTGTCACATGCCTATTACTGTCACAAGGGATGTTTACATTCCTTGTGACCGCAATAAAAGTGATAAAACATTTCTTCTTTTAAGAGGACAGTGTAAAAAAACTTTTTTTAAATGTACAGAATATCGGCCTAAAAAATAGGTATAGTATCGTCCCTGAAAAAAACGATTGCTTGATCCCTAGTTTGGAACAACCTACAGTGGATGTAAAAAGTCTACACACCCCTGTTAAAACGTCAGAGGTAAAAAAATGACATGGATAAATTTCAGAACTTTTTCCACCTTTTTACTGTGGCCTATAAAACTGTACAACCAAGTTGAACAACAAACTGAAATCTTTTAGGTGGAGAAAAGTAAAATGAAAATTAATATGGTTGCACAAGTGTGCACACCCTTAACCAAGTGCCGATCGCCGCACGCCGATTTACGTTGGCAGAATGGCACAGGCAGGCACATGGGCCTACCTATACGTCCCTTTGAATTTGCCGCCTAGCAGGCGCACGCCCACGGGTCTCACGACTCAATGTTTGCCGGCGGCGAAGAGAGGCAGAACAGGGAGATGCCTATGTAAACAAGGCATTTCCCTGTTCTGCCTAGCAACGTGACGGGGATCTACTGCTTCCTGTCATCAGGAGCAGTGATCTGTCATGCTGTAGTGAGCCCATCCCCCCTACAGTTAGAACACAGTGAGGGAACACATTTAACCCCTTGATTGCCCCCTAGTGTTTAGGCCCTTCCCTGCCAGTGTAATTTATACAGAAATTAGTGGCTATTTGTAGCTCTGATCGCTGTATAAATGTCAATGGTCCCAAAATAGTGTTAAGTGTCCGCCATAATGTTGCAGTCCTGATAAAAATTGCAGATCGCTGCCATTACTAGTAAAAAAAATGCCATAAATCTATCCCCTATTTTGTAGACATTATAACTTTTGCTCAAATCAATCAATATACACGTATTGCGATATGTTTTTTTTTTTTTTTTTTACTAACACTATGTAGAAGAATACATATGGGTTAAACTGTGAAAGATTTTTTTTTTAATTTTTTTTTTATTTATGGGGGATATTTATTATAGCAAAAAGATAAAAATATTATTTATTTCAAAATTGTCGCTCCTTTTTTTTTATAGCGCAAAAAAAAAAAAAACTCGGAGGTGATCAAATACCCCCAAAAGAAAGCTCTATTTGTGGTGAAAAATTGATTCAAATTTTGTTTGGGTACAGCATTGCATGACCACACAATTGTCAGTTAAAGCGACGCAGTGCCAAATTGTAAAAGAAGGGGGTAAAATCTTCTGGGGCTGAAGTGGTTAACATGAGTTTGAATCTCATTGCCTATTTCTGAACACAGCTACAGCCCCAGTTATACAAGGGTGTGCACACTTTATTTTATTTATTTTTTTTCCCCCCCCCCCCCCCCCCCCCCTAAAAGATTTCAGTTTGTTTTTCAATTGAGCTGTACAATTTATAGGTCACATTGGAAAAAAATATTTATCTTTGATATTTTATTTATTTTCTACATCACACATGTAGAATTGATGTTTTGAAGGCAAAGGGAGGTCACACCAAATCGATTTGATTTGGATTTCTTAATCACTTCCCACCCGGCCACTGCATATGTACGGCGCTCTCTCCTGAGTGGACGTTCTGGAATGTCCCCCAGAAGGACCGGATTCGCCCGCGAAGCTGATGCGCTCGTGTCACTCGGACACTGCACATCTCAGATCGACAGGTGGGCTCTTTACACACCGATCACCAGCCTAGTAACGCACAATGTAAAACATGCATGTCCCCACACAATGTCCACAAAACACATGTCCCCATGTAGTAAAAACACCAGTCCCCCACATATGTAAGAGTAAAATCATATGTCCCAATGATTATCTGCACACACATGTCTGTGATCACCTGCTTACATCTGAGAGAGGATGGAAGTAGGAATGGCGCTGGCTTTATAAAGTGCAGTGCTGATATTGTGAATAGTGTTACAGGCACCTATGCTTAAAGCGGGGGTTCACCCTATAAACCCCCCAAAAAAAAAAAATGTTTTGTTCTACCATAAAATCAGGCATTGTAGCGCGAGCTACAGTATGCCTGTCCCGATTTTTTTTTTCCCCGTACTCACCGTTTACTCGTACATCGAAGATACCGACTCCCCTCGGGGAATGGGCGTGCCTATGGAGACGGAGGATGATTGACGGCCGGCTCTGGCGCGTCACGCTTCTCCGGAAATAGCCGAAATAGGCTTGGCTCTTCACGGCGCCTGCGCATAGCCTGTGCGCAGGCGCCGTGAAGAGCCGAGACCTACTCCGGCTGTCTTCGGGGATAGTGACGTGCCAGGGCCGGCCGTCAATCATCCTCCCTCTCCATAGGCACGCCCATTCCCCGCGGGAGCCGAAATCTATAATGTACGATTACAAGGTGAGTCCGGGGTTAAAAAAATCGGGACAGGCATACTGTAGCTCGCGCTACAATGCCTGTCTCGATGGTAAAATCATGTCAGTAAGGGTGAACTACCGCTTTAATATGTGAAAAACACCGTACCAAATATCAGATACAGGTAAAATAGTGCATATTAATAAAATCCTAATATTGAAATCCTAGTGTTGGAAATAAAAGAAAAATGTTGGTGATATCCGAAATATATACTGTATATAAATATAAAATTAGCAATGCGATTATTAATAAATTGGATTAAATAAGCAGCTGCGATATGAAACGCAGTCCCAAGTGATCCAAATAAAATGATGCACCTTAATAAAATCCTTGTGCTACAAATGCTAGTGATATCCACTCCAAAGAGATGACAAAGAAAAAAAGTATATAAATAAATGCCAATAAAAGTAAAAAAATAAATATTAAAATATATTTGAAAAATATATATATTAGAAAAAGTGCTTTGTGCTGTTGTGAACATCTAGTTCTGTGCTTCACACAGTGATCCACTCCAATCTGTGCTCCTATATGGACCGCACTTACCAGATTTATACCCCCTCTTGGGGTTTTCAGCGTTCAGTGTGTGCCACTGTGCAGCACTCTGGCAAAGGCATGTCCTGCTGTGATCCTGGTGGTGCTCTCAGTAGTTATCTCATATACAGGAAAGAAGAAAGGGATCCTAAAATAGTGTAGTACCGTTTAAAAATCCATCTTTTATTGGTACAAAACAAATGGGTACTCACAATTTTTGTTGAGTCAACAGAGCATTACGTTGGCATGCAGAGAAACGGAAGTGTTGTGGCGTTCTGTCGGATCGCTCGACCGGTTTCGTCAACCTGACGTCATCTGATATTTGGTACTGTGTTTTTCACATATTAAGCATAGGTGCCTGTAACACTATTCACAATATCAGCACTGCACTTTATAAATCTAGCGCCATTCCCACTTCCATCCTCTCTCAAATCAACTGAAAAATGGTCTGGGAAGGAATAGAGGGGGAAAGTGCCCAATATTGATGTGGTTAATTTACAGCATTTTTTTCTTTCCCACACCTGCCTAAAATTTTTGCGCAGTAGTATGTGTGTGTGTGTGTATATATATATAGAGAGAGAGAGATATTGATTATAGCGCGGCACATGCAAACTAAATCGCCTCTGGGCGCTTGTTGTTCCTGTGTACATACACACTATATTATATACACATATATATATATGTGTGTGTGTGTGTGTGTGTGTGTGTGTGTGTATATGCATATATATATATATATATGCACGCACACACACGATGCTCAGCATGAAGTAGTGCACTCCTCTTGAAAAGTAAAATTTTAATTAACCACTTCACCCCCGGAAGATTTTACCCTCTTCCTGACCATAGCACTTTTTACAATTTGGCACTGCGTCACTTTAACTGACAATAGAGCCGCAATGCTGTACCCAAACAAAATTTGCATGCTTTTTTTCCCCACAAATAGCTTTCTTTTGGTGGTATTTGATCACCTCTGCGACAATTTTGGAAAAAAAAACAATATTTTTTTTAATTTTTACTATAATAAATATCCCCCAAATTAAAAAAAGAAACACAATTCTTTATCAGTTTAGGCCAATATATATTCTTCTATATATTTTTGGTAAAGAAAAACGCAATAAGCATATATTGATTGGTTTGCGCAAAAGTGTTACCATAAATCTTTCCCATAATTTGTAGATGATATTTATTTATTTTTTTATACTAGTAGTGGCAGTGATCTGCTACTTGTTAGCGGTACTGCAATGGATAGATCAGACACTTTTGATGCATTTTTGGGACCATTGACATTTATACAGCGACCAGTGCTATAAAAATGGACTGTGTAAATGTCACTGGTAGTGAAGGGGTTAACACTAGGGGGCGATCAAGGGATTAAATGTGTGTTCCATCTGTATGGGGATAGGACTTACAGGGTGAGGAGACCTATCGTTGTTCCTACTTTGTAGGAACAAACAATGGGTCTCCTCTCCCCTGACAGAACAGGGTTTTGTGTGTTTACACACACAAATCCTTGTGTTGGCTCTCGTGCACGCGATTGCGCGTAGCCGGCAGCTATCACGCCTGCAGGGCATGTGCGCGCCCCTTTGGCGGCTCTAAAAGGGAAGGTATTCCCCTTAAGGGGTTTAGCCCAGGAGAGCCATTGTGCCGCAGTATATCTGCGTAAGCTGGTCGGGAAACGTTTAATATCTCGAACACGAGAACAATTCCAAAAATGTTGACAAATATTTTTTTATAGAACATTTGTTTAGCTTATATAAAGTAAGGTTAATATGAATTTGATTACAAAGTCTTCAGTTTTACTCAAATTAGTTAATGCAAAAATGAAAACGCCTAGTATTTTGTATGACCTCCATGATTTATAAGGACAGCACCAAGTCTTCTAGGCATGATATAAACAAGTTGGTGACATATTGCAACATCTATCTTTTTCCATTCTTCAAGAACAACTCTTTTAGAGGCTGGATGGTAGAGCTGCACGATCGTGAAAAGATTGCAATCTCGATTTAAAATTTAACATGTAAACAGTCTGTCAGATTTACATATACTGTTTTAAGCACATAAGCTCCGTTTTGTGTTGGAAACAACTTTATAAAAATACATTTTTGAGAATCGTGATCTTTATTTTATGCAAAAGAATCGCGATTCTCATTTTTAACAGAATCATGCAGCTCTACTGGATGGAAAGTGATGTTCAACTTGCGCTTCAGAATTCCCCATAGATATTTGATTGGGTTAGGATCAGGAGACATACAGTACTTGGCCACTGAATTGCTTTTAACCCGGTTCTTCAGAAATGCAACACTGGCCTTAGATGTGTGTTTTGGATCATTTTCATGTTGGGGAAAAGTGCACAACGACCAAGGGCATGGAGTGATGGTAGCATCCTCTTCAATATAGAGCCATACGTCTATGAATTTGTGATACCATCAATGAAATACACCTCCCTGACACCAGCAGTACTCATGCAGCCCCACAGAAGCACAGTGCCTTCACTGTAGGCACCATGCATTTTTATTTGTACTCCACCTTTGAAACACCATATAATTTTTGAAGCCATCAGTTCCAAAAACCTTGATCTTTGTTTCATCACTCCAGAGTACAGAGTCCCAGTAGCCTTATTTTTCAGCATGGGCCCTGGAAAATTCTAGACAGCCTTTTTTGTGCATGGACTTAAGGAGAGGCTTATTTTGTGGATGACACCAATGCATGCAATGTGTACGCCATATTGTGTCACGGGAAATTATCTCCTCAGTTTGGCTTTCTACTACTTTAGCCAACTGCAGTGAACTAGCATGGCGATTTTCTTCAACCCTTCTCATCAGAAGACACTTCTGTCGGTGTTAACTTCTGTGGACTGCTGGGACGCCACTGTGAGATGGTTGCAGTTCCATCTTTGTTAAATTTTTGTGTCACTTTTGCTAATACAGTATTCTGACTGATTTGCTGATCTTCTTGTAGCCTTCACCTTGCTTGTGTAAAGAAATTATTTTCTTTCTCAGGCCCCTTTTATGTGGTGCCATTGCTGACAGCATGAAATGGGAAGGGGTTTTCGTTAAAGTGGTTGTAAACCCCACTTTATGACTTTTACCTACAGGTAAGCCTATAATAAGGCTTACCTGTAGGTATAAAGAATATCTCCTAAACCTGTACGGTTTAGGAGATGATCCCCCCGCAATGCGCCGCTGATTGCAGCGGCGCATGCGCAGCGGGGATCCTTGGCTAAAGGACCGGCAGCCGCCGGACCTTGCCTAAATGAAGTCTCCCGCGCGCATGCTGGAGTGACGTCATCGCCGCTCCAGCCAATCACAGCGCTGGAGCGGCGATACCCGGAAGACACGCCCAGTCAAGATGACATCTCGCTCGGCTTGGACCAGGTAAGTTCCTCTCACCTCGTTTCGAGGTAAGTATTTCATAATGAGCTAATATGCGGTGCATACTAGTTCATTATGGCTTTTGCCTTTCAGGTGAAAAAAATATAAAAATAATTGCGGGTTTACAACCGCTTTAAGTAACGCCCTCAACTGTCTGCATGACACCTGTTAACTTAATGATTAGACTCGCATGTAGTTCTTGTTAATTAGGATTTTGTTGTCGATAATTTAGATTTGCTCTTAAGACTTTCATTGGGGTGTGTAATGACACCCCGTGTATGAAAGGGGTTAACGTCATTTAGGATATTCCATTCCCGAACACAGGGCAGCTACCGACACTCCAGTCAGGCGAACAAGACCCGTAAGAATAATTCTCCCCCAAATACGAGACAAAGCTCCGTGTTGAGGTTTTAAGCAGGACTGATGATCTTTATTAAAAAAAACACAAGTTTTATACACCGTCAAAAGAGGAGGTGCATCATATTACTCTGGAAATACACCTGTGACCAGACCTAATTAACATGCTAATTACCTAATTCCTTTTAGCAGCCTGGCTGTCTCCTGAACTTCAACACACATCATCACAGGAATGCTTTCATACAATACAGGGTCAATTAGCCCAAGCCCCCATGAAAGGATCCGTAGAAGTTAGTCTGGATTCATTAACATTACAACAGACAGGTGTCTGGGGGTGATGACATTGGCATCGTTAAGCAATAGATTGTCGGCCTGTTACATTGAACTTCCTGGAATGCCCAAATAAGCAGTTGTACTTCCTGGGCATCACAGTGTACAGGGAATAGCATATTTGAATTAACTTGTTGAGTTCAGAATCAAACAGTAGATATAGTCTTTTACATATATCCTGGGAGATATTGTGGATAAATATTACTGTCCCATTTTAAGTAGTCCAAGATATATTGTCTGTCACCCTATGCCCCTAAAGTGATTCCCGGCACAGGGTGTATTAATTTTTGCAATATGGTCTTGAATGAATTTGTTAGAAAAAATATTTTTTTTGTGTGTGCAATTTAACAAATATTGGTAGCAATCAATGGCCTGCATTTGTAGGAGTACTTTGTAATATAATGTCTCATAGAAAATGTTGCTTCTGAAAGGAAAGTAAAGGTTTTCTGACAAATCTGTTCTTATTTATGCTGAGGGGTTTGTGTGTGTGTGTGTGTGTGTGTGTGTGTGTGTGTGTATAGATAGCGATATAGATAGAGAATAAATATATATATATATATATATATATATATATATATATATATATATATATATATATATATAATGAGAGGGATCACAAAAGTGTAGGGCTGCAACGAACGATTATTTTCATAATCGATTAGTTGGCCGATTGTTTCGAATAATAACCTTAAAAGAAAAAAAATATATAATAATTTTGCTGCGATTTGCATTTTTTTGGTTAATTTGTTGTTGGGCAGATTAGAAAATACAAATTGCCACAAAAAAAAAAATCTGCACTTTCTCCATTGAAGTATATTGAACCAAAAAAAATAAAAAAAAACCTTGCCCTTTCCAAATACACAGCAGCTGAAAACATCATGGATGTGAAACCATGTAAATGAACTGTAGTGTGTTTCTGCAAAAAGCACAGAAGTGTGACCCTGGCCTGATATGTTTAGTAACATGATGGGGTTAAAAAACTAAAATTAGTACAAAGGGCAAATAATCGCTACTGTAAGGGGTTCATTTTTTACTGTGGGACAGTGAAAGTAATATTTACAGTAGCAATTTACTCTTTTTGTACTATAAAGGGCTAATTTTTTTTAACCCCAATATGTTACTGGCCGATTAATCGATTATCGATTTACATTTGTGTAAATATATACAGTATCTCACAGAAGTGAGTCTACAGCTAGTATAACAGTTTAAATTTGCTGTCCCCTCAAAATAACTCAACACACCGCTATTGATGTCTAAACCGCTGGCAATAAAAATACACCCCTAAGTGAAAATTTCCAAATTGGGCCCAATTAGCAATTTTCCCTCCCAGTGTCATGTGACTCGTTAGTTTTACAGGGTCTCAGGTGTGGTAAATTTGGTGTTATCGCTTTCACTTTTTCATACTGGTCACTGGAAGTTCAACATGGCACCTCATGGCAAAGAACTCTGAGGATCTGAAAAAAAGATTTGTTTCTCTATATAAAGATGGCCTAGGCTATAAGAAGATTGCCAAGACCATACAACGGTTTAACAGGATGGGTTCCAGAGGTTGTCTTTCGGAAATAGACATATGAATGCTGCCAGCATTGCTGCAGATGTTGAAGGGGTGAGGGGGGCAGCCTGTCAGTGCTCAGACCATATGCTGCACACTGCATTAAATTGGTCTGCATGGCTGTCCTCCCAGAAGGAAGCCTCTTCTAAAGATGATGCACAAGAAAGCCTGCAAACAGCTTGCTGAACACAAGCAGACTAAGGACATGGATTACTGGCACCATGTCCTGTTGTCTGATGAGACCAAGATATACTTATTTGGTTCAGATAGTATCAAGCGTGTGGCGGCAACCAGGTGAGGAGTACAGACAAGTGTGTCTTGCCTACAATCAAGCATGGTGGTGGAAGTGTCATGATCTGGGGCTGCATGAGTGCTGCTGGCACTGGGGAGCTGCAGTTCATTGAGGGAACCATAATTGCCAACGTGTACTGTGACATACTGAAGCAGAGCATGATCCCCTCCCTTCGGAGACTAGGCCACAGGGAAATATTCCATCATAACGACCCTAACACCTCTAAGACTACCACTGCCTTGCTAAAGTAGCTGAGGGTAAAGGTGATGGACTGGCTAAGCATTTCTCCAGACCTAAACTCTATTGAGCATCTCTGGGGTATCCTCAAACAGAAGGTGGAGGAGCGTAAGGTCTCGAACATCCACCAGCTTCGTGATATCATCGTGGAGGAGTGGAAGAGGACTCCAGTGGCAACCTGTGAAGCTCTGGTGAACGCCATGTCCAAGAGGGTTAAAGCAGTGCTGGAAAATAATGGTGGCCACACAAAATATTGACATTTTGGGCCCAATTTGGATATTTTCACTTAGGGTTGTACTCACTTTTGTTGCCAGCGGTTTAGACCTTAATGGCTGTGTGTTGAGTTGTTTTGGAGGGACAGAAAATTGACAGTGTTATACAAGCTGTACACTCACTACTTTACATTGTAGCAAAGTGTAATTTCTTCAGTGTTGTCACATGAAAAGATAATATATTTACAAAAGTGGAAACTTTATACATATATTTTGACATTTTCCCTTTCAAGCGCCATGTGCGTGGGATCACATAAGCTGAGCATCCTGAAAGAAGAATCACTATTTTTCTCCCACTCTAGTACCTTGACCCTGGAGGATATAATGCTCACAATTCTTGATTTGTTGTGCAACACAGCAGTTCTGTATTGCAGCTCTTTTCTCAAAATAAATGTTGTAGTTGGAAGATTTGCTTATATCTTATCACAACTGTTAAAGCTGACCTCTAGGTTAAGTGCTAAATTACACGGATTAATTGAATAATATGCGCTTTTTTTTATCAGCCAAAAGATTTGTATTTCTGTTCATCCAGTCCTGGGATTAACACAGCTGACACAGTCCTGTATAGCACGGTAGGGGACCTGATTTTTCTCTGCTGCAGTGTCACCTAAACAATCTCACCCCAGGCTACAACTAGACAAAAAAATAAAGCAGCACACTGATGCACTCATCTGTCATTCTGGTCTCCCCTTTTATCAGCATGCTTTAATCGGGGATGGTAAATTATTGTAATGGGTTATCTTGGCCTCTTGTATAAATCTACATTTAATACAGAACAAAAAATAATCTGTCAAGTCATTATTGCATCAACAGTTCTTTTTTGTTAATATAAAATATTAACCCACTAAAATTGCCTTTAACCACTTCCTGCCCGCCGGCCATCATGACGTTCTTGACTTTGAGTAGGGATATCTTAATGTCTGCAGCTACAGGCATCATTCAGATATCGTCTTTTTCAGCCGGCGTTTCCCTACACCATAAGAATGATCATAGCGGCTTGATTGTTTTTACGGGCGGTGAGAAGGAATGCCCCCCAGCCCCCCCATCGCTGCAATTGGTGAGTCGGAGACTGGATCCGCCGGCCCCGGACTATAGATATTTCCGGCGGACCAGATAGTCACCAGAGTCTCTATGATCGTTCGGAGGCCGGGCTCGATGCTATGACTTTACGCCCGGCCGCTGCATTCAAGCAAACGGTGCCGCCTCAGCTGGGAAGCCGGGGTCGTTTTTTTTTTTTTTTCAGGCTTCCCAACGTAGAGGTGAGATGTGGGGTCTTATTGAGCCATATCCCACTAAAAAGAGGACCATTCTATGTAATAGAAAAATTATCAAAATGATTTTTTTTTTTTTTTAATCTGGCCAAAAAAAGTAAAATTTAACAATAAATATTTTTTTAAAACGCCTCTGTCTCTGTGCTCACACGCAGAAGCCAACACATATGCAAGTACGCCCACTTGCCAACACATACGCCCACCTATGAAAACGGTGTTTAAACCACACATATGAGGTATCTTCGCGAACGTTGGAGCAAGAGCAAGAATTCTAGCCCTAGACTCCCTGTGTAACTCAAAACATGTAACCAGTAAAAAATGAAAGCGTCGCTTATTGGGATTTGTAAGTACAGAAGTTTGGCGCCAATTTTGAAACGTGACCTGTTAGGTATTTACTCTGCGTTCTTCATCTTTCACATTATGCAAAAAAATTTAGCTAACTTTACTGTTTTTTCATTTATTTTGAAACCTTAAACTTTTTTTTTAAACGCGTTTGCAGCGACCGCGATTGTGTTCTCTAGGGCAGTGATCCTCAACCAGGGTTCCGTGGAACCCTAGGGTTCCTCAAAAGGTTGCCAGGGGTTCATTGAGTGTTGGGCAATTTCTGCCTCTCAGATAAGTTCCCACTGACACCATTGATCTTTTTAGCCATCTGTAAGGAGGTCATTCTTCCCAAAGACCACAAGTGTAAGGACCATTCTTCCCACTATTTATCACACTAATGTATCATGAGTTGTAGATTTCTCATTTTTAGCAGGGGTTCCCAGAGACCGGACAACTATTTCAAGGGTTCCCCTGTGTTGAAAAGGTTGAAAGAGGCTGCTCTATGGTCTCTGCTATAAAAAAACAAAAGCTATAATGTTTGGGGGTTTCTAGGGAAAAGAATATTATTTTTGCACGTAGGAAATGTCAGAATTGACCTGGGTGGCAAGTGTTTAAACTTCTTCCCACCCACAATCTGTTAACCACTTGCTCACCGCGCATGCACTTTTATGTCAGCAGAATGGCACGGACAGGCAAATAGGCGTATACAATATACGTCCCTTTAAATTTGCCACTGTGGGCGCGCACGCCTCCATGCCGCGAGCTCCGTGACGTGCCCGCGGACTCTATGTCCGCCTGTGTCCCGCGCTCGTGTCACGGTGCTGCAGAATGGGGAGAAGCCTGTGTAAACAAGGCCTCTCCCTGTTCTGCCTAGTGACAAGACACTGATCGTATGCTCCCTGTCATCGGGAGCAGTGATCAGTGTCGTGTCACAGTAAGCCCAGCCCCCACACAATTAGAATCGCTCCCTAGGACACACTTAACCTCTTCCTAGCCCCCTAGTGATTAACCCCTTCCCTGCCAGTGTCATTTATGACATTTAAAAAAATAATTTTACTAGTAATGGCAGCGATCTGCGATTTTTTTTTTTTTTTTTTTTATTGTGACACATTTTTGGGACCATTTACATTTATACAGCGATCAGTGCTATAAATATGCACTGATTACTGTATAAATGTGACTGGCAGGGAAGGTGTTAACACTAGGGGGCGAGGAAGGGGTTAAATGTGTTCCTTACTAGTGATTCTAACTGTGGGGGGAGGGTACTGACTGGGGGAGGTGACCGATCTGTGTCCCTATGTACAAGGGACACAGCATCGGTCTCCTCTCCCTGACAGGACGTGGATCTTTGTGTTTACACACAGAGATACCCGTCCTTGTCTGTGTAACGGCCGGTCGCGGGTACCTGGCGGACATCGTGGCCGCCAGGCACGCACCTTGGTGACGCGCCAGGCACGCGTGCGTCGCCGGTGGCGCTCGCGTGCCCCCCCAGAGTGGCCGGAGGAGCCGTTGACGTCAATAGACGTCCTCCCGGCATTGTAGAGCCATCTTGTGGCTGTCAATGTACAATGGGCGGGGCTCCAAGCAGTTAATGTTGTTCTCGTGTAATTGGTATCACAACAGACACATAATAGGCCAGCTGAGTTATTGCCCTTATTGTTTTGAAAGAAGAGCCAGAAGAATTTTTTGGGATTTTAGTATACAGGCATTTTTCGTTATTGTGACTAGTTCTACACAACTGTATGGGTATTTTATGCAATTTTGTCTAAAATTCTTTTGTTTCAAGCTCAATCCTTGAACTTGCAGTGCTTCCAGTGGAATATAATAATATTCTATTGTACATTGTCAGGATTATAATGTATGTTTTGGGACAGCTTAAAATATTTTTTATGAAACTATATATGCCATATTTCCCTTTATAAATAATGATCTGCATACCACTAAGTACATTTTTCTGAATAGCCAATGTCAGATGTAGTGCAAACTGAAAGCAGGATTTATCTTCTCCTGCCACCTGCATCTTATTACGTTTTGCGATTTACATTTTAAGAGAAGCTATTGGATTTTCTACATTATGAATTGTAATACTTTTGCATCTCTAGCTTTTTAAATGTGATGTATTCAGTGCCTGTACGTGTTACCATTTTCTGCATAGTTCACGTTGTGTGATGCATATTTCAAGTGCAAAATAATGGAAGTTACTCATTGTTATGATAAACTGATTTGCTGATGCATTTTAAGGGTTAAATTGTGTTTTTATAAATATTGTCCCAGCTTGATACTGAATTGTGTATTTTAATGTATGCTTTTTTTTGTACTTTACTATTACCAAAGGTCACCTCACCAGCTTGAATATGGGCTAAATGTGTTTGATCATTAATATTAAAGTTACGAAGCTGAATGATGTGCCTAAAATAGAATGTTTAAAAAAGCTTATGTACTTGAGGTATTTTTGTCATCTGTTCTGAGCTGGAAACTCTACTGATATAGGATTTTTAACAGTTAAAGGGTCACTAAAGGAAAAAAAATTTTTTGCTGAAATGACTGTTTACAGGGTATAGAGACATAAAAGTTAACTGATTCCTTTTAAAAATGATTAAAAATAGATACAAATCAATCATATAATGTGCCTCTAAGTTTCACTTTCGGTTTTAAACTGGTTTCATGTTTCTGTGAAGTAAAGAGACCCACAGAACAAAAACAAACAAATCCAGGGCAGTGTTTTGTTTTTAAAATGAATCTGATTGGTTCTGAGGAGTTTTAGACACACAGCTTGGACCACAGTGAAAAGCTGCCATGAGATTTTTCATAAGGAGCCAGACAAGCAGGAAGTGTGGAGATCAGAATTACAGCAACTTCAAAGCAAAAACGAACAATGAGGACATGAAACCAGTATTGCAGTAAGGTAAAAGAAGCTATTCAGCTTAATTTTTTTTTTCCTTTAGTGATCCTTTAAATGCACCATAGACAGGAGAGAACAGTCTGCTGTGTGCACACAATTCTACTCTCCTTAAAGCGGAGGTTCACCCTAAAAACAAGTATATACCATTCAATCCAGCATACTGCCGACATGTACATTATGCTGTTTTTTTTTTTTTTTTTTTCTGTTTCCATAGTGATTGACGTATGACAAAAGCTTCCCCACCGGCGCATAATGCGCATCACCAGTTTTCGAAAGAAGCCGAACTACAAGTCGGCTCTATACGGCGCTTGGGCACAGACATTCAGCTTTTTTCGGAAACTGGTGACACGCCTTTTGCGCCAATGGGGAAGCTTTTGTCATACGTCAATCACTTAGTCTCTGAATAGGAACGCCCACTCCCGCGGGATTCACTACCCGGAAGCCGGGGGGAAAATACCTATGCTGCGATATGTAAACCGAAAAAAAAAAAGCATACTGTACATGTCGGCAGTATGCTGGATTGAATGGTATATACTTGTTTTTAGGGTGAACCTCCGCTTTAAGATGTCTAAAAGTATGCCCTAAACAGCAATTCTGCATAGGCAATGAGGGAGGCAATAGGAGGGAGCACATGGCCGTTGTGGCTTTTCTATTGTGAATCAATAGGTTTGTGGTCCAGTCACTTTATCTAAAAAAAAAGTTGTTCTTAGTTGTCAAGGTATGTCCAGTATAAAATATTTAGATCTTCCAAATTCTATAAAGATGGCCATTTAATGTCTGTGCAGGCATTACATTTGAGTATTAACATTCTACAAGGAAGTGAGCTGCCATCTAGATAAAGGAAGGCCAGTGGATGTGATGTATCCGGATTTTTCAAAAGCATTTGATACAGTCCCCCACAAACGCTTAATCTACAAGCTGAGGTCTGTAGCCATGGACCATAAGGTTTGTTCTTGGATAAAAAACTGGTGAAGGGTCCTGTCCAAAGGGTGGTGATTAATAACGTGTACTCAAGATAGTCTAGAGTGGTTATCTCATCCGTGATCCCAGCGTAAGTATGAAACTTTTCAGTCCAAGGGAGTGTAAGGCCTTGTACACACAATCAGTCCAAACTGATGAAAACGGACTGAAGTTCAGTTTCATCAGTCCAAACCTACCGTGTGTATACCCATCAGACTTTTGTCCTTCAGTCCAAAGTTTTAGAACTTTAAAATCGGACTGATGACCGATCGGTCGAAACCGATGGTTAGTACACAAAAGCATCGGTTCAAAACCCGCGCATGCTCAGAATCAAGTTGACGCATGCTTGGAAGCATTGAACTTCGTTTTTTTTTCCAGCACGTTGTTGTGTTTTACGTCACCGTGTTGGACTCGATCGGATTTTGAACTGATGGTGTGTAGGCACATCAGACCATCAGACTTCAGCCTTCAGTCCGTTTTCATCGGATGGACTGATCGTGTGTACAGGGCCTTAGAAGACACGGGGCCACACAATGAGACTGTAAGAGAAGCCGTTTAACTTCAAAGGGGTTGTAAAGGTTTGTTTTTTATTTTCTAATTCGGTTACTTTAAGCTAGTGCATTGTTGGTTCACTTACCTTTTCCTTACCTTTGACTGACTGACTGAATGTTTTTGCACTTGACATACACTTCCTCCCTTAGGCCCCATACACACGAGAGGATTTATCCGCGAATACGGTCCAGCGGACCGTTTCCGCGGATAAATCCTCTCGAGGATTTGAGCGGATTTCCATGCGATGGAGTGTACTCACCATCGCATTGAAATCCGCGCCGAAATCCTCTGGCGATGACGTGTCGCGCCGTCGCCGCGATTATGACGCGGCGACGTGCGCGGCGCTGTCATATAAGGAATTCCACGCATGCGTCAAATCATTACGACGCATGCGGGGGATCCCTTCGGACGGATGGATCCGGTGAGTCTATACAGACCAGCGGATCCATCCGTTGGGATGGATTCCAGCGGATAGATTTGTTTAGCATGTCAGCAAATATTTATCTGCTGGAATCCATCCCAGGGGATAAATATCCGCGGAAAAAGATCCGCTGGAGTGTACACACCATAGGATCTATCCGCTGAAACCCATTCGCTGGGATTTTTCAGCGGATGGATTCTATCGTGTGTATGGGGCCTTAGAGTTGCCTTGGAGGAACAGCAGACTGTTGGCATCACTGTCATAGATATTTACTTGGGATCTGTCAGCTGGAGGTTGATTCTTATAGATAGTTTACAAACAATAGTACCCTTGCTGATTTCCTTTACGTTTTCCTAAAAATCTCCCCTGTTGCTTTCAGGTTGATGACATTTTAGGAGAAGGAAGTGATGACAGTGACAGTGAGAAGAAGAAGTCTGTAAAGGTTAAGAAGTCACAGAATACAAAACAAGAGAGTTCAGAGAAAACCTCAGGAACCAGGGCGGAATCGTCTTCATCAAGTGAGCAAAGCCTGTCGGACCAAACGCCACGGTGAGTGAATATTTATGTTGCTGTTCTTTTTTTCCTGAGGGAGGAATGGGACAATTTTTGATATTTTGTTGGTGAATGTATAAATTTAGACTGTATTAGAAAACCAGTTCAGTGAAAATAATTTGTCCTTGTTTGTTAAAATATTGTACATGACTGTCAGTGCTCTTCTAAACCAGCCAATTGCAAAAGCTCTTGCCATTAGAGCAGGGCAGAATCTGATCCCCCTCCCACCAAAACACTCTGATCGCAGCCAATGGCTGCCAGAGCTGATCGGATGCTGGTTTTCCAGCATGCCCGTTCAACAAAGCCGGGTATGAGACCCGCTGATCCTGCTGCACCTCACTATATTGGAATCGCGTGTAAACATCTTATCCTGCGGTCATCCTGTCAACATAGTTTATATACTGTAGTATACATTATAGTAAGTATGAATAGATACTTTTTATTATAAGAACTGGTCTCCAATTCTCCAACCTGTACTGGAGACAACCCAGTGTTTACTTTCTAGCACTCCTTAAAATACACATGCATCTAACAGTCATACAGTAGAACAATAATGAAAGAATATCTTCAAAGACTTCACGCAACTCGCCATACCTGTACGCCGGTACTTATGCTAAATACCAGGGGTTATGGCAGCAGTTAGCTGCCATAACTGCTGTATTTTCAGGAACGGCGTGCATCTCTTATAGAAAAAAGTCTCTGCAAGATCACTTTTATTGGAGGCGGAAGAGGTGCCCACCCCCCTCCGACCACGCTCCGGTCGTCTCTACTGATTACCGTAGCCGTCGGTAGTGGGGGAGACGATCGTATCCTGTCACCTCACTGCTTGGATGTCGAGTGAGCGGAAGATGGAACATTGGAGGGCCAAAGTGATATCAATTGTCGCTTCCACCCAATGTTTTTAAAGGGAAAAAAATGTTTTATTTCATTTTTGTGTAAATATGAGATCTGAGGTCTTTTTGACCCCAGATGTCATATTTAAAAGGTCTTGTCAATCTTTTGTTCTATTACAAGGGATGTTTACATTCCTTGTAATATGAATAAAAGTGACCCAATTTCTTTTTTTTAAAAAGAACAGTGTCAATATAAAAAATAAAATAAGAAAAACATTTTTTTTTTTAATTCCCTGTCCTGACAAGCTCACACACAGAAGCGAATGCATACGTGAGTAGCTCCTGCATAGAAAAACAGTGTTAAAACCACACGTGAGGTATTGCCGTGATCGTTGGACTGAAAGCAATAATTCTAGCACCAGACCACCTCTAACTCAAAACTGCCAAGGGGGGTTAATACTTTTGCAAGGCACGGTATGACTATGAAAGGGACATTAGATTGGAAGCTATAGGGCAGAATAGTTTTTGAATAACTGTAAATTTCAGTATTCTTTATAAAATGTTGCAGAAAACCTGTCAATGCTACGTAAATGAATAAAATAAAAATAGAGCGAAGCTTGTTAATGAAAAAATTATGTTGAAGTTTAATATAGGAAGCCCTGCTCAAATTCAACTGCTGCATGTTTGTCAGAGTGACACTGCTCTACAGAGGCCACGCATCTACTAAACCTATGCACCTCATTCTAGCTGGTATTTTAAAAATAATTAGATTTTCAATGACCATGCATATGAAGAGATGGCAAGTTTGTCTGAATCCTTTTTAAAAACTGACAGATTCACCCAAAGACTCAAACATTTGTGTTGAGTGAATGCTGAAAGTATGTATGCATAAAAAGATTATTTTTATACAATGACACCTTGGGGATGTCCCTTATTATACTACTTTGTGCTTGGCACAGAATGCAAAAGCGGTGAAAGCACAAATCCAGCAAATGTGAAGCTTTAGGGTCTACCTCATTACTAGAATGAGATGATTTTTTTTTTCTCAAAAGAACACAATCATTTAGAGTTTTCAAAGTCATAAGGACATCTTGATTATTACAAAGGAAAAGTCAGATGTGTATGGGAGTAATTCTTTTTAGTATTTCTTTTGTGCGTTTTATTGTGCAAGTAATTTTACATTTACAGTCGGCTTCATTGTAAAATTCATAAAGTGGACATGAACAAAGAAATGCAAGATTATAGTATCGTCTATAACTGACGGAATGTAAAATCTTAAGTTGCAAGTAGGTGCTGCTATACATTTGTGACACTTTTAAACTTCACTAATTGGTTTCTGGTCGATGATAATTGGGACTGCATGTACAAAATTGACTGGTGTAGTAAAAATAATTGTCCCTTAATCTCGCTTTTAGCTTTAAATGTACTGTACTGTGGTACGCTTACGGAAACCGATAATTATAGAATGTCAGGAAGTTTTCCTTCTGAAAATGGGTCTTGCGCAAAGGCAATATGTGTTCTGAGGCACCATAGCTCCCGAAAGACAGTAAACGGCTTCGTTGACATTCAGATAGTTAAGTTTGCAGGTGGGCATGATGAGGCAAACGACAGAAGTATAGCCTATACAGCACAAGAGAAGGGTTCACTGCTCCTTGATGAAGGCTAGGAAGATTGACGCCCGAATGAGAAAGCGAAAGAGGAAAATAAAAATGGGGATACAGGTTAAAAGGGCGGGGGCAGAACCCCCCAAGAAAGGGGGTAAATTAACAAGCAGTAAAAGATTTTTCAAGGGAATAAAAAAACTAAACTTGGCTTAGTACAAGCCTGCCTACCCATTCGTGTCCAATCCACAACAGTGACTGAATCTCAGGGAAGGCTAAGGCATATGTGGGATGGTGGTAAGTGAATATAGAGGCAGTCGTCGTACACATGTAAAACATATGTAGCTAAAACCAGCTAAAAGAAAAAATGCAAGTAACAACATACCAATGCTGTTAAGATAACATTCTCAAATGGTAATATAGTAACTATTTTGAGACCTACTGTAACCTCTTGACCACTGGGCACTTAAACCCCCTTCCTAACCAGATCAATTTTCAGCTTTTGGTGCTCTCACAATTTGAATGGCAATTACTCTGTCATACAACATTGTACCCGTCTGAAATTGTTGTCCTTTTTTTCACACAAATAGAGCTTTCTTTTGGTGGTATTTAATCACCTCTGCGGTTTTTATTTTTTGCGCTATAAAAGAAAAAAGACTGAAAATTCTGTAAAATAAATAAATAAATAAAAAAAATTCTAGTTTCTGTCATATTGGCAGGTTATTTCTCACACACAGCATATGCATACCACAAATTACACCCCAAAACACATTCTGCTATTCCTCCCGAGTATGGCGATACCACATGTGTGAGACTTTTACACAACGTGGCCACATACAGAGGCCCAACGTGCAGGGAGCACCATCAGGCGTTCTGGAGCACCCATGACATTTCTCTCCTACATGTAAAAATCATAATTTATTTGCTAAAAAATTAAATTTCATAGAAACCCAAAACATTATATATGCTTTTTTTTTTTTTTCAAAGGCCCTAGAGAATACAATGGCGGTTGTTGCAACTTTTTATCTTGCACGGTATTTTCGCAGCAATTTTTTGAACGCGTGTTTTAAAAAAAAAACTGTTTTGTGCTTAAAAAAAAAAACTGTAAAGTTAGCCCAATGTTTTTGCATACTATGAAAGATGAAGTTACGCTGAGTAAATAGATACCTAACATGTCACCCTTCAAAATTGCACACGCTCGTGGAATTGCGCCAAACTTCGCTACTTAAAAATCCCCATAGGCGACGTATTGTGGGGAGTATTGTGGGGAGTATTGTGGGGAGTATTGTGGGGAGTATTGTGGGGAGTATTGTGGGGAGTATTGTGGGGAGTATTGTGGGGAGTATTGTGGGGAGTATTGTGGGGGGTATTGTGGGGGGTATTGTGGGGGGTATTGTGGGGGGTATTGTGGGGGGTATTGCGCAGGGAGGGATGGCTGGATCTGTGACTGCAATTGTCACAGATCCAGCCCACAGTGCTGCTGCTGCCACCCGCTCCCCCTCCTCTCCTCTCACACTGTACCGATCGGTACAGAGAGGAGAGGGAGGAACCGGCGTCATTACATGACTCCGGTTTGTTTACAAGTGACCGCTCCGTCATTTGACGGAGCGATCACGTGGTAAACGGCAGCTATTAGCGGCAATTTACCGCGATCCGTGATGCGCCGGGTCTTCTAGATGGATGATTCCGGGAGCGCGCCCCAGGAGGTGCGCGAGTGAAGCATTCTGGGAGGACGTCCCAGGGACGTCCTCCCAGAATAACTCCACCGCGCTGTAGCAGTGGTGGGAAAGTGGTTAATATGTATATTGTAAAAGTGTACCCTGCAAATGATATCTCTGGGTCTGTCTGCAGTAGAAAGATGCTGCCCCTTTTTCCTATGATCACTGTCTAGTTCTATTGCCTCCGTAGTCTCCCTGCCTAGGACTGTATGGAGGACACAGTCACACAGAAGTCCCTGTTAATGGTTTCCTCAGGGATTCCCCCCTCAGCTTCACATTGTTTCAGCGGCTCCTATTCTTTAGGTCATCTTGATGGAGGCACATTGAGAGCAGATGTTTCTCCTGTTGTGCGGCTTTTGCTTTCAGATGAGCCAAATTGTCCTCAATAGAGGGGTGGCCCGACTCCTACATCTACATTGGTAGTGAGTTGTTGCATAGCATCTTTCATTTCCCAGAATTTATTCTAAATCACCTTCTGCATCAAAGCTTCAAAATCCAGCAGGTCCCGCTTGGTAGTGAGTGAGGCAAGAATGTAAAGCGTGAACAATCTGTGCTTCCCCCCAAAAACATTAATCGGTGCAGCCTGTGCTACAAAATATTTCAAGTAAAGTCTAATGGGTTAACAAAGAAACCATGTATGCCATACCACACACTAAATGTGCTATTATACGATTTCCAACCTAAACAAGAGGAAAAAGTGTTTCAAACAATGAAACTATCTGGTGCTGCAATAATACAAAAAAGCTGGAATACACAGCTAAACAAACATGTCAAAAATAGGTAAATGCGCAACCAAAAGAAAAAACAAACAAAATGTCCTGTTATGAAAGGGAGGCAGTGTACAAATAAGTGTAACAATTAGATGTAGATATGGTTTTCAGCCGTTGATATATATTCAGACAGAGAAGCCGTTTACCAGATTCGGTGGACCTCTATCACCGAATCTGGTAAGCGGCTTCTCTGTCTGAATATTTATCAACGTCTGAAAACCATATGGATAACATTGTTGGATGATTTTATCTTGTGATTACATCTAATCAATATCATCTGCAGTGGACACTTACTTTGTATAATTTCACTTGCATTTTTCATTTGTGGGAGCACTTAATTGTTACATCTAATTGTTGCACTTATTTGTACACTGCCTCCTTTTTATAACAGGACATTTTGTTTGTTCTTTTAGTGAGGCAAGAATGCCTTATGCCGCGTACAGAGGGTCGTTTTTTGTGATAGAAAAAAACGACGTTTTATGTGATGTAAAAAAGACGTTTTTGAAACTTCATTTTAAAAAACGACGTAGCATACACACCATCGTTTTTTCAAAATGCTCTATCAAAGCGCGGTTACGTTCAGCACGTACGACGGCACTCTGTTCCATTCAAGCTTGCTTCATAACTTGCTTCTGAGCATGCGCAGGTTTAAAAACGTAGTTTTGCCCACACACTATCATTTTAAATGACACACAAAACAACGTTTTGAAAAACGACACAAAAAATTGAAGCATGTTCGAATTTTTTTTTTTCCGTTTTTCAGAAGACATAAAACAACGTTTTCCCCACACACGGTCATTTTAAATGACGTTTTTAAAAAAAAAAATTTTTCATCACAAAAAGTGATGGTGTGTACACGGCATTAGAGTCCTGGTCTGCTAATGGTGCTTCCGTCCAGTCTGAATGCGCAAGCCTGGCCCAGGCAGGGGACTCGTCCCCACTTATGGGAGGAAGTAGGCATCTCTCCCTCTCAGTACTTGATGGCAAATCTCTGAGGCTCAGAGATTTGACAGTTAAATGTGTTCCTTGCCCATCAATAGCGGGTGCCAAATTGGAGTCTGGAGCTTCATGGGAACCATGGGTGCAGGGAGAGAAGAACTCCGCTACCAGTGAGCTGTGGGTACAGGGTCCTGATCTGGGGGCATTTTTACTGCCTTTAGGCATGACAGGTCATGGAACAGAGTGGGTATCGGCCTGCCTGAAAGAGGTGCAAGAGCCAAGATCACAAAGTAGGCAGCCTCACTTTACCATCATGAGACCATGCCCCTTGCCTTATTTTTCAAACGTTTTATTGGATGACCTTTTCACCTTGCTGATATTCCTGGTTATTTAAGCCCTGTCATTACTGAGCTCTATAGTAGAACTTATTCTTCCAGCCATTTAAAAATCACAAAGTTGGGCAGGTCTACCCGTGTAGATTAGTGTATACCAACACAAGAAAACTTGCTCTAGATGCTTCTTAACTGTTGGTACTTGGTCTTATCTCGTACGTAAAATTTGTTTAAATGTTGGTCGATGATCTGTAAAATAATGCAACTTGTGGAAATGTTTGCAAGAAACCCTATTCAATATTCATAATGCTAAGTGCAATGATTAATATTTAACTCAGACGATCATAAATTTTCCATTTGTCAGAATGTTATTTAAGGTGTAATGATAATTTTAGCTGTTGAAATAAATGTCATTTTAAGATGACGTTTTGCCATTTGGAGAAGCACTTTTTTAGCTGTCCAGCTCAGATCTTTTAGCCATTAAAGCGGTAGTTCCCTCTCCAAAAAAATGTTACCCTTAGATTGATGCTCATTTTGTCTAGGGGAATCTGCTAGTTTTAAAATCGAAGCTGTACTTACCGTTGTAGAGAGCGATCTTCTCCGCCGCTTCCGGGTATGGTCTTCGGGTATGGGCGTTGCTTCTTGATTAACAGTCTTCCGACGGTCGCATCTATCGCGTCACGATTTTCCGAAAGTAGGCGAACGTCGGTGCGCAGGCGCCGTATAGAGCCGCGCCGACGTTCGGCTTCTTTCGGCTACTCGTGAAGCGATGGATGCGACCGTCGGAAGACTGTCAATCAAGAAGGAACGCCCATACCCGGAAGCGGCGGAGAAGATCGCTCTCTACAACGGTAAGTACAGCTTCGATTTTAAAACAACTAGCCGATTCCCCTAGACAAAATGAGCATCAATCTAAGGGTAAAGAACACTCAACAGAAAAAGTAATTGCTTTTGATGTAAAACTTCCATCATACAAAGAAGTGATCTCTGGTAAACACAACTATCGGTAATCGGTAGTGCTTCGCTGCCTACTGGTTACGCCCTATATTCTTTTTGCTCTATTTCAGTCAGTAAAAATGCAGGCTGACTTTGTGATTGTTGGATATTGTACATGGGAATATTCTTGCACTAAAATAGTATTGACAGGAACGTTTTCTCTAGAGAGTACTGACATCTTTGCTAGCCATTCAGAGCATATGGGGTTGATTTGCTAAAGGCACCGTGAAGAGCCGAGACCTACTCCGGCTATCTTCGGGGAGCGTGACGTGCCATAGCCGGCCGTCAATCATGCTCCCTCTGGATAGGAACGCCCATTCCCCGCGGGGAGTCAGAATCGTCTCGCTAGGATTGCACAGTGAGTACCGGGCTAAAAAAATAAATACAGGCATACTGTAGCTCGCGCTACTATGCCTAATTTAATGATGGAAAGTTGTCAATAAGGGTGAACCACCGCTTTAAAATGCTTATCATAAAAGTTCTCAGGGTAGGCAGTGACACAGTGCCAAAGACTTGTGAATACAGTAGCTAGTACACCCAAAATACCCAACATGTCACGTTTTCAAATTGCGCCCGCTCGTGGCATGGCGTCAAACTTTTACCCTTAAAAATCTCGATAGGCGACGTTTTAAAAATTCTATAGGTTGCATTTGAGTTAGTCAGTCTAGGGCTATAATTATTGCTCTCGCTCTAACGATCGCGGCGATACCTCACTTGTGTCGTTTGAACACCGTTTTCATATGCGGGCGCTACTCGCGTATGCGTTCGCTTCTGTGCACGAGCTCGTCGGGACGGGGCGCTTTAAAAATTTTTTTTTTTTTTTCTTATTTATTTTTATTTTATTATTTTTTACACTGAAAAAAAAAATGTAAACATCCCTTGTAATAGAAAAAAGCATGACAGGTCCTCTTAAATATTAGATCTGGGGTCAAAAAGACCTCAGATCTCATATTTAGACTAAAATGCAAAAAAAAATTAAAAATTTGAAACTGTCATTTTTTCAAATGACAAAAAAAAAAAATGTTTCTTTAAGAGGCTGGGCGGGACTGACGTTTTGACGTCACTTCCGCCCAGCAGAGCTATGGGGACGGGCGAAGGAGATTTTTCCTTCAGTCTCGTCCCCAGTCAGCAGCCGAACGGTCCCGATCGCCTCCGCCGCTACCGACGGCTACGGTAAGCGGCGGAGGGCGCGGGCCCTCTCCCGCCGCCGATAGCGGCGAATCCGCCGCGGAGACCGCCGTTATCGTTGACAGAACCGCTGACACTAAAGATTGATACCTCGGTTGTGGCAGCAGCTGCTGCCGTTACCGAGATATACATCTTTAAAGTTAGGCCGTATAAAGACGTACAGCGGTTTGGAAGTGGTTAAGGAAGAGTGGTGCAGTAAAAATTGTTCTAGAGTGTATTCTAGGTTATAAGGGGTTATCCTATTAGACTATGAACTTTCTTCCAAAAGGGCTGAAGATTGGAGCTCGACGTGGAGCATGGTACCTACTTCTGCCCTACATCGCTACTAAAGATTAGAGGTGGAGGGGTAGAATTTGTGGAGCAGGGGTGAAGTACAATCCCATTTTCTTGAATGGCCACATTAAGTGAACAAGGTTACAAAGGTACAGGTACGTTGATGTGCCTGTCCGTGCCATTCTGCCGACGTATATGTACATGCGGCGGTCGGGAAGTGGTTAAGTAGCAAATTTTTAAATCGAGACTGTGTCCCTGAGTAAGTCAGAGTTTAATCTCCAAAGCTTGAGAAGTAATCTAGCCTGGAGAATTTTCCACGTGGGATAGAAAATGTGTAGTTCTCTTTTTGTTTGGAGTTTAAAACCCGAGTAATGGAGTTGTAGATTCTGAAGCTGCAGGTTAATCTGGCGAAGTGCTCTATATGGAAGGGTAGAGGAACACGTCAAGGTATCAAGTAGGGTTGTCCCGATACCGATACCAGTATCGGTATCGGGACCGATACCGAGTATTTGCGCTAGTACTTGTACTCGCGCAAATACTCCCGATACCAAAATAGAATACTTTTTTTTTTTTTTTTTTTGTGACATCGAGCGGTGCATAGAGGCAGGGCCGGATTAACCGTGGGGCTGATGGAGCTGCAGCTCCAGGCCCCCATCATAATATAGGCCCAAACTTAATTCTCTCACCAGGGCCCGGCGGCCGGCCGCTATATAATAAATCCACACGTCCAGGCAGCTGCAGCCTGCATTATGATATAGGCCCAATTGACGCAGTGAACAACATTTAATCACGGGCTGTGGGCCGCGAGTAGCGGCCGCGAGCCGCTGCTATGATTCACAGCAGAGCCGCGGCTATCCACAACAACACAGCCTCTTGTAGCGCGGGCGGTGCCAGTGCGCCGAGGCTGAGCGTGCTCCTCCTCTTCAGTACTGTACTGAACACAGACACTGACTGTAGGCGGAGCTTGACGTCCCCCGGCGGCGTGCGTGACATCATCCAGAGGCCATCCCCGGCGTCCTAGGAGTCTCCATTGCCTTGCGAAAGGACCACACCGCACGATCGACAGGAAAAGTAGAATAAAAAGCAAGTAAGCCATGAGCGCTGGGGAAGTCACTGTCATACAGATGAAATAATGTTTAATTGTGCAGAAGAAGTGTGGGTACAGTACTGGCTGCAACGAACCTGAAGTGGTTAACTTTTTTTTGGGGGGGGTGCTATATCAGTGCAGGGAGGCAGCTTATTAGTGCATCTCATCAGTGCCACATTTATGAGTGCCATCCAATCAATGCCAGTGCCACCTATCAGTGCCATTGGATGGCACTGATAGGTGGCACTGGCATTGATTGAATGGCACTCATAAATGGATGGCACTGATAGGTGGCACTGGCATTGATTGGGTGGCACTGATGAGATGCACTAATAAGCTGCATCCCTGCACTGATGCACTAATGAGGTGGCACTGATCTGCACTGATAGGTGGCACTGGCTAGCTGCACTTTTGGGCACTGGCACCGATAGGTGGCACTGGCAGTGATCACTCCTTCAATGATATGTAGTTTTCCAGTACCGTATGCTAAAAAACAGCCCCACACCATGATGTACCAGTTCTTCATAATTCTAAAGAAAATATCCTTAGTCTGTATTGTGGTTTGAAAACGGTCACATGACATTTAAAAAAAGTATCGGTATTCGGTATCGGCGACTACTTGAAAAAAAGTATCGGTACTTGTACTCGGTCCTAAAAAAGTGGTATCGGGACAACCCTAGTATCAAGCGTCAAAACTCCCAAGGTGAAGTCTGCCAATTTGCTGCAGAGATGATGAAAGCATGTGACCTGGCCACTATTGGGACTATAAATGTTGGCAATGGTAAGGGGACGTGTGACCCAAGCTGGCCCTTTACAAACAAATAGTGACCCTTATGGCCCGCTTTAGTTTCCTAAAAAAATAAATGTGTGGATTGTAAAATCGACACACATTTCGTTTGGTGACAGCGGATGTGACATGGAATGCAATCAGGAAGTGATGGTAAATTTAGGGATGTGCACCGTCTAAAGTGAGTTTCCTGAACGAATACCACTTGTGCTTTCAGCCTGCGGAAATCCTCTAAAAATTGTGATTGCTTCTTGGGTATGTTTTAAGCCTTAAGCATTCGAGACAAATTTTAGGGAAACGGCATTAACTGTAACTGTAATTGAGTGGTCATGGTCTCCATATGGCTTTTACCTTTTGAAGCTTACAAGTCCAGCATCCTCTTCTATCTGGCCGTGCTTCTACTGCCAGATCCATCCCACACCGCCATCTTTGTTTTTTGTACATAATTAGGATCTGGTTGTCTTTCTGGTCCCTACAGCCACCCCCTGGTGAAGTTACCCAGTCTCATGAATGCTCCCTGTCCTCCACTTCACTTGCCCCGGGAGAAAGACATTGACCTACTGGGATATGTGACCTAGGTATACCAGGGACAGTGTGAGGGCAAAGCACACATCACCTTTAACTAGATGAGAATTGAAGTGTGAGGATGCTACTGAACTATCAAAGTACTGTATTTGATATAATACATTTTTTTTTTTTTTTTTTTAGTAAGGCAGGCCTGAGCGAAAGTATATCTGAAATGTCTGCTTTAACTAGAAAGCTGTGGTTAATGTGCTACTTTTAGTAAAAGCAGACCACAATACAGGCTTCATGTGACTGCATCGCTGGACCATGGGACAGTTGAGTGTCTTTTAAATGGGTGTAACTCTGCTTTAAAGTAATATTAAAAGGTAAAAACATTTGCTCTAAAAATACCTAACATGTTATACTTACCTGCTCTAAGCAATGTTTTTGCACAGAGCAAACCTGATCCCTCTCTTCCTGGGTCCCCCACCTTCACTTCTGACCCTCCCTCCCCCAAGTGCTCCGATAGCACTAATTGAAAGTGCGAGCTCGCTAAAAGCTGAAAATTGTGACCTCCATGTATAAGCATAGAGGGTTCTTATTCCCAAAACCCTTGTGAGGAAAAACTTTTTTTAAATAATGCTGCCGTTTAAGTGATCAGGCAGTTTATTTTATAGCCCTGGTTCTGGAACCAATTATTAGAAATTTTTAGCATTTTGAAATCTATTATTGGACCGGTTCTTGTAAAACCTCTGGTGCAGAGGGGTGGGGGGGTGCTATTTAATGGAGCAGTTGCAAGTATTTAAGTGTCTTAACGTATTTAAAGTTCTTTAAAGGGCAGAAGGTTTTTACCATAATGCATTAGTGCTATCGGAGCACTGGGGGGGAAGGGTCAGAAGTGCCAGGGGGGGACCCAGGAAGAAAGGGATCAGGTTTACTCTGTGCAAGAACAATGCATAGAGCAGGTAAGTATATAACATGTTTGGTATTTGGAATCCCACTGTAAATGGTAATGGGACTAGTGATTAAAGTGTTGACAGTGTTTGTTTCTTTTGCTTTTCATAGCTTCAGTTGGTTATATATTCTGTAAGGATATTTGTGACAGGGTAAATACAGTTAAGAGTTTTAAGCCTAAGTGTAATTTAAAAAAAAAATCGGCCAATGGGAGGTTACTTCTAATCTTTGTGTGTCCCTCGTGCTGCTGTCTCCTGATTTGGTAGAAAGCTTCCTTCGCCAATTCCTTCCTACCCCCGCCACCCTAATCTTCGTGTGACAGGGGTTAAGAGCTTAGGCAACTAGAGGATGGACATATGATTGAAAGGTCCACCGCCATTATCAACAGCCAAAACAGCAATATACATTTTTGATGTTTGTCTGGGTGGCAGGACCAATATTCGGTAAATAAGCTTTAAAACAGGCTAATCTTAATCACTAGCTGTGGGCACTGTGGGAGCAATTCAATTCATCCTCAACTTCTGAGCGTTTCTCAGAAGTTCAGCTGTATCTGCTTACCCCCCTAATTTGTAACTTTATAGCCTTCCAGCCATCTGATCTCTAAGGTTAACATAGAGGAGGAGCTCTAAGTGACTGCTAAAACTACTACACCTGACCTCAGTGCCTCTGTTTTGCAACTGGAGAATGAATTACTCCACCGTGCCTGCAACCAGGGCCAGATTAAGAACATCATGGGCCTGGTGCTGAGGATTTTGGTGGGGCCTTTTAGGCTGCATTCACACCTCCGCGACAAGTAACGCCGCATACGCGGCGTATTTTGCCGCGAATAGTGTAACTTTTTTTTTACAAATCCTTCCTATTGCTTTGTATGGCCGAACGCCAATGCCGCCTGAAAAAAAGGGTCCGGGACTTTTTTTCATGCCGCAGGTGTACGGCGTCTATGAGATGTGAACCATCTCATAGACAGCAATGGGAATTCTCCCCTCCAGCGGCACGAGCGGCCGGCGTCGGGCGTTTTGTCGCGGAGGTGTGAATGGGGTGTAATAAATAATAAATAAATGCGTGGGAATGACATGAACGCAGCCCAGCCAAGGCAAGTGACCAAAGGCACAGAACCCAGAAGGAAGACCGGGTGAAGATGGAAGTGTCCAGGCCCCGCCTGATTCATCACAGCGCAGCACTGGAGGGCTCAGTCTGAAAATGTAAGTGTACACAAATTTGCTAATATGCTGTGCATACTTGTACGTTGTGGCATAACCTACCCCAGGGCCTCTAAAAAGTAGTAATGTCAGGAAAGTTTACTACCGCTTTATTATCACAGGATCCCAGGAGCCTCTCATGGGGCCCCCTACTGACCCGGTGGACGGTGGCCCTTGGGCAGTGCCTAAGTGCACAGTTGCCAACATTTAAAAAATATTTTCAGGGACACTTTTTTATACAAGTGCTATATTTAGAGTAGCTGAGATCCCAGATGTTCCTCTATACATCATAGTAGTAATCACAAAATTAAATGAGTACTAATAATGGGGCAGACCAAATATGAGAACTGAGATTTCCTTTAGTTGAACTAACAAAAGTGTGTCCATTCTAGAGCTGGTAACATTGAGGATATTCAGTAAAATTTTAAAGAACTGTTTTTGTGGGTAAGCGACATAGGGAAGGAGTATGGACGGTATATAAGTGGGAAGTATGTGCAGGTGAGGGGGAGAAATGTGGAGGGTCTAACAGTGGGCACTATGTACAGGAGAGGAGTACAAAGGGTACGGAAAAAAGCACTATGTACAGGAGAGGAGTGTGAAGGGTATGACAATGGGCAGTATGTACAGGAAGAGTGAGGGGGTATGACAGAGGGTAGTACGTACCAGAGAGAAGTGTGGAGGGTATGATGGGGCAGTATGTACAGGAGAGGAGTGTGGAGGGTATGACAGTGGGCAGTATGTACAGGAGAGGAATGTAGACGGTATGATAGTGGGCTCTATGTATAGGAGAGGAGTGTGGAGGGTATGACAGTGAACACTATGTATAGGAGAGGAGTGTGGAGGGTATGACAGTGGGCACTATGTATAGGAGAGGAGTGTGGAGGGTATGACAGTGAGCAGTATGTACAGGAGAGGAGTGTGGAGGGTGCGACAGTGGGCACGAAGTACAGGAGAGAAGTGTATGACAGCAGGCACTATGTACAGGAGAGGAGTGTGAAGAGTATGACAGTGGGCGCTATGTATAGGAGAGAAGTGTGGAGGGTATGACAGTGGGCACTATGTACAGGAGAGGAGTGTAGGGTATGACAGTGGGTACTATGTATAGGAGAGAAGTGTGGAGAGTATGACAGTGAGCACTATGTACAGGAGTGGAAGGATATTTAGGGACTGAGTAGTGGTTAAGCAGGTCATACATGGATTGAAATTACGCCAATTATGCAGAGACCAGCCATAGTCAATCTATGTATGGGCTAGCTGGTTTTACACAAGTCAATCTATTAATCAACTTGAGTACAACCAGCCTGTTTTTTTTTCTTAAAACAATCAGTGCTGCCAGCTAAAGTTAGCAACACTGATCATTGTACGCACTGGCAGAACACAATAACACTGCAGGAGTGATTCCCCCATCCACAGGTCAGCAGGTGAGAGGGTGTGTGGGGACAGGCTGGGGAGAGATACTAGTCAGTGGCTGGGTAGGCACTGGTAGTATCAGAGCCAGATACACACAGGTTACATACGCCACGATCGTTAGAGCGAGAACAATAATTCTAGTACTAGACCTCCTCTGTAACTCTAAACATGTAACCTAAAAAAATGTAAAGCATCGCTTAGGATACCAAAAAAAATTGTGCTAACTTAACTAACTGTTTTTTTAATGAATGAAACATTTTTTTCCAAAAAAACATGTTTGAAAAATTGCTGCACAAATACCGTGCTAGAGCTGCACAATTAATCGTTAAACAAATTGTGATCTCGATTCAACCCCCCTGACGATCTCCAATGCAGAGTTTGCTGATTCTTTCATATAACAAGTGGAGAGACTTTCAGCTGTCAAAAGAAAATATCTGGGCAGTCTGCCAAGTTTTTATCAGGAAACATTGTAACTGACGCTCCCTTCTTAGATCAAAGGGATACACTTCTGTGTGTAAAGAACAAATCTGGGCAGTCTGCGAAGTTTGTAAACAAAATGAAACATTGTAACCAACTAACATTGTAACAAAATTTAACCACTTAGGCTGCATTCACACCTGAGCTTCGGTCGTTTTTTTGGGCGTTTTTTTCTGGCGTTTTGTCGCGCGTATTTGCGCGTTTGCATACAGCGTCGTGCGACATTTTTGTACTTCGGCGTTTTTTATTTTAGCCAATAGGAAAAATGATCATCTTTTCATCACTTGTTGCTATGTTGGTAGATTTTTTTAATCTTCTGCATGGGCGACAAGTTCTATTTATTAAAGCGACGAAACGCCCGTTGTCGCGCGATACGCTCAATTCGCGCGTTTCCCATTACTTTCTATGGGGAAAAAAAAAACGCTCAAATACGCCCAAACCGCACGATACGCGCGACAAAAAAAGGTCCGGGACTTGTTTGAGCTTCGCGCGACAGGCGTTTGGGCGTTCCGGTGTGAACAGTCACCATAGGGAATAATGTTAATTCTCCCCTCTGGCGTTTGTGAGCAGTGCGCTTCAGGTGTAAAAACGCCTAGGTGTGAATGGGGCCTCAAAGTCCAACACTTGTTTCTTAAGTTAAAAAGCAATATTATTTGCTAGAAAATTACTTGGAACTGCCAAACATTATATATATTTTAGCAGAGACTCTAGGGAATACAATGGCTATTGCTGCAATATTTTATGTCACTGCATTTTCCCACTTCAATAAATAATAAAAACCATAAAAACAAAACAGTGAAGTTAGCCCATTTTTTGTTTTTTTTGTTTTAATGTGAAAGATGATGTTACGCCGCAACAATCGTGAGAGAATCGTGATCTATCTTCTAAGCAAAAAAATTGCAATTCTAATTTTAGCCAGAATAGTGCAGCTCTGTACCCTGCAACATAAAAAGTGCAAAGACCACCATAGAGTAATTTTCTAGCAAAAAACAAATGATGATTTTTACATGTAGTAGAGAAAAGTGTCAGAATTGGCCTGGGTGGCAAGCGGTTAATTACCATGAGTAATATACAAATAATTATTATAAGCACTGTGATCCTATCAGTCTGCTGTAGTGTGTCAGCTTGTATTTATATTGGCCGCTCTTAATGTAGCTTCTGACAGGCTGTGCAAGCAGGCCCGTATCTCCGGAACCATAAATGATAGCCGTTCCATATTTTAACCAGTTGTGGGGTAGCTCTTCCCATGCCTACCCCCAAATGTGGGGTTTCTGTGACCTCTGGTCATGGAGCTACAACCCCCCAAATTCGATCTTAAAAAAAAAAAAAAAAAAATCTTAAAAATGGGCCTATCTTGAGAAAGGGGCCTGGAGCTGTAGCTCCATCAGCCCCATTGTTAATCCGGCCCTGCCTGCAACTACAGAGGTCAGTGAAGGCTTGTGGTAAAGCTTTATTTTTTACCGCTTATTGAGAATATTTAAATGCATTAAGCCTTGGCAGTAAAAATAGGTGGTTACCACCCAGCTGTAAATTTAAAATAGGCAGCAGCCATGTCTGTACACAGCGCCATACCACATCCGCATTTAATGTAAGCAGTTGTGGTACAGTGAAATGGGCTTTTAATGGTTAATGGGCTTTTAGTGAGCATCAAGGGTCTCTAAAAGTGATTCACTGCATATTACTTTTCAGAGGACAGCCACGTGTAGACAAGGCTTTGGGGTTAGCAACCTTAAAAAGGTAGAGCTGTACCTGAACAACATGGGAGAAGTCAAAGATCATTGGGCACAGTGTCGCCTCCGCACACTGATTTTAACCTCTAATTGCCGTACTATAGTGTAGCAATCACGTGCATTGTGGTGATAATTTTCAGGAGAGCAGCAGGGCCAGCTGCATTTGTGAATGAACCCTTACTGTTCTGAGCCCCCGATAAGGCTTCTATCACAACTGCAACTTTTCTGGGTTAGTTGTGCTTTGCCATATACTTCTATTATATCCTGCATGTATGATGCACTTTCTGAAAGCGCACCAAAACTCCTGCATTCAGAAAGTGCAGCAAACCCACAGGAAATCTGCAGGTACACTGCGCTGCACCCGTGGTGTGGGTAAACGGCGCATCGGTGTGAAAGCAGCCCTATACTATTCTGCTCAGTGTATTGCTTTACACTTACCTGAACTCTTCTTTCCTGCTGCTGGGTAGCACTCTGGAGACCGCTAGCTGGGATAAGATGTGGACTGCGTTTGGTATCACTCCGCATGGGACAGGAGCCAGCACTACAGATGCCGGCTTATGTGGCTCTTGCTTCCTACTTTGGCTCCAAATTTATAAGTCGTCCTACATTGCACTCTGTTTGATGCTCTGGGATGGTGGGTCATTAAGCCCAGAACGTGTACCAGTCACCTGTCTGCAAACTTCTGGTAGATTGCGATCTACTGCTTGCTGTCCCCCACTTTAATGTTTAAAGCCAGGCCACAGGTTCACTTTAAGGCACAGTTCATACCTATGCAGTTTGTGTAGACACAGCAGCCAATTCACTTAAATGGGCTGATTTACCTACAAGAAATGCAGGAAAGGGGTCCTTGTACCTATTAAAAAATTCAGCTGTAGAGGAATCGCCTGGTGCCTTTTGCACCATGTGATTTCCCACACCCGCAAATGCACTGCATGTTTAGATGTGTGGGGGTGCCATATCTAGGCAAATTATTTCACACATCCCAAGAGTCTTTCGGGGAGGAAGGTTGGGTTTTCTCAGCTAAGCACACCCTCCTGCCTGCATGCCTGACCTAAAGACAAATAGACTACAGGAAATAAATGCTACATGAATCATGATCTGCCCTTACTCAAGATAACCAGAGCCAGAAATGCTTAGTGGGGTTGCTTTTTGAAAGTGCATTCTTGGCTAAATAAACTATGGTGCTCAAATTCAGTGCAGTTCCGCTTTAAACAAAGTGAAGCTCAGAGTACTGATGCCCAGGGAAGTCTTGTATTTCAGCCACACACATTATTCAAAATGAAATTGTGTACTTAGAATGCTTTGTTGCTGTAAAATTGGGTATTAAAGCAGTTTCTACTGAGCTGTATATGTAACATAGTCTAATGAGTTTTCCATCCAGTGCCGAGTACAAAAACATGAATTGCTTTCTATACCTTTTGGAAATGAGCGCACATTTCTGCTTATTCAAGGTGATAAGAGATGAAGTTTCTGTTAAATTACAGAAAAAAGGACATTTTTGCATTGATGTGATGTCTTCTCTGTTCAGCTTTGCTTCAGAAAATTTATGAACCTCTTTTTTTTTTTTTTTCCCATATGTAATGGACAACTGAATGCCAGAGGTGCTGTGTCTTTCATTTTTAATAGCGTGTAACTGTGATTTAAATTTAGAAATAACTGTAGCTCATTACATTTCCATGGTATGTTTAGTTTTTTTTTTTTTTTTTTTCCCTATTTGCAGGTCTAATGTACATGGGATTATCCACCATGTATAAACGCAATGGGAAAACAATACTTGCAATTATCAAAAATGTAAAACTTTCCCAAGAGAAATATAGGGCTGGCATTTCTGAGTATGATAGATTCCTGGTTAATATGCTGACCAACGAACTGGCTTTCAGTAAGTTATTTTTCTTTCAGAGGTTATTTTATAGTTAATCACTTGACGACCGCGCTATAGACAAAATACATCTACAGCGCAGTCGGGTTATTCTGGGAGGACGCCTATGGACGTCCTCCCAGAATCTTGGATCTGTGACGGTCACAGTTCCAGCCATCCATCCCTCCATGCTCCGCCATACCTGTGCAATACTCTGCAATACCCTGGGCTATACGCCGCAATACCCTGGGCTATACGCCGCAATACCCTGGGCTATACGCCGCAATACCCTGGGCAATACATCCCCCCCTCCCGCCACCCTCCAGTGCTTCTACCGACTCACCGCTACGATCAAAGCCAGGATAATTTTTTTATTATTTCAGGCTTCCTAGCCTAGAGGTGAGATGTGGGGTCTTATTGACCCCACATCTCACTGTAAAGAGGACCTGTCATGCTATATTCCTATTACAAGGGATGTTTACATTCCTTATACTAGGAATAAAAGTGATCAAAAAAATTATTTTTGGGGGAAAAAGTGTCAAACTAAAATAAAGTAAAATGAACAATACAATTTTTTTTTTTAAAGTGCCCCTTTCCTCGTGTGCTTGCATGCAGAAGAAAAGGCATACGTAATTCCCGCCGACATATGAAAACGGTGTTCAAGCTACACATGTGAGGTATCGCTGCAAATGTTCGAGCGAGAGCAATAATTTTGGCCCTAGACCGCCTCTGTAACTAAAAACATGTAACCATTGAAAAAAAAAATGTAAAGCGTCGCCTATTGGGGTTTTTAAGTATCGAAGTTTGGCGCCATTCCACGAGCATGTGCAATTTTGAAGGGTGACATGTTGGGTATCTATTTACTCAGCGTAACTTCATCTTTCATATTATGCAAAAACATTGGGCTAACTTTACTTTTTTGTTTTTAAGCACAAAACTTTTTCTTTTCTTTTAAACGCGCTTGAAGAATTGCTGCGCAAATACCGTGCAAGATAAAAAGTTGTAATGACCACCATTGTATTCTCTAGGGTCTTTGCTAAAAAAGCATACATAATGTTTTGGGGTTCTATGTAATTTTCTAGTAAATAAATTATGATTTTTAAATGTAGGAGAGAAATGTCAGAATTGGTCTGGGTGCTCAAACGCCTGAAGGTGCTCCCTGCATGTTGGGCCTCTGTATGTGGTCACGATGTGTAAGTCTCACACATGTGGTATCGCCATACTCGGGAGGAATCGCAGAATGTGTTTTGGGGTGTAATTTGTGGTATGCATATGCTGTGTGTGAGAAATAACCTGCTAATATGACAATTTTGTGCCAAAAAAAATCTTGATTTTGCAAAGAATTGTGGGGGAAAAAATGACAACTTCAAAAAACTCACCATGCCTCTTTCTAAATACCTTGGAATTTCTTCTTTCCAAAAAGGGGTATTTGTACTTTTCTCAAGAAATGATAGGCCATCAGTACTTCAGGTGTGATCAATTTTCAGATATTGGCACCATAGCTTGTAGACTCTATAACTTTCACAAAGACCAAATAATATACACCAATTTGTACTTATTTTTACCAAAGATCTGTAGCAGTATACATTTTGGCCAAATTTTATGAAGAAAAATTACTACATTTTATAACCGAATCGAGAAAAATCATTTTTTTTTTTTACCTAATTTTCAGTCTTTCTTTTATATCGCAAAAAAAAATAAAACCCATGGGTGATTCAATACCACCAAAAGAAAGCTCTATTTCTGTGAAAAAAAGGACAACAATTTCATATGGGTACAATGTTGTATGACTGAGTAATTGTCATTGAAATTGTGAGAGCACCGAAAGCTGAAAATTGATCTGGTTAGGAAGGGGGTTTAAGTGCCCAGTGGTTAAGTGGTTATCACATCGGCTCTGGAGGATTTTACCTCCTTAGTGATTAGACCATTTTGTCTAATAATTGTGCAGTCATGCAACCTTGTACCCAAATGAAATTTTGTGTAAAAAAAAAAAAATCACACAAATAGAGCTTTCACCACTGTTTTTCTTTTTTATATATAAAAGAAAACAACCCAAAAATGTAAAAAAATATATATATATTTTTTTACTCTCTGCTATAAAACATATCCAATATGAAAAATCAAAGTTCTTCATAAATGTATGACCAAAATATATTCTGCTACATGGCTTTGGTAAAAAAAAAAAAGAGTTTGATTGGTTTGCATCTACAAACTATGGGGTATAAATACTGGAATTGTTGTTTTTATACTTCTAATGGCAGTGATCAGTGAATTATAGTGGGACTGTGATTGTGCGCGAGTAATCTGACACAGGGTGAAAACTGACTAACTGCCACTGACAAATAAGAACAAAAGATGATCAGGACAGCTGCACTCCAATCCAATGTAACTTTAATGTAAAAAACTGGAAACGGGCACTACAAGTCACAGCAACGGCACCTACGACAGCTGACACGTTTCGCACTAACTTCAGTGTTTACTCATAGCTAACGCGTCAGCTGTCCTAGGTTCCGTTGCTGTGACTTATAGTGCCTGTTTCCATTTTTTTACATTAAAGTTACGTTGGATTGGAGTGCGGCTGTCCTGATCATCTTTTGTTCTTATTTGCCATGTGCATTGCTAGCACCCTCAGTTCCTGAGAAGAAGATTTGCACCCAACAAGACCTGCCTGGAGCAGCAATTTATGTCTCCAACTGCCACGGACCTTAGCAGTGACATTAATTTAGTGGATAATGCTGTACACTGTCACTGTACTAATGACACTGGCTGGTTAACATCTATGGTGATCAAAGGGTTAACTGTGCGCCTAACAATGTGTAATGTGTACAATATGTGCTGCTTTTTACTAAATAATCTTTGTTAAAGTGGAGTTCCACCCATAAATATAAAATTACATCAGTAGTTTTAAAAAAAATGTCATTAGTCCTTTACGAAATTTTTTTTTTTTTTAGATGCCTTCAAAGTGTTGTTGCTAGGCAGAATAGTTAATCTTCCTGCTTCCTAACCTACACCGCACAAACTCCTGGGAATGTAGTGGGTGTAACTTTCCAGGAGTCTGTGCACTCCCCAGTCTCAAAGAATCATGTGACTTGGACAGCACAGGTGCTGAAACCTGATCTGACACTGCTTGTGCAGCGCGGAGCATGTGCGAGATCTGCAAGGCTGAAATCCAGGAAGTCATACAGTCTGGCTTCATGATGCCCACACTTAAGATGGCCCCAGTCAATTTCTATTTTATAAAGTGTCTAAATGCTGTAACAACCTAACAAAACGGACCTTAGTTTACAGACTAACTTTACTAGAATACATTAAGCTTGTGTATTACAGGGGTATTTATATTTAAAAAGTGAAATTGTGGCCGGAACTCCGCTTTAAAGAAGTAAACTCCCCCTCGTTTGTTTGCACCTATAGATAAGCCTATAATAAAGGGGCTTACCTATAGGTACTGTAAATATCTCCTAAACATACACTGTTTAGGAGATATTTACTGTATACGACACCGACTACTTCATAAACGCATGCACTCTGAAGGAGCGGCTGCCTGTGCTGTTTCTTCAGGGCCCTATGCCGTGACTGGCACAACGCACATCAGTAAAGAAGAACATTTTCAAACTTTTATAACCGAAACAAATAGGTTTTTTTTTTTCAATTTTTTTATTTTTTTTTTTGGTATTTTTTAGCACAAAATAAAAAACCCAGCAGTGATTAACCGCTTCAGTCCTAGAAGATTTTACCCCCTTCCTGACCAGAGCACTTTTTACAATTTGGCAGTGCGTCGCTTTAACTGCGACACTGTAACCAAACAACATTTGAATATTTTTTCCCCACAAATAGAGCTTTCTTTTGGTGGTATTTGATCACCTCTGCGGTTTTTATTTTTTGCGCTATAAACAAAAGAACAGCGCCAATTTTGAAAAAAACACTATCTTTTACTTTTTGCTATAATAAATATCCCATTTTTTTTATTTGTTTTTTTCCCTCAGTTTAGGCCGCTGTGTATTTTACACATTATTGGTAAAAAAAAAAAACGCAATAAGGGTATGTTGATTGGTTTGCGCAAAAGTTCTAGTGTCTACAAAATAAGGGGTAGAATTATGGCATTTTTATTTTAAATTTATTTTTTTACTAGTAATGGTGGCGATCTGCAATTTTTATCGTGACTGTGACATTTTGGCGGACACTTTTGACACATTTTTTGGACCATTGACAATTTTACAGCGATCAGTGCTATTAAAATGCACTGATTACTGTAAAAATGTCACTGGCAGGGATGGGGTTAACAGTAAGGGGTGATCAAGGGGTTAACTGTGTTCCCTCTCTGTGTTCTAACTGAATGGGTATGGGACTTACTACGGGAGATGACAGATCGCTGTTCATACTTTGTATGAACACACGATCAGTCGTTTCTCCCCTGAAAGAACCAGGATCTGTGTGTTTACACACACAAATCCTGGTTCTTGCTGTGTCACGAGCGATCGCGGGTGCCCGGCGATCATCGTGCTGGCTCTGGGGGCGAGCAGTGGGCGTGCGAGCCCCTAGTGGCCACAGGGCGAAGCGACGTAACATAACGTAGTTTTTCCAAACCATGCTGTTGCAGTAAAACTGCGGCGGCTGGTCAACAAGTGGTTAAATAGAAAGCCCTGTTTCGAATTTTTTTTTATTTGGGTACAGTGTAGCATGACAGAGTAATTGTCATTTAAAATGTGACAGCCTTAAAGCTAAAAATTTACCTGGGCGGGAAGGGGGTGAAATTGCCCGGTACTGAAGTAGAGACATAATGGCCTACTAATTTTATTCCTTTCTTCTCCATAATCTAACATTTCGTTTTTGTTTGCTTCTACTAGAGGTCACAAGAGAAAACTGGATGTGGATGAGGAGGATGCGGAAGACGATAGAGCGAGCGAGTCCAGCAATGAGGAAGGAAGCAGTTCGGAAGCTGATGAGATGGCAGCAGCAATTGAAGCAGAGCTTAATGATTTCATATGACATCTTTGTCATTAGGGAAAACATCAGTAACCTGTGTCTTTGCATATTTACACACAATGACCTTTCATGTCTGCTACTTCAGTGTATGTATGGATTTTTTTTCCATGACAGAAGTATCTTTTTGTATATTTTGATGGGAACACATTATTTTACACATTTCAGGTTACTTCTTTTAAAGGTGTTTTAGTTAAGGAAGCTAAACAATTTTTCATCTTGTTTCTTAAAGGAGAAGTGTTAACGGGAGAGGTTGTGCTATGCCAAAGACGTAAAGCTTTTGTCTGAGCTTTCTAGACTTTGACAGGGGGCTGTGCTTTGTGTCGTTTGTTTTAAAATTGATTTTTGTCTTGATTTTCAGAAAGGGGTTTGAGGGGGAGCACAGTCCAACAGTGGACAAAAGCTCAATCACATGGGAAGGACACTTTAAAGTGGAACTCCAGGAGAAAAACATTTTTGATTGGTCCTAAGTTACCTGTAATACTGGATGTACTGAATCCGGATACGTGTTGCGGATGTATTTTAGTTGTATTCTTGCCAGAAAGTACCATTTGCTTTTAAATTTCGCCTATGGTGCTTGGGTGTTCCAGTGCTTGTACAGTGAAGGATAGTTTTGTTTACTCTCCCCCTTCCTCTCCTCCCTAATTCATTTATAAAATGCTGTGTATTCTTTTTACAGAATACAAGGCGTGCTGTGATTGGACAAGGAGAGAGGAAGGACAGATGAACAGCGGGAACACCTCTTGTTTAAACACATAATGACTTGTATTGTGTGAAAAGATTAAAAATGTTTTATAAATGGAGGAAAGGGTAAATTCACACCATCACTGTACAAGCGACGGAACTCGTAGCACTAGAGCTGGAAGATCCAAGCTGATGGTAGGATCTGGCATTAGTACAAGTAAATTTTGCCTCCTCAGCAGCCATCTGGGCAACGCTTATTCAGTATTAGAGGTAACTTGACAAGACTGATCAAAAGTGGTGAAAAAAGTTTCCTTGGAGTTGCACTTAAATCTGTATGTGTGCTTTCCAGGTGTATATATATAAATATATCAAACATAAGACTTTTTTTTTAAAAGGAATACAATATATATATATTTGTATAGATCTAGAAAATGTGATATGAGAAAATTGTAAACGTGACAGACTTGTCACTTGCCTCTAACTAATGTCACTGAGTACGTTTCTTGTTTTTACACATTCCTCTGTGCATTAGTTTGGATTTGTTAGAAAAGCAGTGATTAGATTTTTAACCTTTACCTCCCTGCAAGTGTGTATGGCTGCCGAGTGTGGCAGTGTACCACTGTCACAGGGAACGTATATATTGGATTTTCCCTAGGCAGAGGAAATCACTGCTACAGCTTAACATGCAATAGGGTTTTATTCAATTGAGAGAATTAATGTAAAGTTTTTGTATATTCTATTTCATATTTGACCCACAGAGCAGATTTCTTTCATTTAATAAAACAATTCATTTTGTATAGTTTAGTGTGTGGTGTTTTTTTTTTTTTTTATTAAATGTATGTGACTCTTGCATTCTTTTGGTTATAAATTTATGAATTTGGTTTGCCATTGAACAAAAATGCCAAGTTTGAGTTATTTTAAGAATTGTAGGTTAATTCAAAATTGGCTAAACTATTTTTTGTATGACTGTCATAATTAGTCGAATTCCAGCTTTAATTTAATTTTAAATGGTTGGTTTGGGCAAAGCTGGCCCAAAAAACGATTTGAATTACATAATAATGCGGCCGCTACTGCATACATTAAGCAGTGATGTGGTTTGGCAGTAGTACAGGTGTCTTATTTGCTGTCAGATATAAAGAGAGTCAACTGAGGTGCATCAATTAATACAAGGCTTTCTTTCATAGGCAGACAATTGGCCAATCAGAGGAAGCTTTGTATTGATAAAAATGCAAAACTTGGCATCGAAGCATCCAGCCCCATTCTCTTTAATTCCAGCAACAGACAGGAAGTCGCACGTAATGCTGCCAGAGTGCAGCACCGCTTACTGTATATAACTAATGCTACTACAATCCGTTGCAGCATACACAGCAGCTTCACCATTCTGTAATGGCAAAATACAGGTAGTCCCAGACTTACAAACATCCGACTTACATACAACTCTTACTTGCCAACAGCAGGAGACAACGGGAAGTAAGAAGAAATCTACCCCTAGGAGGGGAAATTCACTCCTGTGAGTTATCACCGTAAAAAGGTGTCTCCACTGAAGCAACTGAATCGGCTGATGCATGTGTTATTGGAGTGCTGTGGCAATCGCTGACACTGTTAAACATCTTGAAAATGTCCTTTAAGAGGACATAGTTGTAGTTCAAAAACACATTTTGACAACAGAATACGATCGTAGTCCATGTTTTTCCATCTTCGCAAATGAATACTCCAGTCTCTGAAGTTCTCCATATTTTGCTGGTGGCTAATCAAATCCTGGAAAGAGGCGAAATCCAAACCGATCCATTAACTGGGGAGGCTACTGGTCCATCCGTCATTGTTGGGGAGCCATAATCCGTGGCTGAATTGCAGTGCTCCGTTGGGAGTATTTATGCTTTGAGTCCTGGAGAGAGACCATACCTGTGATTTGAGACAAATTGCTCCATCCAGTGTCCCTGAGGTATCAAAGGCCGTCGCTGGGCTATAGCCAATCGTTTGGAAAAGCTTGCCATCTGGTAAGCTGCTTAAGATTGCAGTGGAGGGCTGGCACTGATTGTATGCATGTCACCTGGTGATCTGGAGTTTCAGAAGTATATTCCTAACATACTAACCTATATGGAGTCTCCATCTGCAGCATAATGAACAGTGTATATTCAGCATTACCAACACTCAGTGCACCTGTTGGCTGTTATAGACTTTTTTGGGCTCAATCCTAAAAATATTTTTCTTTATTGGTTTAAATTATGGTTTAGAGTTTTTTGGCGCGGCTTTTTATTTTTCACTGAAGGTTTTATCACCAATCCTTGGTTCCACAACAACCCAACATTTTCTAAATCCAATTTTCACAGGGGCATAAAGTGAGGTGAAATCTTCTGAACAGGGGCACAGACAGCAAAACAAATGTTACATGGGTGTTAACCCTTCCCCATGATAGCCAAAGAACTTAAAGACATTTTTTGCCTGAAAGTGCACTTAAAAATGTACCTGTTCCAACTTGCATATAAATTCAACTTAAAAACAGACCTACAGCAACCTATCTTGTTTGATAGAAAATGTTCTTTAGCAAGGAACATACATTCCATATTACGAATTATGCTACCAAAATTTGTGTGTGCTGTAACTTGCCTCCAGCTGCGTATCTTATATAAACAAATTATTATACATTCCATAAAACAATTTATGAACATTTTTAATAAGAAAAACGGTTCATATGTAGGTTTCCAAAGCGGTCACCGCTGTGTAAAATTCCATTCAAATGCATCCAATATTCAGTGCACACCACCACCACCTTCCTCCATTCGCTTTTTAATTCCACTTCTATTTCCAGCGGTTAAGGACATGAAACAAAAAACACAAGTACCATAGTGTTCTCTGCTTTTAAATGTATTAAGAAAGCCCCCCTAAAAAGTTACACTTGCAAGAAAGAACAATAAAAACGGCATGTATCAAATCACCAGCTCATTCACCGCAGATCTAGACTCACGGTGCTTCGCCCAATGTGGTACTTGTGTTTTTTGTTTCATGTCCTTAACCCCTGGAAATAGAAGTGGAATTGATTACTCAAAAGCGAATGGAGGAAGGTGGTGTTTATAGACAATTCAAATGTTGATTACCCACACAGAGGTGCAGTCCGGACTGTAGGAATTGTTACCATTGGTAAAGTGGATTGATCGTGGTGGACACAAGGATTGATCTGTCTGAGTTTTATACTGGTGAGCAGGCATTTTAGCAGGTGGTGGTGTGCACTAGGGATGAGTCGGTTCCCCCGGGAACATCCCACTCTCTTGCATCATGCAGCCTCAGTTTTATTCTGCCTAGCGTTAGGAGAAGACATGGCCGCTCTGGAGTTTTTTTGCGATTTTTTTTTGTTTTGTTTGTTTTTTTGTTTTTATTTGGATCTTTCCTGCATTTTTGGATCCTGGGATCTACAATCAACTGCCGACTGGGTGACAGGCTGGATCTTGATCCTTGTAGTCCCCCCATGTTCGGCCATCAAGCATGTGTCGGCCTTTAGCTAGGCCGTCCACGACATGCCATGCCGTATTTACCTGCGGACGTTGGGTCTGTCTGGAATGCCTCTAGCCAGTGGTCGCAGGACGGGTAAGTAATATCCCCTTGCCTTGGCAGGGTGATTGGACTGGTGCATTCCTGGGGAGGTCGACTGAGGGTTCGCCCTGCTTTCCTCTCTCTCCCTTCCTCTCCCTCTTTCCCCGTTATGGGTGGGGGTCCACCTGGGGGGCTCTGTTACTGCCGGGGGGCTGTGCTGCTGTGAGGTGCTATTTTTTATTACTTTTTTGGTGCTGGTGTGTGCTGGACTGTGTTCTGCTGTGTGTTACTGGGACTTTAAAACACGTGTATGGCCGCCATTTTACCGGGGTCGCGGTTCTATGTATCAGCGGCTATTTTTTTGTAGTCCACATGCTGTTTTGGTCCGCGGCCATCTTGGAAAAGTTTTTGGCCTCTAGTGCCTGAAATAACGGTGCCAAAGCCCGCAGAATACTTCCTGAGGGACGGCACGGACAGCGCTCTCAGCTCTTCAGCAGCACTGCACTCTGGTCGGGGTGGTGAGTCTCCGGGGGTGTCCCCTGCTCTCTGTTGCGGCCGGGGGGGTGCCTGTGGGTCCTGCCTTGCAGTACTAGGGTGGCATATATAGGTGGGTCAGCATGGAGTATGAACCGGAGGCTTCTACCCCAAGCATGCCAGAGTTGACCCTTAGTGCCCCTGCTCCTGCGACCTCGTGGATGCTATGGCGGCAGTCCTTGAGGCGTTTGTTGCCAGGATTGAAGCGGCAAGTGGTCAGAAGGGGGGTAAAAAGCACCCCCTCCCTGCGCCTGCTTCTGGGGATGTCTCTGACACGGAATCAGGCCCTTCTATTGCATCTGGCTCTGGTTCCGCTATGTCAGATGATGCAGGCTTAGCCCACACGGACAGTGAGGATGACTCTGCTTCAGGGTCAGCGCATGATAAGGAATTTGTTGGAGCGCTTATCACTGCGGTGCGGGATACTCAGAAACTTGAGTATTTGGCGGAGGCATCGGACACGCCGGTCCCTTTTGTGTTCCGCAAGCCACCCCGCACCGCAAAAGTGTTTCCTTGTGTTCCATATCTGGACAAATTGTTGTACAAGGAATGGGATCGGCCGCAGAAAGTTTTTGCTGTTCCAAAATACTTTGCGGTCCGTTATCCTTTTGAGGAGGATTTTTTTTAAAAGTGGGTCTCTCCTCCGTCAGTGTACCCCCCTGTGTCCAGGCTGAACAAGCCTACCACGTTACCTGTGGAAGGGGCTCCCGCTTTTAAGGATCGCGCAGATCGGAGAGTTGAGGCTGTGGCCCGCTCCATGTTCACAGTAGTGGGGTCGGCGGTGAGACCGGTTTTGGCCAGGGCTCTGGTGTCGCAGACACTTACCGAACGGGCAAAGTCCTTGCTGCAGGAACTGGAGGCGCAGAATGCTTCTGAGCTCTGTGTGGACCTGGCCGACCAGTTGGTACAGGAACTAAAGTTTGTGAGTCGGCCCTGGATACGCTCCCCTTGCTCTCCAGGGCCTCCGCAGTGGTACTACGCCGCCTCATGTGGCTGAAGTGTTGGTCTGCGGACCAGTTTTCAAAAAAGGCCTTGGTGGACTTTGGATGACATCATAAAGGATGCCACAGGCGGTAAAAGCACTCTGCTCCCACAATCTGGGAAGGGAAAGGAGCCTCGCCGTAAGCAAGGACCCTCCTTTACTGCCCCCAAGTGTTTTTTCGCCCGCCAAGTGCGGCAGGAAAACGTTTTCAGGGAGCTAAAGCACCCGCTGAAGGGCAAAAGCGCCCCTGGTACCGCAAGTCCAGCAAGCCTGCGGACAAGCCTGCTTCTGCACGAAGGTCTGCCCCCGCCCGCATCTCGGGTGGGGGGCCGACTTCGCGGCTCGGTGGAGGTCTCTTTCCGAACGTTGGGTTTGCAAAGTAGTTTCCCCGGGGAACAAGAAAGTTTCTCTTGCCCACCAAACAGATTTTTTACCTCCAACCTCCGGGTCGCCAGAAGGATCTGTCAGGAGCTGTCCAGGATCTGCTGGTCAGGGGGGTGGTTGTACCGGTTCCCTCGACGGAACGGTTTCAGGGGTTTTACTCCAATCTGTTTGTACTCCCCAAGAAGGAAGAGGTCCGGCCAATCCTGGACCTCAAGGCCCTCAATTGTTTTTGTCAAAGTGCAAAAATTCAGAATTGAGTCGATTCGCAGCACTCCATCAGGGGGATTTCCTAGCATCCTTGGATATCAAGGACGCATACCTGCATATCCCCTAATGCGCAAAACACCAGAGACTTCTGCTTTTGCGATCGGAGAGGACCACTTTCAATTTGTGGTCCTCCCGTTCGGCCTGGCCTTGGCACCATGGGTTTTCACCAAGGTGCTCGCTCTGATTCTGGCCCTGCTGAGGCAGCGCGGGATCGCTATCGTCAGATTCCTGGACTACCTTCTTCTGAGAGCTTCTTCAAGCTCAGAATTAGAAGAGGATGTGTCGATCACCTGTCAAACCCTCCGAGAATTCGGTTGGCTATTGAACACCCAAAAATCAGTACTGGTACCGTCTCAGCGGATGGATTACCTGGGGTTAGTCTTGGACTCCTCAAAGGCGAGAGTTTTCCTCCCAACGAAAAAAAGACATTGCAGTCTGCGGTGCAGCGGCTGACGACCCAGAAATGGGCGTCGCTTCGCTTTTGCATTAGAGTGCTGGGTCTGATGGTGGCCTCTTTCGAGGCAGTGCCGTATGCCCAATTTCACACTCGAGCATTGCAAAAAGAGATTCTGTCACATTGGGACAAGCTCCCTTTGTCTCTGGATATCCAGATTCGGGTGAGTCGCCTGGTCAGGTCCTCCCTAGTGTGGTGGCTGGCACTTCGGGCCGGAAAATCTTTTCTGCCGTGCCATTGGACAGTGATCACGACAGATGCCAGCCTCTCCGGCTGGGGGGTGTCCAGTCAGTCCAGGGGCGCTGGACTCAGGAGGAGTCCCGCCTACCGATCAATGTACTGGAGCTCGAGCGATCAAGTTGTGTCTCTCCAAGTGGTCTCTGGGTCTACAGGACCGACTGGTCAGGATCCAGTCCGACAATCGGCGTACGTCAATCATCAGGGGGCATGCGGAGCTTGGCTGCAGCGACGGAAGTCACGCACATCCTCCGGTGGGCCGAAAAGGTACGTTCCGGCTCTGTCGGCCGTGTACATTCCGAGGGTGCTGAACTGGCAAGCCGACTACCTAAGTTGCCAAACGCTAGACCAAGGAGAATGGTCGCTACACCCGGAGATGTTTCAGTGTCTGTGCCAAAGATGGGGCATTCCAGACGTGGACCTTCTGGCGTCCCGTCTCAATCGGAAGGTGTCACGGTTCGTGGCCAGGTCAAGGGATCCATGGGCGGATGCGTCAGATGCGTTGGTGACACTATCGCCTAATCTACGCCTTCCCTCCTCTGGAGCTTCTTCCTCGCCTGCTACGCAGAGTGGAAGCTGAGGGGATATCAACAATCCTGATCGCTCCGGATTGGCCGCGCTGTCCCTGGTACGCGGACCTGGTGCGTCTGGTGGCAGACATCCCCTGGCGTCTACCCCTGAGAGAAGATCTTCTGTCGAATGGTCCGATCTTTCACCCTGCTTTACAGTCGCTGGTTTTAACGGCTTGGCTGTTGAGAGCCAGGTGCTGATGGACCAAGGCCTGTCGGGCTCGGTGGTCTCTACCATGTACGAGCATGGAAATCTACTTCACGAAAGATTTACCATCGTACGTGGAAGGCCTACATCGCTATGTGTGCAGAGATGAAATGGCACCCCGTACATACGTGATGTCCCGGATTCTGCTGTTCTTACAGCGTGGAGTGGATCAGGCTCTCGCCTTAAGTACGGTTAAGAGTCAGATTTTGGCTCTAGCTGTCTACTTTCAGCGACCCTTGGCGGCGCACTCCCTGGTGCGTACGTTTGTGCAGGGGGTTTGGCATGTGGCCCCTCCTGTGCGCCCTCCACTGCCTCCATGGGACTTGAATTTAGTCCTATCGGCGCTTCAAGAAGCTTAGTTTGAGGACATTCGGAAGATTCCTTTGTTGACTCTGTCCCAGAAGGTGGTTTTTCTGGTGGCAATTACCTCAGTCAGGCGAGTATCTGAACTGGCGGCCTTGTCCTCAAGGCTCCTTACTTGGTAATCCACAAGGATAAGGTGGTGCTGCGGCCGCAGCCGTCTTTCCTTCCAAAGGTGGTTTCGGCTTTTCACATTAATGAGGACATTGTCTTGCCATCCTTATGTCCTCGGCCGAAAAACCCGAAGGAGGCCACTTTACATTCTTTGGACGTGGTTCGGGCCCTACGGGTGTACTTGTCTGCTAAGGCTCCGTTTCGGAAGTCGGACTCACTGTTCGTGTCGGTGACTGGTCTTAAGAAGGGTCTGGCGGTCTCGTCAGCCACCATTTCTAGGTGGATCAGACAGGTCGTGCTCCAGGCCTATGCCCTAAAGGGGCGGGTGCCTCCCTTTCAGGTTACGGCACATTCGACCAGGGCGATTGGTGCCTCTTGGGCTTTCCGCCATCAAGCGTCTGTTTTACAGGCTTGTAAGGCAGCGACCTGGTCGTCGATCCACACCTTTTCAAAATTTTACAAGGTGGATGTGAGCACATCTTCGGATGCCTCCTTTGGCCGCAAGGTGTTACAGGCGGCAGTTTAAGGTTGAAGTTCCTCCGTTGAGGAACTCTGGTTTGTTTGGGGTGAAGCTTGGTTTGCTGTGTTTTTTTTTCCCCCACCCCTCAAAATTTTTTGACACTGCTTGGGGACGTCCCTAAGGTTAATGCTGCTGTGTCCATCCATGAACGGAAGAGAAAATAGTATTTTTGTACTCACCGTAAAATCCATTTCTATGAGTTCATGAATGGACACAGCACCCACCCCTCCTTTGTTTGTACTGCTTGTTTACGAACTGAGGCTGCATGATGCAAGAGAGTGGGATGTACCCGGGGGACCCACCCCCTGGGAGGTGCTGTACTGAGAGAAGTGTTTTAACACTTGAAGTGCTGTTTTTTCTGCCTAGTCTCTCCTGAAGGGAAGGATATATAACCCTAAGGTCAATGCTGCTGTGTCCGTCCATTCATTAAAAAAAAAAAAAGACGTGGGATTCCCCCCAAAAATCCACCCCAGACCCTTTATCTGAGCACGCAACCAGGAAAAGAGGGGGGGGATGAGAGAGAGCGGCACCCCTCCTGAACAATACCAGGCCATATGCCCTCAACATTGGGAGGATGCTTTGGGGGTCTGTGACCCCTCAAAGCACCATGTTGATGGGGACAAGGGCCTCATCCCCACAACCCTTGCCCGGTGGTTGTGGGGGTCTGCGGGTGGGGGGCTTATCGGAATCTGGAAGACCCCTTTAACAAAGGGGTCCCCCAGATCCTGCCCTCCATGTGAATTGGTAATGGGATACATTGTACCCCTACCATTTTACAAAGAAAGTGTAACAATTACACAGACACTGTTGGGAAAGTCCTTTATTGAGAATAAAAAAAAAGATTCCAGCGGTGGTAATCCACTCTCGGTCTCCGCTCCAATGCTGTCTGTATCCTGCGATGGGTGATCTCCTCTCCGGGGTCCAGCGATGAGAAGATCTCTTCATCCAGGTCCAGGATCCAGCGATGAGATGTCCATCCAGCGCAGCGCATCACCTGTCTCCACCGGAGACAGCCCGGGAATGATGCAGCTTCAGCCAGTGACACTTCTTATGTAGGTGAGGGCGGGACCACCTCTGATGTAACGGCAAACCTGCTTGTTGCAACTCGCAGCTCATCCCTAGTGTGCACTAAATATTGGATCCATTTAAATAGGATTTTACACAGCGGTGACCGTTTTGGAAACCTACATATGAACAGTTTTTTTTATTAAAAAATTTCATAAATTGTTTTATGGAATGTATAATTATTTGTTTATATAAGATTTATAGACATGCAGCGCTGCACTATTTTCACAAAATTAATATTGCAATAGGTGTGGTGTATCACTATAAGTGGTCAGCAGCTGTGTAGACACTCGGAGGGGTGTATTTGATTTTATTCACGTCATTATAGGAGTAATTTATTAGCATTGTTGCGCTGATTGTTTTTCTCACAATTAACTTTACTGTTTATTTTTTAATTTGTTAACCACTAGCCGCCGTATACAGTTATACGGCGGCATATACAGTTATACGGCGGCAGGTCGGCTTGGCTGCGCGAGATCACGTAGCTATACGTCATCTCGCGATTCAGCCAATAGAGGCGCGCGGGCGCCCCCTGGTGCCAACGCGAGTGCCCAATCACCGCCGGGCACCCGCGATCGCTCGTTACAGAGCGAGAACCGGGAGCTGTGTGTGTGTAAACACACAGCTCCCAGTCCTGTCGGGGAGAAATGCCTGATCGTCTGTTCATACAATGTATGAACAGCGTTTAGTCATTTCCCCAAGTCAGTCCCACCCCCCTTCCTCGCCCCCTAGTGTTAACCCCTTCCCTGCCAGTAGCATTTTTATAGCACTGATCGCTTTAAAAATGCCAATGGTCCCAAAAATATGTCAAAAGTGTCCGAAGTGTCCACCATGAGGTCGCAGTACCGATAAAAAACGCAGATCGCTGCCATTCCTAGTAAAAAAACAATAATAAAAATGCCATAAAACTATCCCCTATTTTGTAGACGCTATAACTTTTGCGCAAACCAATCAATAAATGCTTATTGCGTTTTTTTTTTTTTTTACGAAAAATATGTAGAAGAATACATATCGACCTAAACTGAGGAAAAAAAACATTTTTTTATATATTTTTGGGGGATATTTATTATAGCAAAAAGTAAAAAATATTCATATTTTTTTTCAAAATTGTCGCTCTATTTTTGTTTATAGCGCAAAAAATAAAAACCGCAGAGGTGATCAAATACCACCAAAAGAAAGCTCTATTTGTGGGAAAAAAGGATGTCAATTTTGTTTGGGAGACACGTCGCACAATCGCGCAATTGTCAGTTAAAGCGAAAGTGCCGAATCGCAAAAAGTGGCCCGGTCATTGACCAGCAAAAGGGTCCAGAGCTGAAGTGGTTAATCCCTGCGCATGCGTGCTCTCTATCCACTGTGGCTGTAACTCTGCGCTCATTGCTGCAGTAACAGAGGAGACTGAAAAATGTGCATGCTCTGGGATTTGAATTCAAGAAAGCTCAATCCTTTGTGGGCAAGCAGAAATGGCAGTGATCATCTTAGTTATGTTCTACCAACAAGGCAGTGGACATTAGAATTTGCTCTCTGCACTGCAGCATTTTTTAAAAGTAGACAATAAATGATCCAATTTAACATGATTTTTATTTTCTGTATGGGAAGAAGGTTTACCTCCCAACAGGACAATGACCCAATGCACACAGCAAAAATGGCCACACAGTGGTTGAAGGAGAAAAAGATGAATGTCCTTACATGGCCTAATCAGAGCCAAGTCTTAAATCCCATTGAAAATCTGTGGAATGATTTGAAGACTGCAGTCCAGAAATCATCACTATTAAATTTAACTGAACTTGAGCAGTTTTGCAAAGAAGAGTGGGCAAAGTCTAGATGTGCAAAGTCCCAACACACTAAGGGCTATGTAAAAAAGCAAAAGGTGGTTCAACAAAATACTGACATGTTTTACTTGGATGTTATATGTTGTCCTGAGTAAACACAGCTGGATAAAACAAACTTAACTTCAGGCTGCAAAGCAACAAATTGTGTATATGTATTATGCAGTATATGCCATAAAGTAAATGTGAACACTCTGCCTATTCTAAAGCATTTTAATCATGTACAATAATAATCTTTGGCAAACTTTTCCAGACAAAAAAAAAATCTTTTAAAATACTTTTTTTTGGAGTAGCGATCTGCCCAGATCCCCGGACCGACACACCGCTCAGCCTCTCAGTGAGGCGCTTAGAGCCTGAGCTGGCCGCTCAAACCCCCTCCACAGCTTAGCGCTCTAGTGAGCGAGGAGAGGGCAGAGCAGAGAGCTGTGACAGACAGTCTGCTTGGGGAGCTGTGAGAACCGAGCGATCGATCGCTCGGTTCCCAGTGTTGGAGCCGGTGTGGGACAGATGCAGCATCAGACTGATGCTGCTTCCACCTAGGTAAGTATGACTAAAAAATAACCCATACTTTTCTTTTAACCACTTGCCGACCGCGCACCGTCGTTATACGTCCACAAGGTGGCTCTGCTGGGCGAGAGCACGTAATATGACGTCCTCTCTCCCAGCCGCCACTAGGGGCGCCCCCCGCTCGCCCCCGACTCCCGTGCGTGTGCCCGGCGGGCGTGATCGCCGCCGGGCACACGCGATCGCTCGTTACAGAGCGGGGACCGGGAGCTGTGTGTGTAAACACACAGCTCCCGGTCCTGTCAGCAGGGGAAATGCTGATCTTCAGTTCATACAATGTATGAACCGAGGATCAGTGTTTCCCCTAGTGAGGCCACCCCCCCCACAGTAAGAACACACCCAGGCATACTTAACCCCTTCCCCGCCCCCTAGTGTTAACCCCTTCACTGCCAGTGGCATTTTTATAGTAATCCAATGCATTTTTATAGCACTGATCGCTATAAAAATGCCAATGGTCCCAAAAATGTGTCAAATGTCGCAATACCGAAAAAAAAATCGCTGATCGCCGCCATTACTAGTAAAAAAAATATAATAAAAATGACATAAAAATACCCCCTATTTTGTAAACGCTATAACTTTTGCGCAAACCAATCAATAAGCGCTTATTGCGATTTTTTTTTACGAAAAATATGTAGAGGAAAACGTATTGGCCTAAACTGAGGAAAAAAATTTTTTTTTTATATATTTTTGGGGGATATTTATTATAGCAAAATGTAAAAAATATTCATTTTTTTCAAAATTGGCTCTCTATTTTTGTTTATAGCGCAAAAACTAAAAACCGCAGAGGTGATCAAATACCACCAAAAGTAAGCTCTATTTGTGGGAAAAAAAGGACGCCAATTTTGTTTGGGAGCCACGTCGCACGACCGCGCAATTGTCTGTTAAAGCGACGCAGTCCCGAATCAGAAAAAGTACTCTGGTCTTTGGGCAGCAATATGGTCCGGGGGGGGTAAGTGGTTAAGGATAGGTCCACTTTAATTTGTCCTTCATCTTCTTTCAACATAGTAATTATATTGCTACCTCTGAAATGTTATAGTTTCATGGTAAAAATTTACACAATTCTTTCCAAACTCCATCCATCTTTATCACAGACTAATTAATATTTATTGTGCAATTCCGTTCAAAGCTGAATAAAAGTTGGCGCTAAACCTATATCTAGAATCATGAATAGAAAAGTCATTCCGTAGCCACAGGAAAGAAATAGTCTGCAAACTCCGCAGGCCACTTGCATCTAAACATTATCATTTAAACTTCCACATAAGGCTTTTTTTTATACTATGAAAAGAAGCCAAAACCCCTAACTGTAGTGGCAGTTTATTACTATTACATTGAACAATAGTTCTTTCTATAGAGATGGGATAATCTGTTGAGTGCAAACCACTTAGATTTTGAAAACCTAAGTCAGGCCTGTGGAGATTTAAATGATTTTAGTTGCCAACTTCTAAAGCGTGCTTGTTCTGGAAGTCATAATGTTACAGTCTGGCTTCCTTATCAGGGAGCTATAATGACTTTTATTCTGCTCTATGGGGTACATTCTCTCCCACACTAACCATTTGTTCAGAAAGTTACAGAAAGCACACTCACCCCTCCATTTAGAAAATGTTCTACTCGTAGCATTGATGTGATTTCTGTAAACTTGCACGGGGCATGTAATATACAAAATAAGCTTTTTGTCATTTGTGATACTGCTACAGCAGAGACCTTTATTGGACAAGGTCCCCTTAATAGTAGAACATTATTGTTTTTCCTATTAGACCTTCCATTACTATTATTAAGCCTGCAAGTACTGTATTCTACCTTCACTGTTCCTCTGCATTGCGGAAAACTGTTTTTAAGGGTTGAAGCAGATGCCTGGCTGTTTCTACAAAGTAGTGATGATCTTTTTGCTGCTGCAAATTAGAAAGATAGCTAAGGAACATCAAGGAGTCACTACCTTGGAACTGGGTCACTTTTTGTAGTGGCACTGAAAGATTTGGGACTAGGTATTGGTTGAGGTAAATCCTGTAGGTTCAAGATTTGCATTCCCTATGAATTTTTGTGCAGAGTTGCCCAATTACTTTATTTATTTTTCTAAGGCCATACATTGCATGGCCTTTGAACTATGGCCAACAGACTTGAAAGGGCCAAGAACTGGGGCAACCAATACCTTTGCTACTTTGTTGATCTAATAATGGGGGACTCTCTTCTCTTGGTTGGTTTTAGGTCAGTAGTTGTTTTTAGCTACTGTCCTGTTTATTCTTTTATTTCCAAAAATAGCAAATGACAGCCAACAAAGACAGTGCCCGAACCCAGAAAGTAAGGAAAATCTGTAGGCTTCCACATTTAATATTAGCTCCTGTCTCGCCACTAGTGGTTGTGTGTGTGTCTGCAGCATTGGCAATTATTTTTCAAACATGGTGATTATATGCCACTCCTATGATAAATCAGTGCCAATGTTTTTTTGCTAATAACTTGACTTATTTCACTATAGCTGTCAGATTTAAACCTTCAGGTCAGATTTGATGCTATTTGGGGGTTGTTAAGAGGTAACTCCAGTTCTTAGAAAGAACACATTGATGCAGAAGTCCTAAAAAATCTCCAGATGGAGCCATGAGCCTTGCCTCTGCTTCATCGGGGAATAAGCATCAGCCATTGTGGTAAAATGGTGACTACCTGTTCAATGTTCTTTTGTAGAGGTCTCCAGTACAGGCGATCTCCGGGTCACAAACTAGATAGGGACTGTAGGCTTGTTCTTAAGTTGAATCTGTTTGTAGTTTGGAACAGGTAAAAAAAACTTTAAGTGTAGCTCCAGACAAAAAATAATTTTTTAAGCTTTTTGGATAGCATAGGGAAGGGTTATCGCCCCTGTAACATTTGTTTTGCTGTCTGTGCCCCCGTTCAGAAGATTTCACCTCACTTTCTGTCCCAATGACAAGTGGATTTAGAAAATTTGGGGTTGTTGGGGAAACAAGGATTGGTGATAAAGCATCAGTGGAGACACCTTTTTCCCATATTAACTCTTATGCCGCGTACACATGATCGGTCCATCCGATGAGAACGGTCTGATGGACCGTTTTCATCGGTTAACCGATGAAGCTGACTGATGGTCAGTCGTGCCTACACACTAACGATCGTGTCATAACGTGGTGACGTAAAACACAACGACGTGCTGAAAAAAAACGAAGTTCAATGCTTCCAAGCATGCGTCGACTTGATTCTGAGCATGCATGGATTTTTAACCGATGGTTGTGCCTACTAACAATTGTTTTTTTTTTCTATCGGTTAGGTATCCATCGGTTAAATTTAAAACAAGATTGCTTTTTTTTAACCTATGGATAAATAACCGATGGGGCCCACACACGATCGGTTAGGTCTGATGAAAACGGTCCATCAGACCGTTCTCATCGGTTTGACCGATCGTGTGTACGCGGCATTACAGGAGAGAATTTCCCTTCCTAGGGGTAGATTTCCACTCACTTCCTGTTGTCTCCTTCCGTTTGTAAGTCGTATGTTTGGAAGTAGGGGAATGCCTGTATATGTAAGCTATATACAAATGTATACTGTGCTGGCATATACTGTATGTGTATATTATTCCTCACAATCACTCTCTGCAGTGCCTTCAGCTGCTTAAATGTTAGTTGTCATTAGAATTATCTTTGAAGGGCGTTAGAATGAAAATTACATTTTCTAAAACAAGTTTCAGAGTACTGGCAGCCTGCAGTATCCGATGTCCTGCTGCACACTGTAATGCGAATTGGATACGGTTCTACCAAAAACTTTACATTACTGTTGAACTCTGGAGTTATAGTAAATAATTGTGATGGGTTTTGCTAAATAACTTTACATTTATCCAATGGTAGTTTGTGCTGCCTGCTCTCAGTAGCCAAGGCCAGCTGGTCTAGCCTTATGTTACACCACTGATATTCTAAAATAGGTGAAAAAACAGTCACTGAATTGTTGCCTACTCACATTTGACAGATGCTTAGGGACACAGGACATGTCTATATACATATAAATAATTGACCATTGTCACCTACCATATGCACATAATATCTGCTATAATCTTGTTTTCTGTTTTCATCAGTTATTATTCATTCCTTTCATTGCAGTATCTTCCAGAATAGCCATTTTATTCAAAGCTATAAAGCTAATGATTTAAAAGAGAACTTAACAATCTAAATTGTTAAATTTCTCTACATTTTACAAATACATAACACCTTGCATATGCATATTTCAAGATAAGGCTCTTGCTCATGGCCAGTTAGGGCTGCACACTGTCCAAGTCAGCTTATTTCTGCTGTATGTACAGCCAAGAGTTTACAGTCCATTGTGAACAGGAAGTCTTTATAAATTAATGACAAGCTGACACTGTTGTCAGCTGTTCATACAGTGAGTATAATCACATTTTGTTGCTTAGCAGTCTGAAATTAAGACAGGCACCGTTTTTGTTTTATTCAGCTATATTTACTCAGTGCAACCTATAACGCCAACATGTCAGCAAAAAAAGTAAAAAAAAAAAAAAAAATCACTGAATAGGAAAAAAAAATCACCCCTCCCAAAAATGATTTGTAAACTCAAATCGGGTGTAGCTAATCACCTTCTTAATTGAACATAAAGCCATTTGACTTTCAACTGTAATTAAATGTGGTCAATTTGATTAACTCGGCATGAAATGAGCTGTCCTGGAGCATTTTAGTCCCTGGTAGTGCAACTGAAGCAAACAATCAACTATAGGTGGCAAGGCACTGTCACTGGGATCTCTTTCTCCCAGTCTCTGCTCTAATTCATCCCAAAGGTGTTCTATTGGGTTAAGGTGCAGGCCTGTCAAGTTCCTCCACCCCAAACTCTCTCATCCATGTCTTTATGGACCTTACTTTGTGCACTGGTCCAAATCATTTGGTGGAGGGGGGATTATGGTGTAGGGTTGTTTTTCAGGGGTTGGGCTTGGCCCGTTAATTCCAGTGAAGGGAACTCTTAAGGCATCAGCATATCAAAATATTTTGGACAATTTCATGCCCCCAACTTTGTGGGAAAAGTTTCGGGATGGCCTCTTTCTGTTCCAGCATGAGTGCGCACCAGTGCACAAACAAGGTCCATAAGGACATGGATGAGTGAGTTTTGGGTGGAGAAACTTGACTGGCATGCACAGAGTCCCGACTTCAACCCAATAGAACACCTTTGGGATGAATTGGAGTGGAGACTGCGAGCCAGGCCTTCTCATCCAACATCAGTGCCTGACCTCACAATGCGCTTCTGGAAGAATGGTCAAACATTCCCATAGACACACTCCTAAACCTTGAGGGACAGCAATCCCAGAAGAGTTGATGCTGTTATAGCTGCAAAGGGTGGATCAACTCAATATTGAACCCTACGGACCAAGACTGGAATGCCATAAGTTCATGTGAGTGTAAAGGCAGGTGCCCCAATACTTTTGGTAATATAGGATATACAGTGCCTTGAAAAACTGTTCATACCCCTTGAAATTTGCCACATTTTGTCATGTTACAACCAAAAACGTAAATGTTTTTTATTGGGATTTTACATGGTAGTCTAACACAAAGTGGTACATAATTGTAAAGTGGAAGGAAAATGATGAATGGTTTAAATTTTGTTTTACAAATAAATATCTGAAAACTGTGGCGTGCATTTGTATTCAGCCCCCCTGAGTCAATACTTTGTAGAACCCCTTTGCAGAATAGCTCAAGCTTTGTCAGATTGAATGGAAAGCATCTGTGAACAGCAATTTTCAGGTCTTGCCACAGATTCTCAATTGGATTTAGGTCTGGACTTTGACTGGGTCATTCTAATACATGAATATGCTTTGAGCTTAACCATTCCATTGTAGCTCTTGTTGTATGCTTAGGGTCGTTGTCCTGCTAAAAGGTGAACCTCCACCCAGTTTGCCCTGTATTTGGCCCCATCCATCTTTCCATCAACTCTGACCAGCTTCCCTGTCCCTGCTGAAGAAAAGCATCTTCACGACATGATGCTTCCACCACCATGTTTCAAGGTGGGGATGGTGTGTTCAGGGTGATGTTAAGTCTTTTACGATATGGGTGTTGCTGGCGCAAAAGAAAAAACAAAATTATTCTGTAATAGTGGGTGTGTTGCAATCAGAAAAAAGGTGCAAGACACTCTATGATGTCTCGTCCAGAAATGAGTGTGGTGTGTGGATTGCGCTACCCTGGTGGCTAATCTAAATCCACCTACTTATGGGTACTATTTACAATTATTAGCCCCAATACCTATCACCTCTATTGACAAACCACCGAATATATGTGTATATATAAATGTGTACCAAGTGCTTATATACAAATATTCTACTCAGAAAAATGTAGAAAACACATACATATCTGTGCCATATACGTATTGAATAGTGCTCTTAAAAAACGTACATTCCCCTATGTCAAATTTAGAGAATCCTTACCACAAAAACAAACAACTTTTGCTATAAACCACAAAAAAATATATAATATATATGTGAAGAAAATTACAATTATGTGGAGGATTTCTAGGTTGATCCTCTTCCCTTAAGAGTCCCAATATGATGACCAATTGCTCATAAAACGATTATTGCTTCTCCTGTGAGACGTAAAAACACAACGTGATATCACCACTTCTGTGATAGTCCCATCACCGTACAAAATGGCCACTCACCAGATCTCATTTAATTTAATAAATGCCTTTGGTTCATTCCCGGGATAACCACTCCTCTATTGCGTTTCCAACAACTGCCAGGTGCCTTTGGTATGCTAGTGTGGTCTCTCTTTTTCTACAAAAACTCAGAGAAAGAGTGCCCCTCATAGTGTAGTATGTAAAAAATTATTTATTTGTTAAAATTTAAAAGCAGGTATTGCACTTACATTTTATTGTGCCCATATGCCGGCACCAAGCTTCTCCAGCCGTGTATGCAAATATATGAAGGATAAAAGTCGTTCCTCTCGTGTTCCCCCTACGCCTATCTTGCGATCAGTGCGTGGTCCCGTAGATGTCAGCAGCTTCCTGAGGACGCAATATACCTTGCGAAACACATATAGGATATGTTGGAGATGTGGCTCATTAGATGGTAGCTACCTCCATATTTGGTGGGCATGTTCGGCCGTTCAGCCCCTTTGGTCTCAGGTCTTTGCCATATATAATAAGCTCTATAATCGACCCCTGACGCCGTCACCGGAAATTGGCTTACTGTCCATGTTACCGGGTTCTATAGCATCACAGAAGGATAGTCTGCTACGTTTCTTTCTATCGGCCACATGGCAACTTATCCCCCTATTCTGGAAATCTACCTCTACCCCTCCATTATCCCTGTGGGTCTCTTTAGTTAATGATATCATGCGGATGGAGATGTTGGCCCTAGATTCTAACACCTACAATAAATTCAGGACCTTATTGCTCTTATGGATTGATTACTCTTCCTCTGATTCCTTGAAGACATTGCTGACACCTCAAGTTCAGCCCTAATACTAGTTCCTTATGCTCTTTATGCAACTGAGACGTCATGGCCCGCTCGGTTCTCGGTCCCTCCCTCCCTCCTCACCCACCCATCTTTTTCCTCCTCTTCCTCTCTTCTTCCTTACTTTCTCTCCTTCTCTCTTTTATAATGACCAACAGTAGTTCTACTACTTTATGTTCTCTTAGTTCTCCTTGTTTCTCCATGTCTAACACTATTAACCGTCCGACATAGGAGACAAACTCATTAGACTCTTATAGAATATTCATTTTACTGAATTTGAAACAATATATATTAATATGTTCCATCCTATACTATAGACACCTAATGTTTATATGTATTGTATTATTATACTGAAAATAATAAAAACATATTTAACCCCAAAGCTAGGTATATTTTTTAATAACCTAACCCTGCTTTAAACTTCTCCACAACTTTATTCATCACCTGTCTGGTGTGTTCCTTGTCCTTCATGGTTCTATTTGTTCACTTGGGTTTTCTAAAAAAAAAAAACTCTAAGGGCTTCACAGAACAGCTGTATTTATACTGAGATTCAATTCCACACAGGTGGACTCTATTTAGTAGTTAGGTGACTTCTGAAGGCAATTGGTAACACTATATTTTAGTTAGGGGTATCAGAGTAAAGGGGGCTGAATACAAATGCATGCCACACTGTTCACATATTTATTTGTAAAACATTTTGAAAAACTTTTATCTTCCACTTCACAATTATGTGCCACTTTGTGTTGGTCTATCACATAAAATCCCAATAAAATACATTTAGGTTTTTGGTTGTAACATGACAATGTGGAAAATTTCAAGGGGTATGAATACTTTTTGAAGGCACTGTGTGTTTGTGTGTGTGTGTGTGTGTATATGTGTATATATATATATATATATATATATATATATATATATATATATATATATGGAAAAAGTGCAAATCAAATAGGCCCAAAATTGCACTACTCGGCACCAAAAATCATAAAATCACAATCTCTGAGACTCCTTGGAGCTAAAACAGCTAAAAGGGTAGTTGAATAAAAATAGTAAATACATGGAATTAATATCAAAGTGGCCAATGATAAAAATCACAGTAGCAGCTATTTAAAATATAGAGAACTCAAAAATAAAACATAAAAAATAATATAAAATCCTGGAACTGAGATAGTCCAAATGATAAAACAGCGCTAAAATATGGATATATGTCCAATTACAAATGTGACACTTGAGTGATGACGTAGCAACAGTTAGTCATAGGTGATAATTACATCTATGAATATAGACTGTAGTGCATCCTACACCAATCCCAAATCTTCACCGCAAGTGAGGCACTCTCCCCCTCCGGGGTACACACTCTCCAGAAAGATGAATGGTATAAGCCTTAAAGGAGTTGTAAAGGAAAAAAATGTTTTGTCTAAAATTAATGTCTGCAAGGTAGACGGACAGAATAGTGTAATGATTCTGTTAAAAAACAAGTAAATACCTATTAAATTCCTTCATCTATATCACCTCCGGCGTTCTAGTTTCTGTTCTCTCATTCACTTCCTGGTTTGCGGCACTTGTTCATGTAAGAACTACATTTCCCAGTATGCATTGCTAGCCCAATTTTTTTGTATAATGTGAAAGATGATGTTACGGCGAGTAAATAGATACCTAACATGTCACGCTTTAAAATTGCTCACACTCATGGAATGGCGCCAAACTTCGGTACTTAAAAATCTCCATAGGCGATGCTTTTTTTACAGGTTACTATTTTCGAGTTACAGAGGAGGTCTAGTGCTAGAATTGTTGCACACGCTCTAACGCATGCGACGATACCTCACATGTGGGGTTTGAACAGCGTTTACATATGTGGGAGGGACTTGCATGCGTGTTCGCTTCTGAGCGCAAACTTCCGGGGAAAGGGGCATTTAAAAAAAATAATTAAATGTTATTTTTATTTTACTTAATTTTTTTATTTTTACACTTTTTTTTTAATTTATTTTTTTTGATCACTTTTATTCCTATTACAAGGAATGTAAACATCCCTTGTAATAGGAATCACTGTGGCAGGTCCTCTTTATGGAGAGATGTGGGGTCAATAATACCCCACATCTCTACTCCAGGTTTACGAGCAAGGCCGATCCTAGGCAGGGTGCACGGGGTGCTCCGCACCCAGGCGCTGCAGAGGTGAGGGCGCCGAAGCTCCAGAGTGCTCCCCTCCCTGCTCCTCGTCTGTGTCCAGAGGCGGAGCGCATGTAGCGGGGGCTGTGGTTCCCCATCCCGATTGCTCTCTCCGCTGGCAACTGACAAGAGCGCATACCTCCCGCTGTCCCCGGAATTCGAGCTGGGTACCGCAGCAGAGCATAGTACCGGAACACATTCCGGTACTAGACTCCACTAATTATTCTGGAGCAGTCTCCTGTCTACCCCTCCCCCTCTGCGTGTGTCAGCTCTTCTCCCACAGGCGGTGTGATGAGAGGCTTCTGGGTTGGCCAGAGCTGCTGCCAACCATCCCGTGCACTCCCAGAAATGCTCTCCAAGTGCCACCCTCCTAGTAACCAAAGATCCTGTATCATGTCTGCAGTATGTCTGGGGGCTCTTTCTAACAGAAGCCCTCTCTGTGTGCATTAAAGGGACCCCCCCTCCAGGTCCCATTAGTGTACTCATTTTCTTTATTGTTAAAAGATCATAGGAGGATCCATGGGTAATGAAGACTTCTATGGCGAGCATCTCTGTGTTTGAGTCATAGCCATAGAAACATTTGTAAAGGGGAGGGGTTAGTAAGATGACCACCAACATGTGGGGCGCCATACATTTTTCTGCACCCAGGCGTCTGTGACCCTAGGATCGGCCCTGCTTACAAGCATGAGATCGTGAAAAATATGTCACCGATCTCATGCCGACAGCCGCGATTGTGGCACTGTTTACTTCCGGGTACCCGGGTGTGACGTCATAACGTCGTGCCCGGGCCTCCGATGGTCATAGAGATGACTGGTCACCATCTGGTCACCAGTCCTCTCTATGCTTCCCAGCCAGCGCTGGCCGATTCGTTCTCAGGGCCCCCGATGGCATGGGAGAGCCTGGAGAAGCACCAGATGGCGGCAGGAGGGGGGGACGTCCCCTCCTGCTGTCTATAAGAACGATCAAGCGGCGGAACTGCCGCTTTGATCATTCTTATCGTGCAGAGAATCGCCGGCTGAAGACGGTGATATCTGAATGATGCCTGTAGCTGCAGACATCATTCAGATATAATAAGAATCAACCCAATAACACAATCCCCATATTAAATGCACATACACTTCTATCATTTGTTAAGAGTGTGTTCAGCTAAATCTGGTCCCACAAAACGCGCGTGTTGCGAACGCAGCGTTGCAGTCCTCCTTCCTGGTTAGGGCCAGCTAGCTGTAAACCGCACTAGTCACTTCCTGGTTTCAGAAACGCAGTCATATCCATGCCCTGACCGGTTTCGTCACCCTTGACCTCAACAGAGGGCGTTGAAGTCAAGGAGTGATGAAACCGGTCAGGGCGTGGATACGACAGCATGTCTGAAACCAGGAAGTGACTAGTGCGGTTCACAGCTAGCTGGCCCTAACCATGAAGGAGGACTGCAACACTGTGTTCACAACACGCGCGTTTTGTGGGACCAGAAAGCAATGAAAACACTCTTCATTAAAGCTCATTAACAAGTGATATAATTGTACTTGCATTTGATACGGGGATTGTGTTATTGGGTTGATTCTTATTAAAACAGTATTACGCTATATAGTGCTTTTGTGTTTTATATGACTACCTGTGGAATTTAACCCATGCTGCCCCGGTGGTGATGACTGAGGTTGGAGTGTGAATACTTGTTTATTAAAGCGGAAGTAAACCCATCGATTTAACAGTTTCAAAAAGCAGTTACATTTCCGGCATGCCGGGATTGATAACTGTCCCATTGGTTGTGCTCTCAACCAAACGGTCAAACCATCCAATGGCTGGTGTCATAACTGATCACATGTGCAGCATCATGGCAGTTGAAGATTAAACATAGGCCAAGATGGCAGCTTCCTTGGCTGAAAAGGATAGGTGGGTTTACTTACACTTTAAGGCTTATACCATTCATCTTTCTGTTGAGTGTGTACCCCAGAGGGGGAGAGTGCCTCACTTGTGGTGAAGATTTGGGATTGGTGTAGGATGCACTAGTCTATATTCATAGAAGCAATTATCACCTATGACTAACTGTTGCTATGTCATCACTCATTTACCCATATTTTAGCGCTGTTTTATCATTTAGACTATCTCAGTTCCAGGATTTGATATTATTTTATATATATATATATATATATATATATATATACACATATACAGTGAGTGAAAAAGTATTTGATCCCCTGCTAATTTTGTATGTTTGCCCACTGACAAAGAAGTTATCAGCCTATAATTTTAATGGTAGTTTTTTTCTTTTTAACAGTGAGAGAGGGAATAACAACAAAATAATCCAGAAAAACACATTTCAAAAAAAGTTATAAATCGATTTGCATTTTAATGAGTGAAATAAATATTCGATCCCCAATCAGCAACATTCCTGGCTCCCAGGAGTCTTCTATACTGGTAATGAGCTGAGATTAGGAGCACTCTCTTAAAGGAAGTGCTCCTAATTTCAGCTTGTTAACACAATCAATCAGATTCCAATCTCTCCACCATGGCCAAGACCAAAGAGCTGTCCAAGGATGTCAGGGACAAGATTGTAGACCTACAATGGAATGAGTTACAAGACCAAGCAGAATGACGGGAGGGTGACAACAGTGGGTGCAATTATTTGCCAATGAAAGAAACACAAAATAACTGTCAATCTCCCTCGGTCTGGGGCTCCATGCAAGATTTCACCTAGTGGAGTTTTAATGATCGTGAGGAATCAGCCCAGAACTACACAGGAGAATCTTGTCAATGATCTCTAGGTAGCTGGGACCATAGTCACCAAGAAAACAATTGGTAACATGCTATGCCTTCAAGGACTTAAATCCTGCAGTGCCAGAAAGTTCCCCCTGCTAAAGAAAGCACATGTACAGGCCCATCTGAGCATGGATACTGGTAGGGAAGGCGTTAAGAAAAAAAAAAAAAAGCAAAGGAGGTGCAATTTTTTTGAAGTGACTGGAAGATTCATGTAGCAAAGCAGAGATGATGCATATGTCACCTTTTGGTCTATAGTTACCCGGGTCTAAGTTTTACATTTCTTTAATTATGGTATAATAGACATCCAGTCATCACTAGACCCAGATCTGGCAAGACCTCTGATACTCTTAATTATCAATCTGTCTGTCAGCAGCACTAGGCAGAGTATTAGCCAGCCCAACACTGCCTGCATAGATTTGGTGCACTGTCACTCAGCAGAAACCCAGTTGGATGAACATGCATACAATTTTTAAATGCCAACATGTAAGGGTATATTGACCACTAAGGTATAAGGGGGTATTGACTACTAAACACCAAGGTGGAAGGGTATATTGACTACTAAACACCAAGGTATAAGGGGATATTGACTACTAAACACCAAGGTATAAGGGGGTATTGACTACTAACACCAAGGTATAAGGGGGTATTGACCACTAAACTTCAAGGTATAAGGGGTTATTGACCTCTAAATGCCAATGTATAAGGGGACACTGACCATTGAATCTACCATAATATGCTGACCACCAGCATTAAAGGGAGCACTCACTTTTAACCATCAACATCAAGACGGCACTCACTACTATCTACTGAGATCTCAAGTTAAGGTAAACTGCATAGATGGATTTTCGAAAAGCTGCAGAGTTGTCTGCTGATTGCTTTCACCCGTTTCCTGGATTTGTTGACAAAATAGTTATTTTAGGTCATATCACACCACAATATAATGTTCACTGCAAATGGTAGCCTATTCCAGCCTTTTTCAACCAGGGTGCCTTGGCAAAATGCCTAAAAAAATATCAAAAATTGTATACAAGCCAGCAGGTGAATCAAGCCTGCCTATTAGTTACACAAAGCCATAGGTTTTCATTATTCACCATTAGGACTTTTTAGACACTGGCATCCTAACAACCAATGACATCATCAGTTAATAAGGAGGATGTCTGTTGCCTCCACAGCATCCCTGTTTGACCCTCCTGGGGGAAGAGAAATTGAAATACTAGTCAGTACCAGTGTGCAAAAGTGTATTTGCTTTGGAAGAATAAATCACCTCTAACGTTGGGTGTCCTACATGTGGATGTTGCTACATTATGTAAAGCTATTAGAATAGTTTTTTACATTTTAGAATGAGGAGCCTTGAGATTGTCTATAATTTTAAAGGGTGCCTTGACTGAAAAAAAGTGTCGAAACCCTGGCCTATTCAAATTGAATGGGCTGCAGCACACCTTAAAGCAGAGTTCCACCCAAAAGTGGAACTTCCGCTCGTTGTACTCGTAACAGGTATCCTGTTCCCACTTCCGGGAGCCTCAGCCGTGGGTAATGACGTCACCGCCCGGGCTCCCTCCTTCTTTCCCTGCCACCGGGCCAGTAGGAAAGAGGAGCGGAGTGGAGCCGTTGGCGGAAAACCGTAAGGCTTCACTATTAAATGTCAGCAGCTGCAGTATGCGCAATTTTTGCAGCGGTGGGCGGACCTCCGCTTTAAGTCATGAAAAAAAGGTCTGCCTGCATTTTTTCACAGCCTAGTGCACAGTGCATTGTATTGCACTGCTGTATGCTGATGTGCACATATGGTTTGAAGCTTCATTATGGTGCCGTCCTCAATGAATGTACACTAATGCACATTTATGGCCAGATCCACAAAGAAATTACGCCGGCGTATCTATTGATACGCCACGCAATTTCTAAGATCCCCCGTCGTATCTTTGTTTTGTATCTACAAAACAAGATACGACTGAATGAGGGCTCGAGCCGACTGGCGTACGTCTTAGTACGCCGTCGGATCTTAGGTGCATATTTACGCTGGCTGCTAGGTGGCGCTTCCGTCGATTTCCGCGTTGAGTATGCAAATTAGCTAGATACGGCGATCCACAAACGTACGTCCGGCCTGCGCATTTTTTTACGTCGTTTCCGTAAGGCTTTTTTCGGCGGAACGTTACCCCTGCTATATGAGGCGTAGCCAATGTTAAGTATGGACGTCGGGCCAGCGTCAAATTTTCCGTTGTGTACGTCGTTTGCGTAAAACATTCGCGAATAGGGCTTTGCGTAGAATGACGTTCACGTCGAAAGCATTGGCTTGTTGCAGGTTAATTTGGAGCATGCGCACTGGGATACCCCCACGGACGGCGCATGAGCCGTTCAGAAAAAACGTCATTTACGTTGGGTCAAGACGTATTAACATAAAACACGCCCGCAACTTAGCCATTTGAATTGCGCGCCCTTACGCCGCAGTTACACTACGCCGCCGTAACCTACGGCGCAAATTCTTTCAGGATACGGAAAATACGCTGAAAGTTACTGCGGCGTAGTGTATCTGAGATACGCTATGCCGGACGGAAAAATGCGCGCAGGTACATGGATCTGGCCCAATGTGTGCAACTATGGGGTGCAGTAACACATGATTTGCATTTACGCCCTTCATTTTCTCTGTCGCCATTGTTCAATGTATGTGTTTTTTTTAGTTACAAAAGAAAGGACATGAGCTTAGAAGAAATATGGTTAATTACACAACTGCCAACCTCCTGTGAAAATTCATAAGTAGAGCTAAAAATGAAAGCTGGATAATTGGAGGTGTTTACCACACTTGTCCGTTGAAATGGAATGATTTTCTTATATTTGCAGCCAGGTTATAGAAGGGTTTTTATCAGGGGGTCTTTTACCATTTAGTACATGTACACAACACTTTCTCTTAAAAAAACTATTATCACTGATAATGTCAGAAAATAATAGTGTGCTATCTAGGATAGATTACGGACACCGGTGAAATTTATTGTCTTATTACATAGATTCAAATATAACATTACAGAAACTCTAAGAAGAATTGATATGCAACTTTGTAAAGAAATCAAAATTAGACTATTGGACTTGTTATTAAACACTGCTCTCTAAAGGTTCTCTTGTGTACTGTATATTCAAGTGCAGCTTTTATTGTGGCATTTTTTTAAACTCAACTGTTAATGTAGGATAAAAAAAATAATTTAACTGTCCAGTATACATGTCTTTAAAGGAACCTGTCAAGATTGAATATGAGAGCCACCATTGTTGACTGGTTACTAAAGGTGTATTCTCTAGGCTTTTCAACCTCATTATTGAGTCTTTGCTGAATCGCTGACCTTGAATAAGGTGCTCTTTTCACTGCGTTGGTCAATCAGCTTTGTTCATAAACCCTCGTGTTTTTTCACCTTAATGCATCCTATGCATTAAGGTGAAAAAACACTTTGCAGTGTCCGGCCCCCCCGAGCCCCCGTTTTACCTACCTAAGCCCTGAATTTCCGTGTGCATGATCCCGCGTCGCTCTCTCCACCGCTTCTCGGCTCTTCATTGGATAGATTGATAGTGCAGCCATTGGCTCCCGCTGCTGTCAATCAAATCCAATGACGCGGCCGCCAGGGGGTGGGACCGAGTCATACACTCAGCGGCTATGGACGCCCAGTGTATGACACTGGAGCATGCCCGCAAGGTAACCCCCTCGGGAGAGAGCTTCCCAGAGGGGGCTAGCTATTGCAGGGAGGAGATAAGAGAGCCGCCGTGGGACCCCAGAACAGGAGGATCGGGGCCACTCTATGCAAAACAAACTGCACAGTGGAGGTAAGTATAACATGTTTTTTTTTTTTTTTTTTAACTGAACCTTTAAAACCACTTTAATTTAACTTAACCCATTATTTGCATACCCATCTCTTTAATCCTCAGGGTTTAAGGCTAACTTTCCTGTGGCAGTGGATACCAAACCAAACTCCCAGTAATTGAAAGTGAGGTCTGGTATTGCCCTCAGAATGTCTTCCAAACAGTGCAAAAAAAAAAAGGGAGATTATGTTTTAATTCGGTATTTTTGGTAAAATTGGAAAAATAAATTTCGCCTTTGGTGAAATTTCTCTGAAATCCAATCTTCCATTTATTCCAATGTATTTCACCTACATTTAATAGTAAGATATTATTGCTTAAATGTATATTATCTGTTAAGAATTTTGCCACTTGTCGCTACCTTGCAAATTGCATGTGAATAATAGAATGTGTGTTTATTTTAATTAGATTTTTTTTGTGTTTTTAAGACGTGTAGACAATTGTAGTATATAGCATTCCCAAAGCTACCCCTAGATACACATCTGAAAAACTAGACAAAATGTAATGCTAAACTCATAGAGAAATAATTTGTGTATTATTTACTATTTTATTATTTCATATTATAAGGTTATTAGCAATTTAAACTGAACACATAGACAGTAAACACCGCTGTTCTTTTCTGAGCACCACTGGGACAAAATTTTATCCAAGAGCAGGATTGAGTCACTGATAGTCATTTAGTGCACATTGGGGTTGATTTACTAAAGCCAAATAGGCTGATCAATTAGCTTATGTGGAGAATGTAAATTCACTTTATAAAGAATACCAAATTACTTGCAATGAGAACAAAAATAAATAAATAATAAAATGTACTTTTGCCTGCACATGATTGGATGATTGAAGTCTGCAGAGCTTCACCTCATTTACTAAGCTAAGGGAAAATTATCTTGCAAAGTGTATAAATAGTCCTCTATTCTGTGGAGCTTATATACTGTATATAGGAGCCTGTATACAGGTGAAACTCAAAGAATTCTAATATTGTTCATGTATTTCACTAATGCAACTTAAAAGGTGAAACTAAAATATGAGATAGACTGATTACATGCAAAGCAAGATAGTTCAAGCCGTGATTTGTCATAATTGTGATGATTATGGCTTACAGCTCATGAAAACCACAAATCCACTTTTTCAGAAAATTTGAATATTACATGCAATCAATAAAACAAGGATAGAACAATATCGGACCTCTGAAAAGTAGAAACATGCATATGTACTCACTACTTGGTTTGGGCCCCTTTTGCAGCAATTACTGCCTCAATGTGGCGTGGCATGGAAACTATCAGCCTGTGGCACTGCTGAGGTGTTATGGAAGACCAGGATGCTTCATTAGCGGCCTTCAGCTCTTCTGCATTGTTTGGTCTCATCTTTCTCTTGACAATGCCCCATAGATTCTCTATGGGGTTCAGGTCAGGCTGGCCAATCAAGCACAGTAATCCCACTGTCATTAAACCAGGTTTTGGTGCATTTGGCAGTGTGGGCAGGTGCCAAGTCCTGCTGGAAAATGAAGTCAGTATCCCCATAGAGCTCATCTTCAGAAGGAAGCATGAAGTGCTCCAAAATCTCCTGGTAGACAGCTGCATTGACCCTTGACTTAATGAAGCACAGTGGACCAACACCAGCAGACGACATGGCTCCCCAATCAACACAGTGAAATAAATGGACCTTTGCACGATATTCAAATTTTATCACCTGTATATATATATATATATATATATATATATATAATTTGTTTTTGTGTTTTTGTTTATTTTCACTGCAGTCTAATACATGTGGCCCAGAATGTTTTACTATGATCAAACAATACTTGTCAGGTATTAACAGCATATTTTAAAAAAAATATGCACATCTTTGTAAATCTTAAGGATTCAGGGCTGTGAAGTACATATAGGACAATCGGAGAATGATCTCTAGATTTTCTAACTCTCTCCCTGTCGTTTTAAATTTCACTCCATACTCTGACCTAGGTCAACAAACTGATTTCAAATCTGACCCTCTATAATACATATTTCTATAATGCTAATACATGATGCCTGTAAGTGTGAAAATGGTCATGTTTGTCACACACTCAAATATGTTGGGAATAATATTAATAATAAAATATTATTAATACTAATAAATGGCAGTTAGCAAATATTTTGTGGTAATTAAAAAGCGGGAAGACAAAATGACAACTACCAATTATTCTTTATTAAATCAGCCCCACTGTCTGATACAGGAAACAAAAAAGCAAGATCTTTCTAACCCAACCGTTTTACTGGATGAAAATGTTGATGTTTCAGACTAGTAACCCACTGTAATGGGAAAGAGTGGATGAGCAGGTTAGAAAATATGCCCCAATCACTTTTGTTCCCCCTTTCCATGCTTCATCCCCTTCCCTCTCCATAGCTGTAAACTGCAGGCTGAGTTTGAAGGTTTGTGTCCTGCTTTGCAGTGTTCTATTGAAGGAATCTGGAAAATCAGACATGGAGTCACAATCTTAAATCTTTAAGGCAGAGCTCTTTAGTTTTTGCCTCCTTTACAGGGCCCTCTGCAGACTATTAAGTAAGACAGGTTGCAATAACCTATGGCAAACAAGAATTAATTTCCAATATAACTGCTATAAACAGAAAAGTTATTGATTGCAATATAATACCAGCGTGAATCATAATCACTGCTTATTGCTCTCATCAATTACAGCTGGTAAATTTTTAATTATGATATGTCTATTTAAATGCAATTGTATCAATCAATGAAGTTACATTTCAAATAATTGTGTTACAGCTATGAACACCAGCATAGGTTTCATTGACTCTGTAGCTAGATGTACTTTTTATTCCCAGCTGGCATTACCTTTCTAGTGCCCTCTAGTATTTTTGCATTTTAATTGCCTTGAGCAGACAGTAATTCGATTGCTGTCAATATGCTCCAAATTAATAATATTTAAACTTCATCCTTAATGACTAAATTAGGACCAGATATTTTTTTATCCAGATAAATAGTGTCTTAGAATTGTGCCCAATCAAAAAAGAGCCCTAAATGTTTTTAATACCGCATTATTTGCTATAAAAAAAATGTAATTAAGCTACAGATAAATTTGAACGAGTAAATCAATTTACAAACATTGCACTCAATGGCAGGTTGGTATATTTTAGCTGGCAGATTTTTATGAGTATACAGACACATACACACTCAGACAGACTAACCAATTACAGTTTTTTCTGTGCACTGTTAGATTCACTACCACCAGAACTTCTTGGACGATTTTAAGGAGATATTGGCAGAATACTAAAAGTGTGCACTGAATCTGTACTGGGGTTTTCGACTTGTTTGTAATTGAGGTTCCTGATGTTTTTTAGTGAAATGTTTTCAAACATGTGTAAAATAATTGTAGTACATGTAGTTTTATTCCATAAAAGTGTGTGTGCAGGAAAGGTGATTGACAGTTTCCTGTTTTGTATACTTTATATTGTGGGTTTTCATGTTTATTATACCAGTGTGCATGTTAAATTAAAAAACGTTGGCTGATATTACAGTGGTTGGGTCATTTGTGACAGTTTCCACTGCAGGTATGTCACTTTCCCTTCTGAAGGGCATAAATGCAGGAAAACTGACCTCATGAGAAGTACCTGGTGTCAGAAGCATACAAAGAGGACCTGTGTCATCATGTAGTTCTTCAGGCTTCAGCACCCTCCAATGGGACCCATCTTTTAGGGAAACCATGTGCCATGGATGTGATTCTATGGACTTTAGCGGCTATGGACTACTATATCATAAGATATGAGGGGCATCATGTATTTATGCATCATTAACTGTAAGCACCATTGGGGACAGTGTATAAAGCAGTGCACCCAATCTTATCTGTATATTGCACAGCTAATTGGATGCCTATCTATTGTGTGTATATGGAGAGGATGTACATACAGTATGTTAATTTTACAAATCTACAAGTTAAAACACATTTTATAATTGAAGAAGTTGTCTGTGTCACTTACTGGTTAGAAGTTTTCTAAATGGGAGAACAAAGTGTAACGCTGGTGAAAGGTAACATGGCTGGTGCCATGGTAACCCTCAGGGTTAAGAAGCACAGAGTTTAATCAAGACAGGAGTACAAAGCTAATGCTTGCAGTAATGTGTAATAAATGATCATTCAGTGAATCTTTATGGTTCTGGAAGTAGAAGGTGAAGAAGGGGTTGCAGCCAGCCAACACAGAGAACAGGTGACAGTAGTGGGCCATGGTGCTGAGGGAACAGGGGGACCTGACTTTCCTCACCTTGTGGCTTGGTCTCCATTTTGGAGACTGCTACGTTAAAGGGTTGGCTTAGGGACCTAACCTCATGTTATGCAAGGCCTTGCTAATCAGAGTCATGGTGTCTTCCCTGAGTGCCCTCACGTCTAAAGTGTTAAGTCAAGTGTCTAGTGAAGACGTGAGAAATCTGGTGGAGTATAAGTCATGTTCAGCATTAACTACTCAACTGCAGAGTCCAGTGTTGGGGTGGATAGGAAGAGATCCAGCCATTGGCTGGAGAGATGGGACGCAGTTCTTCTATAAGTGAGTGTGTTGGGCAAATGTGTAAAGAGGGCCTCCATACAGTGGCATCCGTGAAATGTCAGTACAGAACAGTGAGTTAGAGTGTTTTCTTATAACTGCAGTGAGAACGTCGGCCCCTTAGTGTGCAAACTGTTAAATGCACCTTCCTAACATGTATAGCTTTGAAGCTTGAGAAGTTACTTACTGGGCAAAGAGGTAAGAGAGTCCCATAGCCTGTGTAAGTAAGAGAAAAATGAATGTACATAATGGTTGGGTGTGACAAAATTGTGTTCCTAACCTGTATATTATATCTTAACAGTAAAGTGATACAAATACATCAAAAACTAATTAAATTAATACAACATGCTAAATTTGACTCAGAGACAGGCCTGGGTTGAATCTGGGTTAGAAGTAGAGGGTTCAGTGTGTCAACACAGAGCTTAACCTCAAGGGGGAGGAACCGGTGGCCGGGAGGTCTGAGGAGGGCCATGGTTCATAGGGCTATGGGGAGGCCAGTTTTCCCTCAAAGGGGCGGGGGGCAGGTTGGGAGGGGGGCGAAGGAGGGGGTGGGTTCAAGGTTGGGTGGGAATGGAGAATCCCAGGATATGTTAGAGTTAATAGAAGGGACTATCAGCAAATATGGCTGATTTAAAAATAATCTCATATAATGTTAGAGGGTTAAATGCTCCCATTAAATGTGCAAATATTTTGAAAGAACTGAGCTTATTGAAGGCGGACGTGGTCATGTTGCAGGAGACACATTTCTCTGCAGGTTCAAACCGTAAAATTATCACTCAGACCCATCCCCTTTGGTACTATGGAGATTAACCCATTAGCCGAGCTAAGGGGGTGGCCATAGAGTTTACCAAAGAGATAAGGTTCATTTTAGACGAAAGATCAGATCCAGACTGGAGATATTTGTTCCTGAGAGGGAAAATGAATGGAACCGAAGTCTCATTGGCAAACATATATGGCCCAAATAAAAATTCTATTAAATATTTAATGGGGGTTATAACAGATTTCATGGAGTTTAAAAGGGGAGGTGCTATAATAGCAAGAGACTTACATTTTTGTATAGATCCTGAGATAGATAGTACGTCTCGTGCACAGGGGACCGGAATGGCCTGGAGGAACAAATTAAAAAGGAAAATGCAGCAACACCAGTTAGTAGATGTATGGAGGATACAACATAATAAGCAGCGAGATTATACATTCCGCTCCCCTGTACACGAGACGTACTCTAGAATAGATTTTTTTCTGATTGAGCATAGATTATTAGAAATGGTAAGTAGTACCAATATTGGAATAGTGACCCTCTCGGATCATGCGCCAGTAACATTACAATTGAAAACAGGGGAGACACAACATAAAAGTATTAATTGGAGGCTTAATGAAGAACTCTTACAAGATAAAGCAATATAAACGAGAATAATAGAGGAATTAGAAAAAAAATTTAAGATTAATATGACGGAGGATATGTCTGAGGCCGTAGTCTGGGACACCCACAAGGCATATGTACGGGGATTACTAATTAAGGAGGGAGCGGAGAAAAAAAAAGAAATAAGGTGAATAAAATAACCCTAATAAAAGAAATACATGAATTGGAACAACAACATAAACAAACTAGAGAAGAAGAATCCCTATTAACCACTTGACAACTGGGCACTTAAACACCCTTAATAACCAGACCAATTTTCAGCTTTCGGTGCTCTCACATTTTGAATGACAATAACTCAGTCATACAACACTGTAACCAAATGAAATTTTTGTCCTTTTTTTCCCACAAATAGAGCTTTCTTTTGGTGGTATTTGATCACCTCTGCGGTTTTTATTTTTTCCGCTAATAATGAAAAAAGAACGAAAATTTTGTAAAAAAATGATTTTTTTTTCATTTCTATTATAACATTTTGCAAAAAATGATTTTTTCTTCATAAATTTGGCCTAAAATGTATACTGCTACATATCTTTGGTTAAAAAAAAAAAAATTGGGTTATTATTTAGTCTGGGTGAAAGTTATAGGGTCTACAAGCTATGGTACCAATTACTGAAAATTTATCAATTTGATCACATCTGAAGTACTGACGGCCTTTCTCATTTCTTGAGACCCTAACATGCCAGAAAAGTACAAATACCCCCTAAATGACCCCTTTTTGGAAATAAGACATTCCAAGGTATTTAGAAAGAGGCATGGTGAGTTTTTTGAAGTTGTAATTTTTTCCCACAATTCTTTGCAAAATCAAGGTTTTTTTTATTTTTATTTTTTTTCCACAAAAGTTTCATATTAGCAGGTTATTTCTCGCACACAGCATATTCATACCACAAAATGCACCCCAAAACACATTCTGCTATTTCTCCCGAGTATGGCGATACCACATGTGTGAGACTTTTACACAGCGTGGCCACATACAGAGGCCCAACATGCAGGGAGCACCATCAGGCGTTCTGGAGCACCGAGACCAGTTCTGACATTTCTCTCCTACATGTAAAAATCATCATTTATTTGCTAGAAAATTACATAGAACCCCAAAACATTATATATGCTTTTTTAGCAAAGACCCTAGAGAATACAATGGCGGTCGTTGCAACTTTTTATCGCGCATGGTATTTGCACAGCAATTTTTCGAACGCATTTTTTTGGGAAATAAAACAGTTTTGTGCTTTTTAAAAAAAAAAACATTAAAGTTAGCCCAATGTTTTTGCATAATATGAAAGATGAAGTTACGCCGAGTAAATAGATACCCAACATGTCACCCTTCAATATTGCACACGCTTGTGGAATGGCGCCAAACTTCGCTACTTAAAAATCCCCATAGGCGACGTTTTAAATGTTTTTACTGGTTACATGTTTTTAGTTACAGAGGAGGTCTGGGGCCAAAATGATTGCTCTCGCTCTAACGTTCGCAGCGATACCCCACATGTGTGGTTTGAACACTGTTTTCATATGTGGGCGGGACTTACGTACACATTCGCTTCTGTATACGAGCACGCAGGAACAGGGGCGCTTTAAATATTTATTTTTTATTTTTATTGTTCATTTTACTTTATTTATTTTAGTTTGACACGTTTTTCCCCAAAAATAAATGTTTTGATCACTTTTATTCCAATTACAAGGAATGTAAACATCCCTTGTAATAGGAATATAGCATGACAGGTCCTCTTTACAGTGAGATATGGGGTCAATAAGACCCCACATCTCACCTCTAGGCTGGGAAGCCTGAAAAAAAACAAACAAAAAAAAAAACGATCCTGGCTTCGATCGCAGCGGTGAGTCAGAAGAAGCACCGGAGGGCGAAGGGAGTGGGGACGTCCACTTTTGCCTCCCGTAAGAACGATCAAGAGGCGGAACAGCCGCCATGATCGTTCATATGGTGTAGGGAATCGCTGGCTGAAAAAAATGATATCTGAATGATGCCTGTAGCTGCAGGCATCATTTAGATATCCCTGCACAAAGTCAAGGACCTCATATGACGTGGGCGGGAAGTGGTTAAAACACATTTTTTTCCCCAGAGTATTTTCTGGGTATTGCAGAGTATTGGCCGGGGTATTGCAGAGTATTGGTGTTGGGGTATTGCAGAGTATTGGTGTTGGGGTATTGCAGAGTATTGGTGTTGGGGTATTGCAGAGTATTGGTGTTGGGGTATTGCAGAGTATTGGTGTTGGGGTATTGCAAAGTATTGGTGCGGGGGTATTGCAAAGTATTGGTGCGGGGGTATTGCAAAGTATTGGCCGGGGTATTGCAAAGTATTGGCCGGGGTATTGCAAAGTATTGGCCGGGGTATTGCAAAGTATTGGCCGGGGTATTGCAAAGTGTTGGTGCGGGGTATTGCAGAGTATGGTGCGGGGGTATTGCAGAGTATGGTGCGGGGGTATTGCAGAGTATTGTGTGGGGGGTATTGCAGAGTATTGTGTGGGGGGTATTGCAGAGTATTGTGTGGGGGGTATTGCAGAGTATTGTGTGGAGGGTATTGCAGAGTATTGCGTGGGGGGTATTGCAGAGTATTGCGCGGGGGGTATTGCAGAGTATTGCGCGGGGGGTATTGCAGAGTATTGCGCGGGGGGTACTGCAGAGTATTGCGCTTGGGGTACTGCAGAGTATTGTGCAGGGGGTACTGCAGAGTATTGCGCGGGGGGTATTTCAGAGTATTGTGCGGGGGTATTTCAGAGTATTGCGCAAGGGGTACTGCAGAGTACTGGCAGGGGGTACTGCAGAGTACTGGCAGGGGGTACTGCAGAGTATCGCGCGGGGGTATTGCAGAGTATCGCGCGGGGGTATTGCAGAGTATCGCGCGGGGGTATTGCAGAGTATCGCGCGGGGGTATTGCAGAGTATCGCGCGGGGGTATTGCAGAGTATCGCGCGGGGGTATTGCAGAGTATCGCGCGGGGGTATTGCAGAGTATCGCGCGGGGGTATTGCAGAGTATCGCGCGGGGGTATTGCAGAGTATCGCGCGGGGGTATTGCAGAGTATCGCGCGGGGGTTTTGCAGAGTATCGCGCAGGGGGTTTTGCAGAGTATCGCGCGGGGGTTTTGCAGAGTATCGCGCGGGGGTTTTGCAGAGTATCGCGCGGGGGGTATTGCAGAGTATCGCGCGGGGGGTATTGCAGATTATTGCGCAGGGGGTATTGCAGAGTAATTGCGCAGGGAAGGCAGAGCATTGCAGAGTATTGCGCAGGGAAGGCAGAGTATTGCAGGGGTTAATGCAGAGTATTGCACAGGGAAGGAAGAGTATTGCAGGGGGTTAATGCAGAGTATTGCACTGGGAAGGAAGAGTATCTCAGGGGGTTAATGCAGAGTATTGCACAGGGAAGGAAGAGTATCTCAGGGGGTTAATGCAGAGTATTGCACAGGGAAGGAAGAGTATTGCAGGGGGTTAATGCAGAGTATTGCACAGGGAAGGCAGAGTATTGCAGGGGTTAATGCAGGGATGGCTGAGCAGGGATGGATGGATCTGTGACTGCAATAGTCACAGATCCATCCCACACTGCTGCTGCCATCCGCGCTCTCCTCTCACACTGTACCGATCGGTACAGCGAGAGGAGGGAGGAACCGGCGTCATCAAATGACGCCGGTTTGTTTACCTGTGATCGCGCCGTCATTGGACGGCGCGATCACATGGTAAAAGACCGCTGTTGTCGGTCAGTTACCGAGATCTGTGTAGCGCCGGGTCTCATAGACCCGGCGCGACAAAGAATTTTCAGTGTGCGCGCCCGAGGCGGCGTGCATTACTGCTTCTGGTGGGCGCCGTTAAATAACGGCGACCCCCAGTTAAGCAACCACCTTGCCGCCGTTATATGACGGCGGCTGGTGGTTAAGTGGTTAAAATTAAATATCAAAAGAGAAGCGCTGAGAACTAATAGAGCAGGAAACCTGAATAACGTATAACCAAGTAAAGAAAGAGAGGTACCAATGGGGCAATAAGCCTGGGAAATACTTAGCGAAATTACTAAAAAAGAAAAAAAAACGCTAATTATGTAGAAAAAATACAAACGATCAGGGGAGAACTAGTTCATAAAACAGGAGATAGAGCGGAAACCTTTCAAGATTATTATGGGAGACTATTCAATTAAGAAGCACGAAACAAGAGAAGAGACGAAACAAAAATGTGAGAAAATAAAAACTTTTCTAAGGGAAACAGAATGGGATACAATATCAGAAGATAAACTTGGGTGTCTAGAGGCCCCCATTACAGAAGATGAAAACAGGGAAATTATAAAAAATTCACCGGGTGGGAAGAGCCCAGGACCGGACGGTCTGACGATACTCTATTACAAAAAATGTATAGATATTTTAGCCCCCAGAATGTGTTCTTATATGAACGGGATAGGCGTAAGGTGGGACATGCGTAGAGAGACGTTAGAGGCCACTATTACCATAATCCTGAAAGAGGGTAAAGACAGTACACTCTGTTCTAGCTATAGACCAATTTCACTCTTAAAAAGTGACACTAAGATATTCTCTAAAATACTGTCAGGGATGAAAACAATCATGAACGACCTGATACATACCGATCAGGTCGGTTTTGTCCCCGGCCGGGAAGGGAGGGACAACGGAATTAGAACTCTTTTAGCTATACAGATAATTAAAAATAGCGGGGCCCCAGGTCTACTCCTGTCAGTTGACGCTGAAAAAACATTTGACAGGGTAGACTGGGGCTTCATATATAGTACCTTAGAAGTAATAGGAATAGGACCAAGAATGCTCACCTGGATAAAGGCACTTTACAATCGACCTATGGCAAGAGTGAAAGTTAACGGGACCCTCTCGGGATTATTCGAATTGCACAATGGTACAAGACAGGGATGCCCTCTATCCCCCTTGTTGTTCGTGTTGGCACTAGAACCCCTATTACGAGGGATAAGGAAGAACCCGGATATAAAGCGGATAGGGGTTGGAGAGGAAGAACACAAACTTGCGGCTTACGCTGATGACATTTTATTTTATTTAACCAGTCCTAGAATAACTCTACCAAACTTAATGAAATCATTAAAAGAATATGGAGAGATATCTAACTTTAGAATGAACCCGACTAAGTCTGAAACCCTAAGCATAAATATTTCTAAGAGGGATTGAAAAATTTATCAAAATGAATTTGTTTGGGGTAAAAAATAAATAAAATATTTAGGAGTTAAAATAACAACAACGACGGAGATGTTATATAAAGCAAATTTGTTGCCTCTTAGAGGATATTAAGGCAGAATTTAACAGACTGACCTCAGGCCAACTATCTTGGGGGGACAGAATAAATATTTTTAAAATGGTAATTTTACCTAAAATTATGTATAATATATGTATAAATGTATGTATATTATGTATAAAATGCAGATGCTCCCGATCCCACTACCACAGAAGTACTTTAAAATTCTACAAACGATGTTGCTAAAATTTGTCTGGCAAAGGAAAAAAGCATGTATCAGCTGGGTAACACTGACAAAAAAAAAGGCACAAGGGGGGTGGGGTGCACCAGATATTAGAAATTATTATAATGCAATTATTCTCACACAAATTATAGATTGGATTAAAAATACAAAACAAAAGAGATGTATAAATATGGAATATGAAATGAGTAAGATATCACTGGGGAGTATTATATGGATTCCAGAACAATATAGAGAACTAAGTAGGGACTCACATTGTTTCACACGGAATGCAATTAAAATTTGGGATAAAGTACACAACAATGAAAAATGGGATTTTAATTCCCTGTTAATACCACTAACAGGTACAAAATATTTCACACCAGGTATAGATAAGTTATTTGGAAAATGGATCACAAAAGAAAATGCACAGTTGAAAGACGTTATGACGCGGGATAAACTGAGTACATATCAGGAATTTAAAAATAGAGGGGAAGTGGTAGAGATAAATGAATGTTGGTATGCCCAGCTAAAGCATTTCTTTAAGGCACTTCCTCAGCCTATTAGAACGGCAGAGAATCTACGGCCCTTAGAGAAACTTAGTGGAGAAAAAAGAAGGGAAAGGAGTGACCTCTAGATACAAAAAGGGGGGAGGGTTGGGACTTTAGATGAGATGCGTTTTTAGCAGTATGCAATTAAATATATATATGGAATATAAAAAAAATGTTTCCATATTGGCCAGGCTCAAAGTTGCCAACCAAAAAAGCACTAAACCAAATTAATCTGTCTAAATGTGTGTAAATAAAAACAGAGGTTTAGTTGCATGTATCTGCAGATACCTGGGAAGCTGCAGGCCAACGACAAGGCACTCTGTATAGCTGAAGTCCTACCTATGAATTTTAAGGTCTCCTGAAAAGGAGCACAGGTGTGCTAATCAATAGATAGGGGGCAGGTGATAACCTAAACCCGCCCCTACCTAAGGTTGGTTTAGCAAAAGAGAGCACTGGAAATCAAAAGAAAAGTAGGAGTGGAACAAAAAACTTGCCTACCAAACCAAAATACCACCAAACTAAAAGCAGACCAACTCAAACTGGGTCAGCTAGTCAAAGAATGACAATGCATAATTAAACTGGTTGGTGGAGGCACTCTATTCCACTCCTAAAATGCATCTCCATCCCTGGATAGTGTTCAAAAAATGGGGGGATAGGGTTGGGACTTTAGATGAGGCATATGATAGAACTATCATAGGCCTCCATCCCTGTAAATAGATACAAAAAGGGGGGAGGGTTGGGACTTTAGATGAGATGCATTTTTAGCAGTATGCAATTAAATATATATATGGAATATAAAAAAGTGACCTCTAGGATCTATAAAATTTTGAAGGAGGCGAAAAGTCTGGAAATACCGCTAAACATTAAAAAATGGGAGAAAGAATTGGGGTCACAGTTGAATGAAAAGATGTCTTTGATGAAAATCAAATAAAGAAAATATAATGAAAAAATAAAAAGTAGAGGGTGGAGTCTAAGAGGAGCTGCTTGGAGTATTGATCTAGCGATCTAGTGATAGAGAGTAGAACAATAAATGTTCAAAATTGAATTGGAGTATGTTCCATTACAATGTCTAAAACCCATCATGATACCCACCTCTGCCTTTAGGGTAATCATGAAGGGGACTGAAATTAAAGCTCCAGAGTACCCAGAAGGATACCCAAGAGGACAGGGCACACCAATTTACTTCATTCACTTAAAAAACATAAAGTTCTATATAGGTGAGCTGAAGGAGGGAGAAGGTGATTTGACAGAGCAGTAAGGTGTTTAATCAAATCTTACTTGAGAATTGCCATCCAAAAAGAAAAGGAAAAGCAAGTCAGGAATATATATTTTTTCCAACAAACTCTATTCGGAGAGTCTGTGATGATTCATAATAAGTAAAGATTGCCAGTCTGCAACAGAAAATAAATCATTATATTATATCAGTTAGATCTTCAAAGTGCATTTAACATCTATTTAATGTGAGTATAGCTGCAGAGAAATCAGCTTCTCAAATTACCCTATTCACCTTGGTGTATCATATGGATCTGGAGAATACTAGGGGCAGCTTGCAATGAGCTCCCCCAAGTACCACAGGCTTTATGAAAATTGAGATGGGTGGGTTAATTGGCCATAGAGGTGTGGGGGGAAAAGGGGGCTGGGCAAAGAGAGTGCCCCCCGTGTTGGTGCGCAGCATCGCCCCCCCAGTGAAGATGGCCACACGCCAATGGTGGCCGATGTTCTGTCATCTCCAACCCATCAGAAACTCCAACCACGTCACTTCTGGTTTATTTAAACCCTTAGTTATTTGAAGATTTTGACTAATTGGTGGTTGGACACAACACCGACAACCCAATTGAGTCCGGTACAGGAACATTGAGCTGTTTTGACACCACAGCAGCTAACGAGGACAAGGTTGTCGCTGCCTCGAAGGCAGCCATTTTGTTGGCTAGTATCGAAGTGGAGTAAGAATCTCCACTCATAATATCCTGCAGCGGACTCTATTCGGTTGTTGGTGTTGTGTACAACCACCAATTCATCAAAAACTCCAATTACTGCTGGTTTAAAGAAACTGGAAGTTAAGTAGTTGAAGTTTCTGACGGTTGAAAAATTTGACAGAACACCAGTAGCCCTGGATGCCCACAAAACGGCGTCCTGATGTCACCCGCCTGGAGGAAGAGCCACGCACATCAGTGTGGCAACAAGGACCTGCGTCAGCAGCCGACGGCACATGAGGGTACCATGGCAACTGGGAATAAACCCAGCCGCCTGGCACCCAATAGCAAAGGCCGACACCCAAAGGACAATATGGGTAACAGCAGGCAGCAGAAAGCAAAAGGCATACATTTTTTACAGACACTATTTACCATAGAGATACATGTTAATAGAAATTGCCACGCTAAATAACAATAGTCCAGATGGTGCTCAAAAAATATGTGAATAGTGACAGGCCAATAAGAGGAATCCTTAAAACAGTGTCCAAAAAAGTGGATGGTTGGATAAGATTCTACCAAGTACACCATCACCGTGATATTAAGTAAGGTGTATGCTTACCGGATCCTTAGACTCCATATTATAAGAGTTTAGACAGGCATTAGATTATGACCCAGCACTCAGATCACATCAGTCCAGTAAAAGCCAGCATTTAAAACAATATCCACTTGTATATAGTCTCGGATAGCACAGTAACTTCAGACATAGACTCTGTCCTACATGTTCCGTCAATTGTGACGTCATCGGGGGCATGGAACACTTTTGTATGTACACTTGTTTCTGGAGCACCGTGTTGCACTTTTGGAAAATTTGAAGTCACAGAGAAAGATTTAAAGAAGGATCCATCACACTTTTTTTCCAAGTTCTTTATTTTTCTCATTTGCAGAGTATTTAGCACTTTAAACGGTCCTTTACACAGTAATAAGAGACTTTAAGTAACTGCACACTTTTGGGACTTAGTACACGTTTTATTACGCTCTCATTTAGTTGATGTTCCTTGGTATTTGTATATATGTTTTTTTTTTTTATATCCGAGCACTGACAATCTTTTATTATAGTTTCATTTTAGAGTGTTTTGTAGAGGTACACCTTTGCTGCTAGGGATTATTGTTCTTTTTAAACCTATTTCACAGGTCAAATAGGATGCAGGTGTTTTCTTTTAATATTTATGAAATAACAGCATCTTTGCATGACTTACAGAAAAGGGACACAGTATATATTATCTGCACCAACACTTGCCCATTTTTTTAACAAATGCACCAACATTCATCTCTTGTGATGCTTCTATTTTTGCTTTAAGTGAATTATACCATAAATTCACCAGAAAGAGGTGCATCCTGTCACTTTTGCTTCTTGAGACCTTTCCCCAGCTGAACAAAAATATTCTGCAGGAAAACATAAGGCATTGGCCTGCATGAAAATGGTGGCATTGCTTTTTTAATGGTAGAAATCTACTGATCATCAAGCCCTAACCTTGCATCAGCATCAGTCTGGCCACTGTCCTCATCATACACATAGATAGTCAGACACATGGTTACTGGGCATGGGGGTGGTTTCAGAAAATGTCTTTATTTCACTACAGCAGCAGCACTGCTGAAGTCTATAGACCATCCATGGTCTCCAGTTAGAGGGGATATGGCAGGATTAACTGAAGAGGAGGAGGAAAGGGATGAATTGACAGCAGTAGAAAGGCAAGTGCTCTGCACCCTTGAGGAGAAGGAGAAGGAAATTATGCATGGGCAGTAATAGAAGGGCAAGTGACTGCTCTGTGCTCTTAAGGAGAAGGAAGAAAATGAAGTTAATAAAATAAAAAATAACATTTGAAAGTCTTGACAAGGGGTAGGGTGATATTAGAGGAGATAGAGGTGGAAGAGGAAAAAGCTGAATTAGCAGTAATTAAAAGAAGTGTCTGCTTCTTGTTCTTGAGGAGTAGGAGGAGGAAAAGGATAACAGTAAAGAACAAAATGGCTACTCTACCCCTTAAAGTGGATGTAAACCCTCACATATACCCAGTGAAGTGAACAGCCTCAGATGATACACAGGGATGATTTTTTCTTCCTGTTCAACACTGCAGTGAAGTCTGGGCATTCAGCCAAGGCAGCTGATTGGAGGAAAGGCACATACCCCCTCTCCTTATAGGTAGAGACTTTCAGAGCTGATCATTGTATAGTTCGGGGCTCTGCTAATCTATTTATAGCATCCTACCCAACACAAAACTCTGGCTGCTTTTATAATATGTGACGGAGAACTTGTCAGGAGTTCAGGGATGTATCTTGGCCTAGGCCGACAAGGCCTAGGCCTAGGGCGGCACTTTGCGGGGGGCGGCACGGCCGGGCACGAATCTGTCCTTTTATTTCATTGGCTCCCGCGGCCGCCTTCCGGCTCCTTCATAAATTTAGCCTCCGGCGTGGCGGCCTGTAGCATGGTACTTGGCCAGGGGGAGGGAGCGACTGACGCAGTGACGCCCGCATTAAACGGCTGGTGATTGGCCAGACCGGGTGCATGTCATACCAGAGGCGGGCTCCGCCTCTGATATGACATGCACCCGGTCTGGCCAATCAGACCGGGGTGCGGGGAGGGTACAGAGGTATGAGGAGGGTACAGAGGTGCGGGGAGGGTACAGAGGTCACATCAGTCCCTGCCCTCAAGGAGCTTACAATCTAAAGTCCCTAACTCGCATTCATACATACACATGGTAAGGGCAACAATTTAGACAGGAGCCAACTGGATTGATTGATGTAAGTATGGAGTGAATGGTGCGTGAGTGTGCTAATGTACAGAGAGGAAGAGGTGGAGCTCTAACAGGAAAAGGTGGAGCCTAATGTGGAAGGGGTGTGGTTTACAGATGATAGGGCGTGTCTTAAACAGGAAGGGGTGGGTCATATTTAAATTAGGGGGCGCATGAGTTTAGTCAGGCATATACAAAAGAAAGGATGTTGCCCCTACAGGGAAACCAAGAGGTGGTGTCCCCTGGGACAACCGAGAGGCTACTAGGGCAGTGACGGACAATCTGTGTAATTAAAATTATGTGTTTAATAAATAGTAACAAATTACATGGTATGATTTATACACCTGGGACAATGGTACAAGTATAACACTACAGGAGCTAAAATAGCTCTAATTACAACCTGTAATCAATGGCCGGCCAAAAAATGCACGTATGAAGCTAGTTCATATAGCGTGCAACAAACAACACATAAAAAGACATAGACAATGACAAACATGTGGGACATAAATAACTATGGCAGTCCGGACGCCAGATGGATAACTTTTGCTGTCAATTCTATTCGGAAATCCGATGTAGTGTACTTGGCAATAAGCCTTGTGAAAAAATAGAGAGAGTTGGCAGCAAGAGTACCCCCGCAGTGGATGACTGAGGTTACCGGACCTGAATTCCGTAGGAATAGTGGTCTTGCATGCATGAACCTGATGGCAAAATCAGATAAAGGTTCATATGTTTGAGGCTTGGGCATACATTTTGGGTAAATTGCAAAATGAAAGAAAATAAAAAGTAATTCTGTGTGGGCTGCCCTGCCTGCAAGAAGGATATGTTGTACTGTTCCTATTTGGTCTCCAGAGATTCCGGTGTGTGAAGCGGTTGGATGCAAAATTTGATTAGAGAGTTTATATGCTACCACCGAAGATCTGTATTGTAGACTTCCTAATGTTAGCAGAGCATGTGGAAAAAGGATTTTGGAACGATCTTACCAGTAAGGTTCACAGGTTCACAATGATCCGGGATCCGTTGGCTAATGATTGCCTCCTGACTGTTGTATAGTCCAGTCGCTGTAGTCGGCGTCTGTAATCAGTCAGATGCGCCTATGTGTGTCAGCGTACAGGGAGGATGATGCAGCCATACAGTCCGGTCATGTGATACAGTTCCCACGGATCCGCTAGGCTGGCAAATCCAGCTATACACTTCTGGAGGTAGTCAGTATGTGACTTTGGTGCGCACCAGGTATTTAGTGCTCTCTAGAAGTCGTGTAGAGCATCCGCTCGCTTCTTCTCACTCGTGTATTCCCGCGAGTCACCGCTTCAGTTTCCCGCTGCTATGGGGCATTGAAAGAGAGGCGTCCGGAGCCGTGATGACGTCAACGCGTTTCGTAGTGTTGATACGTAACTTCGTCTGGACGGTGAGAGAGAGGCGTGCGTCGCTCCTTTATATGCTATCGGCGCACGCCTGTCTCTCATTGATTTGAAAAGTGAAAAAATATGCGGAGTTCCGCTTAATAGACTTAGATGTAATTTTAGTGCTGAATGCCTCCATCCAATCAAACAGAACCCATAAATCCTGTCACATATAACAAAACACACATAAAAAGGCTATATAAATATATAGGTTGACAAATAAATATAGGCAACTAAATTTCTCGGGGTGCACAGGGAACTTCAATGTTGGGCAAACAGACTTGCAGATGAAAGCCCCTCATATGTATAGTTTAACCCATAGTGTGATTTGAAGGGGAGATAATATATTGTTATTGCCCCTACTGGGTACATGCTCATGATGAGATCACACTTGGCATGTATAGTTTGGTACTGGTGCCCCGTACAGGGCCCATACTCCAAAAAAAAGCTATGGAGAGACTTGTAAGGACTAGCAGGAGAGAAAGCAGAGAAATGTTAAGTAGAAAGTCAGCCCGGATGGACAGACATAGCCTGGTCTAAATATTGATAATGTCATATATCAATAGAGCTAGTCTGGACACGAATGCTATTAATCAAAAACCCATGTACCAATGTGTGTATGCATATAATTGTACAGACAGACATTGGTTCAACTTCTATGGATATGTAGGTGCATGAAGGGAAAAAGGGAGAGCAACAGCGCTAGGAGTGAAGACAGAGACAGGGCCCCCGCCCCGTGGGGGGCACAGTATGCAGGCATAAGAATATATACTTGCTTTAAAGGACAATTATATAATTGAACCAAGAACAAGGCAGAAATTAAATATGCTCTAAGATTGATTGAAATAGAGTAGAGATTTAACCAGAAAAAGAGGCTGACAGCCTACTGGTCCAGGAAGGGTTGCATACTTAATTCCGTGTTCATGCCAAGAGGCATGAGAGTTTTAAGGGTGAAGATCCACCATTTTTCCTTCTGGAGAAGTATTCTGTCAAAATCGCCCCTTCTGGTGGGCAGATGCAACGCATATATGCCCTTAATTTTCATGCCGTCCGGTTTGCCCTGATGGCATTCCACAAAATGCTGTGCTACTGGACTTTCCTGTTTAGGTTCCCTGTCTCTGTCTTTCTCCTTCTTGATTTCTCGCAGATGCTCCCCTATTCTAGTTCTGAGCTGCCTTTTGGTTTTCCCTATATACATCTTTTTTACAGGGGCAGGTTATCATATAGACAACCCATTCGGTCGAACAATTGATGAGATCCCTGATTTCGTACTCTTTGGAACCAGTGGCATCCATAAAGGTACGTGTTCTGTCGACAAAGGGACAGACTTGACATCTCGTACAGGGGAACATGCCCAGGCTACGTGGGTACTCGGACAGCCATGTTTTGTTAGGTTGTCTGACATATTCCGATTGGACCAGAATGTCGCCCAAATTTTTCGCTCTGCGAGCCACCATTTTAGGACGCTCGCCGACGATGTCTGCTAAGTTTTTATTGCTGGTGAGAATGCCCCAGTGTTTTGAAAGTGTTTCTCTTACCCTGTCCCATTGGGAGCCATAGGTGGTGATTAGTCTCACTGGTCCACTCTCACCTTTTTTGTTAGCATTACTGTTATGTGTTTTTTTAAGAAGCAGGCTTTTTCTACTGCGTGCGGCTACCTTTCGTTTCGCTGTCTTAATTTGCCGGTGGGAGTACCCTCTTTCCCGAAATCTGGCATACAGTTCTTTGCCTTCCATCTGAAACGTGGAGGTGTCCGAACAATTACGTTTGATCCTGACAAATTCCCCCATTGGGATACCATTTTTTTGCCATTGTGGATGGTGGCTTTCCGCCTGTAGCAAAGTGTTTGCGGCGGTATCCTTCCTGTAAGTACTGGTACATATCCTGCCATCTTTTAGGCCTATTTTAAGGTCCAAAAAGGAAATTTGAATTTTGTCAAAAGTGTAAGTGAGTCTGATATTTCGCTCATTTACATTCAGCTCTTTGATAAAGTCATGTAAGCTCTCAATGTCCCCTCTCCAGATCACAAAGACGTCATCAATGTATCGTAGCCATGTGTGTACATGACTACGATACAATGTAGATATATAGACATCCCTCTCCTCCCAGATGCTCAAATGCAAGCATGCGTAGGCCGGAGCCCAGGCTGCCCCCATGGAGGTACCCTTAATCTGCTGGTAAAAGCATGAAGCAAATTGGAAGTAGTTGTGATGTAGTGCAAATTCTAAAAGGCCTAAAAGGAATTCATTTTGTTGCCCCAATAATGGGAAATGTTTTCCCAAAAAGAACCTTACTGCATCAACCCCCACTTGATGAGGGATTGAGGTGTACAGTGATTCTACGTCAATTCCAATTAACCACACCTCTCCCTCATCAACTTGTATTTCGGAAATTTTGGACAGCACATCTTGGGTGTCCTGGACATATGATTTTAGTCCATGGACCATCTCCTTTAATAGGGAATCCAAATATCCACCTATTCTGTCCAAAGGACCTCTAATTGCTGAAACAATTGGGCGTCCGGGGGGCTTTTGGAGAGACTTATGCAGTTTTGGGATGCAGTAGAATGTCGGGATGTTGTAGTCGTCAACCATAAGGTAGTCAGATTCCCGTTTTAGGATAAGACCTGCTTCCACTGCATCATCCAGTTTGCTATTCAGTTCTCCAACTACTGTTGGGAAAGGATCACATCCCAGTTTGCGATACGTTTTTTGGTCTCCCAACAGGCGCTTAACTTCTACTTCGTAGTCTTCATTGTTCATTAAGACCACGTTCCCCCCTTTATCGCTTTTTTTGATGGTGATTTCCTTGGCATTTTTTAATTCCATGAGGGCTTTAAGTTCCGTTTTGGAGAGATTGTCCTGGTTATTAATTTGCCACGGCAATCCCTCAAGTTTAGTCAGGCCTAGGGCAGCACAAAACCTAAATACACCTCTGCAGGAGTTATCAGGCTGATAACAGAAGAACAGAGCAGGAGAAAGCTACGAGACATAGGGATTTGAAGAGAGATAACAAAACACTGCAGATATATGTGCCCAGCTCAAATTTCATGAATGGGGTTTACATCCACTTTAGGGAAGAGGAGAGAAAAAGGGTGCATAAATAACACTTTAAAACAAAGTGTCTGCTATGCGCTATTGAGGAGGTGAAAATGGGTATATTAGCAGCACCTGAAAATAAAGTGGTTGGTATGTGCCCTTTAGGAGAGGAAAAAAGGGGGGCATTGCAGAACTTGCAGGCAAATGACTGTTCTGCGCTTGGGAGGACTAAGAATAGAAATGTGTTGTCTAAAATATGTGATGCCAGAACACAGTGTCACTGATGCTGTCTGTGAAACTCATACTGTTCGAAAATACCACATATAGCACCCTCTAGTGAGCTACTAGTGTTAGGGTTTACTGCAGGTCAGGCTGGAAGACTCACAAAGGCAGGTCTTTGGTACCTCCCTCTGGATCTGGAAGTTTGGAGAAACTTCTAGAAGTTTGTGGGCAGAGACCAGGAGGACTGATCTGCACACTTGAGGAAACCTGGTCAAACCCCAGGGAGAATGCTCTGGCAGGGTGGATAGGTCATCCCTAAACATGGAGAAGCCATGCCAGCTGGGGAGTCGGGTGGAAGATGGAGTGCTGAGGAGTCTGCCGGTGGCCTAGGAGGAACCCCTGGGCCTGGGGTTGGGGTGCTCTGCCTCCAGGCTGGGCTTGAGCTGGCTTGGCAAAATCTTGACAGCATGATGGTTTGAAAGGAATCTTGGCTGAGGAGCAGCAGGGAGCAAAGAGGACAGAGTGAGTACATCAGCGCACCCAGGCATTCACAAGGGGGAGAGACTGTCACATGTGGCAAGCCTTTCAGGAGGACAGCGTTGTGCTTAACCCTCCCTATCACTTGCCCTGGGAGATCTTCGGAGCAGTCAGGTGGGCTGGTGGAGAAGCAGCCTGGAGGACTTGTAGTTCCTGTAGGCAGTAGCGATGGAAGCATTTTCTATGGAGGAGCTGGAGATACTCCTGTATACAGCTACAGTTCCTAGTCCTTAGGGGGATTTGGCTTTTGATCACCAATGACTGTTGAAGGCCAGGAGGGAGAACAGTCCAGGATTTTTGTACATAGGGAGGAAGTTGTCATCTATCGTTTCAGTCAAGTTGGGCATCCCATAACCCCTTTACCCTATCCAAGTTATCACCCCTAATAAAACAACAAAAACAAGCTCAAAGACTGTTTCTGGTGTCTGGATGCAAGTGGAAAATAGTTTTCCACTTTGCCTAGCTGTGCAGGAATAGGGAAACAATTCACCAGCGGGGGCAGTGCTACACACCTACGCTATACACACAATGGAGTTTGAATTTCAGTTAAGAATTTTCAAGTTTGACACAGGATTGGAGGAAGCCCCCAAGAGCCAAACCTGAGGACATTCACTAATCCCTAGTAAACACATCATGTCCTGTTGTGCTGTATCTAAATTCTTTTTCACCCTTTACAATTAAAAGTGGGTACAGACAACACAATTCAGGAGCAAACCAAAATAATCTCTCAATGCAAATTTTTTTTACCTGAAAGCACCAAAAAAAAAAGAATGGTCCAATTTACTTGCTTCATAGCATCACACCTATATTCCTAACCACTTATTTATATGCTTTGCCGTGCAAAACAGCAAAGCACAGCCCAATGCACGTGTGACTTGATGGCTTTTAAAATGGAAGACTAAACATATCCTAAGCTGAGCTGCACTTTGATTGCTGACAGTCTACGCACAGAAAATCCGGTGTAGATGAATACAAGTAGATCTGCTTAGCACAAGTGTAGATAGATTTTTGACTACACAAAAGCTATTGTAGCATGCATTATTTTATTTATGTCACTGTCTGAAGATGTCCCACTACAACCATCATGTAGTTTTGTCATTGCTTTTCACTGCTGTTCAATTTATCAAGTTGACCCAGAATATGGTATGATTTATTGTTATTTAGCTTGCTTGAAAGTTTCCTATTAAGTTACATCAACAATCCGTGACACATAAGTCTCACTGGTTCATTGCAATTAAGGTAGAATTCAGGAGTTTTGGGGAGGCGTTGCATCAAAATGTCAAATATGAATAAATATGTGATTTTCCTGTGTAAATTGGTTCTACGGCATCCTGTGTGCCGTGGAAAAATACGCCAGGACAGGTTGATTAATGAAAACCACTAAGGTAGCTATTACTCCAGTTTCATGAATGTTCAGGAGTGCAAAGCTCATAACTAGAAGTTGTAGAACACATCTTAAATCATGTTCTACACAATGAGCTATGTCTCTCATTCTCTTTAAGCATCTGTATCCCTCTACTGATGGGAACAATTCCATCACTCTGTTATGCGACAGCTAAGTCTATAGTAAAACAATATGCTGGCTATTAGATTTTTACCAGTATGTACAGTTTCTTCATGTTTAGATATTGGATTTTTTTACTTGTCTGCCTTTAACATCTAGTGTGCATAGCTCCCAACTGTACCTGATTTTGAGGGACTGTCCCCCTGTCCCTCTTTCCTCCTCATTGTCCCTCATTTTGGTCTGATCTATATAGGTGTATATAAAATGCACTTTTTATCTATCAAAAAATGATTTCCAACACTAAATCTTTCACCTGATTTCTAAATTGCTGCATTTGTAAATTCCAAAAGCCAATATAATGGAATAGTAGTGGTAAAAAAAGCACTTGTGGGTTTAACCAATCTTGTTTTTTTGTACTATTCTCCTTTAAGGGGCATGGTCAGGTGTGTGTCTTATGCTTGCATACTTTTGCTGATAGGTGTCCCTCATTCCAATCTCAAAAAGTTGGGAGGTATGAGTGTGGGAAATCTATAGCTACATCACTAAAAACTCTCATGGAAATACAGATTCATAATATCTTTTACAATGCTTTGGCATGCAAGGTAAGATCAGCAAATGATTAGAGATGGCCTGCCGGTTCGCCAGGTGGTCGTTTCGCGGCAAACTTTCATCGTTCGCGGTCTGCCGATGTTCGCGGCGGTCCGCAATGTTGCATGGGTAAGAACTTTGACCTATGACACATCCATCAGGTGGTGCAGGACAGCCAATTGAGACATTTCAGCACATGGACATACCCCCTACCTTATAAATAGACCTGATCTGGCGGCCATCTTACATTCTGCTGTTTGTCAGTGTAGGGAAAGGGTGTTGTGTTTGGAGCAGGGACAGGCTGTATTATTTCAAATAGCTATCTAAAGGTCCACAAAAGTCCTTTTAAGGACTGGTATATGTGTGCTACTTGCTCTAGTATAGAGGTGTCTATTACATTCATATACTTTTTGTCAGTGTAGGGAGAGGTTGGTGTTTGGAGCAGGGACAGGCTGTATTCATTCAAATAGCTACCTAAAAGGTCCACAAAAGTCCTTTTAAGGACTGGTATAAGTGTGCTACTTGCTCTAGTATATAGGTGTCTAATACATTCATATACTTTTTGTCAGTGTAGGGCGAGGTTGGCGTTTCCAGCAGGGACAGCGTTTAGCGACAAAAATCGCTACCTAACAGGTCCACAAAAGTCCTTTCAAGCACTGGTATAGGTGTGCTACTTGCTGTGCACTGCAGTATATAGGTGTAATATACACTTATAATATACTTTCGAATATAGAAAGCATATTATAGTGGATTTGTATTGTGCAGCATTGTGACTGGCGGTGTATTTGGTTACTGCTGGATTTTTGCCTCAATCAGTGATCAGTGATTACTATACTAACTATATTCTATTATTCTTTATAGACACTTCTGTTCTGAGCATCCGCCCCCGATGAGTGTCTTTCTTACACGAAACGCGTCGGGCATTTGGGATGCAGACATATGTTTATATTATACCATCAACTCAGAATATTTTCTACTCATGAATTATGGTTTTACTTTTTTATATTATTCATATTCCCCTTGCAAGTGCTGCTTAGATGTTTTTATGTATATATATGAATTTATCGAATGTATGAACCAATCAATTGAGACCACTACGTGGCGCTAAGTTGTTATATATTCATGTACCCTTTGTTGCCCATAGCTCACGCACACATACATATGTGTGTGTGAACATTTATGGAATGATCTGTATTATAATGTCTTCTCTGTATGTGGTCACTGTCATTGATATGTTTTATGCAATTATTTATGATCAATAAATATGTATTTTTATTTTTACCTCCACAATGCTTACAGCCTCATTTAAAGTCCCAAACCTCCTGCTTCTTTCTTTGAACCAGGGATGGATGCACACCACATATGTGCATCATGACTCGTAACTTCTTCATAACTTCCTGTCCAATCATTTACTTGTTTTTAATTATAAAGCAAGGTTCTAAGAGTGTAGCTAAAATTGGAAATAAATAAGATAACAATTAGAAAAGTACCTAAAATTGCTCTAAAAGCAAATTCATTCCTGTGGTAAAGCATACAATATGTGCAGGACTCCACATGTAACCTGATCATCTGACTTTTATTATAAAAATACAAAACATTCAAATGCCAAGGTCACCCTGAAATTGTTGGTCATACATAAATTCTTTAGTTAGAGGTCTATAAATTTTCATTAATTACTACAAAAGAGCACTTTCTTTTCTATATACAGCATCTTCCATAAGAATTCTTAGAAATCCTCTGGACATTCACAGTGGCAAAACATTTACCATCATGATCCTTTTGTGCAAAGTTTCAGTCCCTAATATTCTCTGTCAACTCCTTTGCAAATCCAGCTCCAGCCTCAGCTTTCATCTTGTTTGAAACACCAGAGTTAAGAGAGATGTGGTCTTTATGCAGTCATTGCCTTTCTTCTTGGTCTCCTTAAATGTAGATTTATTACCTTACCTCTAAGACTCCATGTTCCATAAGTAATTGGCACATGTTGCTGCCATTCATTTCAAAATTACCTTTTTTTTTCTTAAAATGGTACATTTTCTAAGTTTAAACATATGATATTTTTTAAATTTTCTGTTGGAAATACAACATGGGTTCATGAGATTTGCAAATCATTGCATCCTGTTTTATCCTGTGGAATTGGGGTTGTATTTTAGTTGAGTGCCTGTGAAGAATACTGCCTAAAAATTGTCACTAATTAATTAAACCTGACAGAAATATGTATTTTTTTTTTTTACATAAGCCTGAAAGCCAAAACATATGAGTGGTAATAGAAGAAGGTGAAGCTGAAAGCTAAATGCGAAGGTTGATTGTTTGTAGAGGAAATATAATGCAACCTATTAGTGCTTTTTAAGTACATGCAAATGTACCGTATATACTCGAGTATAAGCTGACCCGAATATAAGCAGAGGCACAAAAAATGGGAAAACGTATTGACTCGAGTATAAGCCTAGGGTGTCCATCTGCATGCCTCACTGTGCCTCACTTTGCCTCACTGTGTCCATGTGCATGCCACACTGTGTCCATGCCTCACTGTGTCCTTCCCTTACTGTGCCCATGCCTCACTGTGCCCATGCCTCACTGTGTCCATGCCTCACTGTGTTCATTATTAGACTGACGTTTAACATGGGAGTCTATGGGGCTACATGTGTGCCAAGCTCCGGGTCCAGGGTGACCTACGACCTGCTGGTACCGGGTCCCCAAAGTCACCGGAAAAATGACCGTTTAACATGGGGGTCTATGGAAGGGGTGCCCGGCTTTGAAAAATCGGTGCTCCCCGGCCGTAGGTCCCCCGGACAACAAACTTTGCACACTTGTAGAGGAAGAGTGGGGCTACATGTGTGCCATGTACTGGGTCCCCAAATCCGGGAGATCAGGCGCAAAAAGGTGACTCGAGTATAAGCCGAGTGGGGCATTTTCAGCACAAAAAAATGTGCTGAAAAACTCGGCTTATACTCGAGTATATACGGTAAGTGGTTTTAACAGTTTGAGTTCAATTTATAAGAGAAGTGCAGGATATGAAAAAACAAACACACATACTCGCTGTCAGGAAGGGCATGCCAGTAGAAAATATGGCCCCTCTGGGTGGACTTCTGTGCAGTTTCACAAGCTAATCCATGTTCCTTCTCGTGGACATGGTAAGCATGCGCACAATGGTGCTCACACAGGTGCTCGTAGATATGCAAATGCAGGTGTGCATGCACACACACATCGTCATGCTCATGCACACTTGTGACAGATGATGGTGCCAAATGGGCTCTTTAAACTGTGCCAGTGCTCAGGATCAGTGCTACTTTTGTCTTCAGTCTCCTGAGTATCCTGAGACCCTGTGTTCCTGTAAGAAAGAAAGTTACCGCTCCAGGTGGATTGTGTTAGGATGATCAGTGTAGTCTCAAGAGATCAAGGGTGCTGGCAATGCACAAGGCAAAAAATGGAAAAATAAAATATGGACAGCCGCACTCCAAAAAACCTTGATGGTTGTCTTTATTTAAAAAGGGAAAAATGTACTACAAGTCACAGCACACTACACGGGAGTAAAACAGTTGATGCATTTCGCACTATAAATGAGTGCTTAATCATAGCTGATTCGCACTATAAATTAGTGCTTAATCACGCGTTTCGCACTATAAATTGGTGCTTGATTAAGCACTAATTTATAGTGCGAAACACGTCAACTGTTTTACTCCCGTGTAGTGTGCTGTGACTTGTAGTAGTAAATTTTTCCTTTTTTAAATAAAGACAACCATCAAGGTTTTTTGCAGTGCGGCATATTTTCTTTTTCCATTTATTACCCTGTGTTCCTGTTCCCTGACTCCAGTTGTTGACCCGGGTTGTCCTGACTACTCTCTAAACTCCACCTGCACTGACCTTAACTGCTGCTACTGTCTGCTCCATTTGCTTCTGTTCCACTGATCAGCTCTTGACCCGGCTTGTACCCTGACCATGCTCTTGCCTGTGCCTCTGTACCTATTCTACCCTGGCAGTGTATGACCCGGCCTACCTGACTCTGCTACTTTTTCTTTGGTCACCGGTTTCTGCCTACCATCCTGCTGTGCCTGCTGATCTACAGTCTACTACCAGTATATGCCTCACTGCTCGCTGTGACTAGTACCAGTCTTTTTCAGTCTGCTGCCCACCAGCTGTCTACCAGCCTGCCTGCTACACTTAAGATAACTAACTACTTCTCCTGCATAGCGTGGACACCTGCTCTGCTGCTAGCAAGACTTAGGCCCTGTACACACGATCAGTCCAAACTGATGAAAACGGACTGAAGTTCAGTTACATCAGTCCAAACCGACCGTGTGTGGGCCCCATCAGTCAGTTATGCTTCAGTCCAAAAATTTAGAACTTGCTTTAAAATTGAACTGATGGACTGATAACCGATAGGTCAAAACCAATGGTTAGTACGTAAAAGCATCGGTTCAAAACCCGCGCATGCTCAGAATCAAGTCGACGCATGCTTGGAAGCATTGAACTTTTTTTCAGCACGTCGTTGTGTTTTACGTCACCGCGTTGGACTCGATCGTTTTTTTAACTGATGGTGTGTAGGCACATCAGACCATCAGTCAGCTTCATCGGTTAACCAATGAGAATGGTCCTTCAGTCCGTTTTCATCAGTTTGAACTGATCGTGTGTACAGGGCCTTACACTCTTTTGCCACTCTGCACTCCTGCCCCTTCTGTTCACACTACCAGGAGTCCCGAGTCAGAAGTGCAAGAGAGGCCTCCCTCATAACTTCAGGCTCCTCTACCAGGTATGTAATACTCACCTAGGTGAGTCAATATTTTTGTTTAGCCACCATTTTTTTCCAGCACTGCCTTGACCCTCTTGGGCATAGTGTTCACCTAGAGCTTTACAGGTTGCCACTGGAGTCCTCTTCCACTCCTCCAAGACAAAATCATGAAGCTGGTTGGTGTTAGAGACCTTGCGCTCCTCCACCTTCCATTTGAGGATGCCTTACAGATGCTCAATAGGGTTTAGTCTGGAGACATGATTGGCCAGTCCATCCAGCGGTTTAGACATTAATGGATGTGTGTTGAGTTATTTTGAGGGGGCAGCAAATTTACACTGTTATACAAGCTGTACACTCAATACTTTACATTGTAGCAAAGTGCCATTTCTTCAGTGTTGTCACATGAAAAGATATACAAATATTTACTAAAATGTGAGGGGTGTACTCACTTTTGTGAGATACAGTAGCTGTAAAGCACTATATGACCTATTCTAACTGAATGTTTAATCAGTTGAGCGTTTTTACACTTTGCACTTTATAATTGAAATCTATGTTGGTTATTTGGAATTTTTAATAGGATTGATTTTATATATTCACATTTATGGTTTGTTTACAAAGTATATGAGGCACTAATCTGGACATTGTATAATTGTGGATTATTGCAAATACACGTTTTAAATGCTGAGAGTGTTTGTGATTGCTTATCTGATTGTTTAAGAGTGGCGCTGCAAAAAAAAGTATATATATTTTTTCACTGCAGCCTAATTTATGTGGCCCATAATGTTCTACTACAATCAAACAATATTTGTCAGAAATCAGCAGCGTATTTAAAAATATGCACATCTTTGAGAATCTTTAGAATTCAGGGCTGTGAAATACATAAGAACAATCAGGGAATGATCTCTAGATTTCCTAACTCTCTCCCTATCATTTTTAATTTCACTCCATACTCTGGCCTAGGGTAACTAACAGATCCTTAAACTGACCCTCTGTAATACATTTTACTATAATGCTAATACATGTTGCCTGTATGTGTAGAATGGTCATATCAAGTCATACCCTGAGCCACTATAAGATGTTGGGAATAATAATAAAAAATAATAACCAGGGCTTTTTTTTAAGCAGGAACACAAAGGATTGCAGTTCCGGCACCTCCAGTACTGAATGTATGTAATGGCAAGGGGAGCTGGGGTGTGCTGGAGGGTCTTTTGATGCTGGCTGCTGGGGAATCTATTGTTGCTGCATTTTTGCAGAGGAAGAGGGTCTATTGTTGCTGGGGAGGTCTTCTGTTGCTCATGGGGAATCTAATGTTGCTGGGGGTGGGTCTTATGTTGCTGGGGGGCAGTCATTGCTGGGAGGGGTCTACTGTTGAGGGAGGGGCTTTTGTTGCAGGCTGCTGGACTCAGAAGAGAGGAGTCCCTGCACCTACTCTCTTAGGAAATAAAGCCCTGATAATAATAAATATTATTAACACTGTTAAATACCAGTTAGCAAATATTTTGTGGTACATAAAAAGTGGGAAGACAAAATGGCAGCTAATTTGTAGTTAAATACAGCAACTGTCATAGCAGCACTGTTTGTGTATTAAAGTTGCTAATAAGTAAGACTAAGAACACTGTGAATAGTAGATAGAGCACTAAGCAGCAGTGAGATGTGTTCAGTTCTATATGTTACCAGAGATTTGCACAACTCCTGCTGTAGTGATTTTACATTTGACATGTCTGACAACATAACTCCACCTCACTGGCCCAGAGAATTTGGAAAGCCATAGTGGAGACTGGGTAACTCATTCTGCTATGCAAAACACACAATCTTAATATAACAGTCATCTTTACACAATGATAATGGGGTGCAATATTGGGGTACGGGTATACCTTACAGATATTTTTCCTTCACTATGTAACAGGGCTGAATTGCCAAATTGCCAGTCTACTTTAAATCCCCATACAAAGCAATTGATGCTAATTGAAATATAGAATCATTATAAGGTATATACAACCATTAAGAAATTACACATAAGTATAAGGAGGTGAAGAGATATTTTATGGCAGATTTATTGACCAGGAATATAGAAAAAAAATATTAATCAGAATTGTACAGTACAAGCACCAATTAGACATGAAAAGACAGATAAGGCATATTAATAACTACACAAGCAGCTTTACTTATCCAGAGTTGAGACTAAATAGCCCCTGGAGACCAAGCAAAGGGAAGTATCTGCCTCCTCCTCATTATATTATTCACATTACAATCTTATTGTTTGTTATAGATGATGCTCCAATTACGAGCACTTTCCTATCAGCAAGAAAAGAGTGATGTCCCATGACAAAGCAAACCGATTTCTCCTCACTAGGAGAACCATAGTTCATAATAAGAGAAATTAAGTGAAATCCCATACTGAGTCCATTGAAATGATGCACTATTTATTTAATCTACTTGAGTGACAAAGACTCTGAGAAGTTAGAAGAAATTCACTTGTTAGGCTTTCAGTTTTCCCATATGACATGTCAGCATGTGAGCGGATAAAGGAGGACAGTAATTGTTTTCTTGCGCGGTAATCCAGCTCAGCATACAGTGCATTCATTGTTAATAACAAAGATGTTTTACTGTAAGTTGCTGGAAAACTGGATGTGGTGGTTTTTAACCAGACGTAATTGCATGACCATTCTTAATGAAGGTCCAGGATTATTCTTACATCATACATTATATATGAGATGCTGAGAGTGAGGAAGCTTGGTATATACAGTTAGGCTTATTTCACTTTATTTTTTTTAACTAAAATAATTATGTAATGTTAAACAGTTATGGTTACCATTTATTCCTATGCACCTACAAAAAATAAAATTTCCGTTCAGATGCCATTTTAGACTAAAGATGATTTTTTTTTCCAATGATTTTTATTGGTAATTTTTCAACAATAACAGAAAAGTGAAATATATTACAACAATCCCACTTTGGTCCAGCGTAATAAACAACTGGGTGCATACAGGAAAAAAAAAAAAGCAAAATGAAACGGCTAAATAACTCTCGGACCTATAGGTGACTTTCCATTCGTTGATCAGGTAGTTCCCTGAAGGTATACAATCTGGGCAGTAAACAATAAACCTGAGTATCATATGCATCATCCACAATAAGAGGAACTATTGAATAGAATAAATAAATAAGAAGAAATAATAAGCACAAGGCAATCTATGTTTAACGTAGAACATATTCTTGCAACCTGTTTAGTATTCATACCCCTTCAGAAGTCATTTAATTAGTAAATATAGTCTACCTGTGTGTAATTTAATCTCAGTAGAAATACAGCTGTTCTGTGAACATCTCAAAGAGCACTGTTCAATCCATCATTCAAAAATGGAAAGAGTATGGCGCAACTGCAAACCTACCAAGACATGGCCATCCACCTAAACTGACAGGCTGGGCAAGGAGAGCATTAGTCAGAGAAGCAGCCAAGAGGCCCATGGTAACTATGGAGGAGCTGCAGAGATCCACAGCTCAGGTGGGAGAATCTGTCCACAGGACAACTATTAGTTGTGCACTCCACAAATCTGCCCTTTCTGAAGTGGCAAGAAGAAAGCCATTGTTGAAAGAAAGCCATAAGAAGACCCATTTGCAGTTTGCGAGAAGCCATGTGGGGAGCAGATAAACATATGGAACATATGAAAGATTCAATAGAGGGGGTGAGATGTATGCAAGTATGGGAGTGCAGTCTTTTGCCATTTGAAGGGGAAAACTTGTTTAAGAGAGTTCTCCTTCCTCTCTGTGTAGGCAGCGCGGGAATCAGAGAGATTAAATAATTTCTCTGCTGCCTGACATTGCTGACAACCTTGGTCCTGACTCTGGGACACAGCAAGGGACAATTGGAGCAGGCAAGTGATAATCCGGACCGCAACATGTGACAGGCGATGTGGCAAGTGACAATCCACAATGTGTGACAGGCGCTGTGGCAAGTGACAATCCACAATGTGTGACAGGCGCTGTGGCAAGTGACAATCCACAACATGTGACAGCAGGCAACGTGGCAAGTGACAATCCACAACATGTGACAGCAGGCAAGGTGGCAAGTGACAATCCACAACATGTGACAGCAGGCAACGTGGCAAGTGACAATCCACAACATGTGACAGGCAACGTGGCAAGTGACAAACATGTGGCAGGCGACGTGGCAAGTGACAATCCGCAATGCGTGGCAGGCGATGGTGGCAAGTGACACACTCGGGGCTCCAACTGTTTCTGCATTATGGTGAGTTGAACCATTTAATTTTGTATAACAATGTAATAATAGAAATAGGTCCAGTGATGCAGGGTGCTGTGTATGGTAAAGGTGTCCAGTGATGCAGGGTGCTGTGTAATGTAAAGGGGTTCAGTGGTGAAGGGTGTTGTGTAATGCAAAGTGATGTAGGGTGCTTTGTAATGTAAAGGGGTCCAGTGATGCAGGATGCTGTACAATGTAAAGGGGTCCAGTGATCCAGGGTGCTGTGTAATGTAAAGGGGTCCAGTGGTGAAGAGTGTTGTGTAATGTAAAGGGGTGCAGGGTGCTGTGTAATGTAAAGAGGTCCAGTGGTGAAGGGTGTTGTGTAATGTAAAGGGGTGCAGGGTGCTGTGTAATGTAAAGGGGTCCAGAGGTGAAGGGTACTGTGTAATGTAAAGGGGTCCAGAGGTGCAGTTGTGGAGAGGGGGTACACAGTAGGACAAAGAGATATTGAAAGATGCAGGGGGCACAGTGGGGTGTTTTTAAATTTTAACGTGGGGGGGTAGCTTTTAACCCCCGCTAGCGGTCGATGAAAGGGTAAAATGCGACTGTGTATCGCCGCTGCTGAAGCGCCCCCCCCCCTGAAAAAATTTCAGCGGACGCCCATGGAAACATGCATTTCCACAATGAACCTAATCTATGTGCAGTGCTGGCACCTCAAAACACTGTACAATAGACTATAACCCACGACCTACCACAATGCACATACCATATATTGTAAAGCCCTATGTTTTTCAAAAGAAACTTGACTTTTTTCATTCTTGTAAAGGGATAAGGTGTGGAACTGAGACATTAATAAAAATAAAAAAATAAATAAAAAATAATTTAGGGAAAAAAAGCTCAGGAACTAAAGTGGTTAAAAAGAACCAGAATAAAAATATGGCAATTGCCATTGCTTTAGTAATTCAAGGGGAAAAGGTCAGCTGAAGCTTGATAGGTACCCATCATCATACACTTTTGCCTATCTTCTCTTAGTGCAGTGTGGAAAATCAAGCAGATGACATGGTAAGAGCTTCAAGTGACCAGGGGTCAAGTCCTGGGGAAAAAAGTGTGGGAACTCCCACCCAAGATCCACTCCCCCACCAAAAAAAATTAAACGCTCATATGCATAATTACTAAACCGCATGTTTTTTTTTTTGATCAACTGTACCTTAGTAATCCTTATATATATATATATCTATAGTCAGTCAGTCAGTCAGTCAGTGTCAGCGGTGGAGTAGGGCGCTTCGGACCTTCCGCATACGAGCCTGCTTCCACCCAGACCTGGCAGTCAGATGCTAGGCAGACTCTCCAAGAAACAGCTCCCTGGAACCTGGAACCTGGAACCAGCACCTCGCTCTCCACGAGGACTCCTCTTTACTTCCGCAGGTAAGACCCTGCCTCTCAGGGCCTGACATCCCGGGGATCCACTGACGGCCGTCCTTATCAGGGCAGCCGTCACACAGACCCCACACTGCGGCTCTCTGTACTATCTTTCGCCGGCATCATCGCCCGCACGGCCACCCTCGTTTGTGGTGGTCCCAAGTCACCCCCCCTGGGTGTATTTCCGGCGTTTTTTGGTGCTCCTTCACCCCCGCGCCAGCCTGCTCCTTTTCGCGGCCGCCGCACCTTAGGAAAGTCCGCGGCTTCAGCCGCGGCCTACCGGCGCGCCGTTCGTTTCTCCCTACACTAACTTCCAAAAGCACAGATCGCTCTGGATTTTCACCCCCACACCCCCAGAGGCCCCCTGTTCAGCAACTTCATCGGTAAAATATTGTTTTTACCAAGCTGACAGCCCCCCCCCCAGCCTGGGTCCTGTGCTTTGCCTGGCGGCCATTTTTTTGGTACACCCCAGCAGCAGTGACACCCAGCATCCCCCCCCCTTTTTCCCCTCCATAGCCGTCAGTCTTTTGATCCAGGGTTTTGATCCGATCGCCTTTAGGGATCAGGAAGGAATTTTTTTCCCTGCCGCAGCACATTGGCCAGCTTGCCCAGGGTTTTTTTGCCTTCCTCTGGACCAAACATAATTCCCCTTGAGCAAGGATTCTTTGAATCCTCTCTCACCCTACACCCGCACTCCCGCCCACGGTGACTGGCAATAATGGTTAAGTTGCGATACTCTGCAGAAACCATTTGGGGTCTGAGACAATTCGCAACTACATTACCTGCCGCCACCACAATAGCCTTAAAATCAGATCAACTTTTGAGATTCGATCATCGATCGATCATCAAAAATTTCAATCATTCAACACAGCTCAAGCACATATCATGTGCTTTGCTTAACACTAGATCGGCAGTTAAACACCGATCAGAAATCCATGATTTCTTACTACAAAACGATCTAGACTGCCTCTTTATTACGGAAAGTTGGCTGTCGGACGATTGCAACACCATTCTCGGAGAACTGGTACCAGCAAACTACCGCATCTTAACGGAAAATAGAATAGGGCAAAGGGGAGGAGGCCTGGCGGTGATTCATAAGTCGCATATTGCAATCACTAAACCGGTCCTTCAAAATCCTCTACCTTTTATGGAAACCCTTACGCTTCAACTTCAAGCTCATTCTCAGGAGACCGTTCACATTCTCCTCTGCTATAGGCCCCCCGGGCCCAAATCGCAGTTGATTTCAGCATTAACGGAGTTCATTTCCACCTACTCCCTTAACAGCAATCATCTTTTGCTGCTCGGGGATTTCAATTTGTGGGCAAACTCCTCACAGGATCCTATCGCGGACGCCTGCATCGACCACCTGGAAGGATTAGGACTTCAACAACTTATACGCGGACCAACGCATGCTTCAGGTCACACACTCGACCTAATTTTCAGACAAAATCTGAAAATAAACATTTTGGGAAATGAACCTTTGCCATGGACAGACCACCATGCAATTAGCTTCATAATTCCCAGAACTCCACTAGTCATGAAAGTACCCAAGCCGGTGACAATACACTGGGCTAGATCTCAGAAGAAGCTCCACTCGGAACTCTTCAGATCTACCCTGGGAAACCGAATTGGGGCTATTCCTCCTCAGCTAGCAGCCTCAGATACTTTGGATGCCATAAATGCAGCTCTGCTACAGTCAGCCGACTTAGCAGCACCAAAGCGCAAACTCCGCAGCCGGGCAAAAAAGTCCAGCTGGTTCAATAACCAGCTGTCGCTATTGAAGCAAGAGCGCAGAAGGGCGGAAGCCGCCTGGAAAAGAAGTCCTTCAGAAGACCGCCTCAACTTCTACAAAGCAGTAACAACACGATATCACAAGGAAATTTTCAAAGCCAAAAAACTTCACTTCTCCATGGTGATTAACAGCGCAATGAATCGCCCACGCGAACTCTTCAGGATGGTCACCCAGACCATGAATCCGGGATGTCTAGAAGTCCCCACTTCAGACACCCAAGAGTTCTGCAATGAACTATCGGATTTCTTCATCAACAAAATTGAAAAAATTCGGGTAAGTATTCGGCAAAACAATACTCCACTCAGCCCCTTCTTCAATCAAAACAACGACGGAACGCCTCTACAATCAACTAAGTTCACTTTGGAACCCATCTCCATCGATACAACAAAAAAATTCATTGGTGCGCTGCGCAACAGCACAGCACCCAATGACATCATTCCCACCAAGCTACTGAAGGAATGTGCCGACATCCTGGCGCCTCCGATCACGCAGCTTATAAATCAGTCATTTAAGGAAGGCATAGTGCCTTCCCTGCTGAAAGAGGGCACAATCCTGCCGATCTTGAAAAAACCTAATTTGGATCCTATGGACCCAACTCACCGCCGTCCCATAACAGGTCTAAATGCTCTGTCCAAGATAATGGAGAAAGTGGTGGTAAATCAGCTGCAACAGCATCTGGACACCCACAACCTACTCGATCCATTTCAATCCGGGTTCCGTCCCGGACACGGGACAGAAACGGCCTTACTGAAAATATGGGACGATGCGCTCGAGGCCGCAGACGAAGGAGAATCGTGTCTCCTGGTTCTGCTGGACCTAAGCGCAGCTTTTGACACAGTAGACCATAAATTGCTACTGAGACGACTAACAGAAGTCGCCGGAGTCTCAGAAGATGCCTTACCATGGTTCTCCTCTTTTCTCGGAAACCGATCACAAACAGTGAAACTGGGATCCTTCACGTCAGAAAAACGCACGGTGCCATGTGGGGTCCCCCAAGGATCCCCCCTATCACCGGTGCTGTTTAATATCTATCTTCGTCCTCTCTTTGATATTATCAGTAGCCATGAACTACTCTATCACTCTTATGCAGACGACACGCAGTTGTATTTTCGCATCTGCCATAAAAAGGATCATCATCTCAGATTAGAGAAATGTCTCTCTTCAATAGAAAACTGGATGACTAAGAGTTATCTCAAACTCAATAGTGCTAAAACAGAACTCTTTATCTTCGATGCCAGTCGGAAGAAACAACCGACAACAAACTGGACACCATCTCCCATCCTGGGACAAATCATCGCCCCTAGCTCCAAAGTCAAAAGTCTGGGAGTCACGTTTGACACCTTCATGACAATGGACGCACAAATAGGGTCAGTAGTCAGCGGGGCGCACCATTTGATGCGCCTACTACGCAGACTGATTCCATTTATCCCCAAAGAAGACGTAGCAGTCGTGGTGGGAACTATCGTGAATTCCCGACTGGACTATGCAAATGCCCTTTATCTCGGGCTACCCAAGTACCAAATCGCTCGTCTTCAAGTCGTACAGAATACGGCCGCTAGACTGGTGACTGGGAAAAAATCTTGGGAATCAATCTCACCTTCACTGAGATCCCTTCACTGGTTGCCAGTGAAAGACAGAATTGCATTCAAAGCACTCTGCCTGACACATAAGTGCATCCATGGGAAGGCTCCTAGATATCTATGCGACAAGATTAAACCGCACAATTGCAATCGCATTCTGCGATCCACCGACCAAAATCTGGTCAAGGTTCCTAAAACCAAATACAAGTCCAAAGGAGAAAGAAGGTTTGCTTTCCAGGGCCCCAGGCTTTGGAATGCTTTACCAACCAGCATTCGGTTGGAGCAAAACCACCTGTCTTTCAGAAGGCAGATCAAAACCCTGCTTTTCTGAAAGGCATGAGACACAAACAACAAGCGCCCAGAGGCGATTCAGTTCGCATGTGCCGCGCTATATAAATTTTTCATTCATTCATTCATTCATATATACAGGTGGTTCTCAAAAAATTTGCATATTGTGATAAAGTTCATTATTTTCTGTAATGTACTGATAAACATTAGACTTTCATATATTTTAGATTCATTACACACAACTGAAGTAGTTCAAGCCTTTTTATTGTTTTAATATTGATGATTTTGGCATACAGCTCATGAAAACCCAAAATTCCTATCTCAAAAAATTAGCATATTTCATCTGACCAATAAAAGAAAAGTGTTTTTAATAAAAAAAAAGTCAACCTTCAAATAATTATGTTCAGTTATGCACTCAATACTTGGTCGGGAATCCTTTTGCAGAAATGACTGCTTCAATGCGGCGTGGCATGGAGGCAATCAGCCTGTGGCACTGCTGAGGTGTTATGGAGGCCCAGGATGCTTCGGTAGCGGCCTTAAGCTCATCCAGAGTGTTGGGTCTTGCGTCTCTCAACTTTCTCTTCCCAATATCCCACAGATTCTGGTCAGGAGAGTTGGCAGGCCAATTGAGCACAGTAATACCATGGTCAGTAAACCATTTACCAGTGGTTTTGGCACTGTGAGCAGGTGCCAGGTTGTGCTGAAAAATAAAATCTTCATCTCCATCAAGCTTTTCAGCAGATGGAAGCATGAAGTGCTCCAAAATCTCCTGATAGGTAGCTGCATTCACCCTGCCCTTGATAAAACACAGTGGATCAACACCAGCAGCTGACATGGCACCCCAGACCATCACTGACTGTGGGTACTTGACACTGGACTTCAGGCATTTTGGCATTTCCCTCTCCCCAGTCTTCCTCCAGACTCTGGCACCTTGATTACCGAATGACATGCAAAATTTGCTTTCATCCGAAAAAAGTACTTTGGACCACTGAGCAACAGTCCAGTGTTGCTTCTCTGTAGCCCAGGTCAGGCGCTTCTGCTGCTGTTTCTGGTTCAAAAGTGGCTTGACCTGGGGAATGCGGCACCTGTAGCCCATTTCCTGCACACGCCTGTACACGGTGGCTCTGGATGTTTCTACTCCAGACTCAGTCCACTGCTTCCGCAGGTCCCCCAAGGTCTGGAATCGGTCCTTCTCCACAATCTTCCTCAGGGTCCGGTCACCTCTTCTCGTTGTGCAGCGTTTTCTGCCACACTTTTTCCTTCCCACAGACTTCCCACTGAGGTGCCTTGATACAGCACTCTGGGAACAGCCTATTCGTTCAGAAATTCCTTTCTGTGTCTTACCCTCTTGCTTGAGGGTGTCAATGATGGCCTTCTGGACAGCAGTCAGGTCAGCAGTCTTACCCATGATTGCGGTTTGGAGTAATGAACCAGGCTGGGAGTTTTTAAAAGCCTCAGGAATCTTTTGCAGGTGTTTAGAGTTAATTAGTTGATTCAGATGATTAGGTTAAGAGCTCGTTTAGAGAACCTTTCCATGATATGCTAATTTTTTGAGATAGGCATTTTGGGTTTTTATGAGCTGTATGCCAAAATCATCAATATTAAAACAATAAAAAGGCTTGAACTACTTCAGTTGTGTGTAATGAATCTAAAATATATGAAAGTCTAATGTTTATCAGTACATTACAGAAAATAATGAACTTTATCACAATATGCTAATTTTTTGAGAACCACCTGTATATAGATAGATAGATAGATAGATAGATAGATATAGATAGATATTTTGTAAAAATACTATGTTTATTAACAATGTTTAACTTTAATGGTGTATGCTGTAACTCAGAGAATAATATCCCAATTTCTGCAAATCCAATGTACTAAGTGGGATTTTAAAGTAAAGTGTAATCTCTACATTACAGGATGCTAAAATGCATTATTCATTATAGGAACAAACATTTCCGCACTGGCCAGTTCACTACCTGGAGCTTAGCAGTCAATGATCTAGTGGCTGGAAGCTCTTGAAACATTTTAATGGAGCCTTCTTTACTTCTCTATCAGTAAAAATGCTTCTTATTGAATTTGAGGTTAGCTTTACATAGTATATTACTAATCCAATATGAATTGCTTTAATGCTGCTACAACAAGACTAACTTAGGCAAGTTTTTTTTCCATAATAAAGTTTAATAACATGTTGACTGCTTTTACTAGCTCTTGTTTTTAATAATGTATGTGTAACCATACTGTGTAGTAACTTATACCATATTAATCGACTTATAACACTCACCCTAATTTTTAGAGGGAAGTTTCAGGAAAAAAGCCCACAGTCCCTTTTACATTCCAAAACCCCCCCTGCACATTACCCAGACCAAAGCTCCCCCCTGCACATTACCCAGACCAAAGCCCCCCCCCCCTGCACATTACACAGACCCCTTTACATTACACACATCCCCCTGCACATTACGTAGCCCCCCCATACATTGCATAGCCCCTTTACCTTACACAACCTCCTCCCCATACATAGTACACAGCTCCTTTACATTGCACAGCCCTCTTGCACTCCCAGGAGACCCAGCAGTCTCCTGGGACAGCACTGTCAGTGTACTCTAAAGTTTAAAAAAAATACTGCCTGTCCCTGCTCATAGATTCTTCCTACACTGTGTCACTGTCATTGTAAACCAAAGCCTGCAAATACCTTATTTGCTGCATTCGTTCCAGATGGTCACATGATCGCTCACCTCTGATGTTTTACGTGACCGCTCTCCTACTCCAAACTTAAGCTACACTCAGAGGCGGAGTGGGAGGAGGAGAGCGGGCAGAAAGAACTGGAAGAATTAGATGTTTGTGGGCTTTGGTTTACTATGAGAAGGGACTGGCAGTGATTTTTTTTATCTTTAGAGTATGCCGCGGGCTGTCCCAGGGCCAGGAGAAGCGGGGCGGCCGGGATGACATCCCCGCCTGACCCCCATGACCCCCCCCTTTGGTAAAAAAAGAGATATCGGTATATAACAGGCACGGTTTGTCCTCTGTTTTCAGGGGGAAAAGGTGCGTGTTATACGCTGATAAATACAGTACAGTATATACCAGTACCACCTCTATGCTGACGATGCACAAATCTATCTCTCCTTCAATCTCCTCTTCCATTACTAACTTACTAACTGACATATCAGCATGGATGTCACACCACTTCCTCAAACTCAATCTTTCTAAAACTGAGCTCATAATTTTTACTCCAGCCCGTGCCCCCTCCTGTGACTTCTCCATTAAGATCAATAATACAACCATCAGTCCCTCTCCTCATGCCAGGATGCTAGGTGTAATCCTGCACTCTGATCTGTCCTTTCAGACCCAAATCCAATCCCTGTCCAAATCATGCAGACTTCACCTCTGAAACATCTCCAAAATATACCCCTTTCTAACTGTTGACCACACTAAGCAACTTATTCACTCCCTTGTTATCTCTCGCCTTGACTATTATAACTCCCTCCTCATTGGCCTACCTCTCCGCAAGCTGTTCCCTCTTCAGTCTATCATGTAAACCACCGCCAGACTCATCCACCTTACCAACCGTTCAGTGTCTGCCACTCCTCTCTGCCAATCCCTCCACTGGCTTCCCATTGCCCAACGAATAAAATTCAAAACACTAACAATAACATACAAAGACATTTACAATTCTGTCTCAAGCTATATCACCAATCTTTTGAATATCACCCAAACCGTCCTCTTCCCAAGACCTTCTGCTCTCTAGCTCTCTTTTCTCCTCATTCCATGCTTGTCTCCAGGACTTCTCCAGAGCCTCTCCCATCCTCTGGAGCTCACTACCCTAATCTGTCAAGTTATCTCCGACTCTGTCTACTTTTAGGTGATCTCTGAAAACTCATCTTTTCAGGGGGACCTATCCTGCCTTCAGCTAACAACCAAATCTTATACTTCCCCCATCAGTTCATCCCTCACAGTTCCTACCTTTTGTTGCACCAGCCCCTCCCTCTTAGATTGTAAGCTTGCAGGAGCAGGGCCCATCTAACCCTCTTGTATTGAATTGTATTGTTGCTGTATTGTCTCCCTTTATATTGTAAAGTGCTACGCAAACTGTTAGCACTATATAAATCCTGTATAATAATAATAATAATATATAGTTTGATGCTTATGGATCAGAGTGCAGTTAAAATAGCTAGTGATGGAAAATCCAACATTTTGAGTCACCAGAAAGAATGAGCCAAGTGTACCTGGGTTCAGTTTAGGGCAGATTAGGATATCATTACTAAAGTATGGGTGCCGAATCAGAACCTAATTGAAGTCACTGGGATCCGAATGTTAAAAAAACAGTAGTGACCATTTTCCAGGCTAATAGGCAAGGGATTGTCAAACAAATGGCACAGGGGCCGAGCACTGACCTTCAGAACATGTATCAAAACAAAAAAAAGTTAAAAAATCCTGTTTGGAGGGAAACAGAAACTATAATGCTTAAAACTTAAAAAACATGTCTGGGGGATGCCATTAACCTGTCTTTGATGTAGTGCATCCGTATAATGTACACAACCTACTTCAGCAAAACTGGCACTCGCAAAGAAAAAAAATGCTGTTTAATTGGCTGACAGCTCTTGATTACTTTGTTGTGTTTGTGATGCACTACTGTTTGTACACAAAGCAGCTGGGGATTCCCTTCATCATCAATGCCAGACCTTTATCCTAGATGAGGGTCTAGTATACAGAAGATGTTAATGGGGGCCCCACAAAAAAAAAAGAACAGTGTGGAGTTTCCTCTAAACATACATACCAGACTCATATCCTTGAAAAGGGTGTGGTATGGATGTTAAGGGGAACACCAAGCAAAAAACAAGAAAAAAATATGTGGGGTCCTGTACCAGACTCTTATCCAAGCATGCATACTAGGTGGGAGATGAGCATATGCCCCCTTTCCTGAAGCATACCCGGCCCTCAATATGTGAGGGGTACCTTGCCAGAGAACCCCCTGGCAAAGCACTGTATCCACATGTTGATGAGGAAAAGGGCCTCTTTCCTCTGTGATTGTGGGGTTTTGCGAGTGGGGGCTTTAACAAAAGGGGGCCCCCAGATACCAGCAACCCCCTTGTGTTAATGAGTAGGGGTATCTAATACCTCTACTTATTAGCACAACATTTTTTAATATAAGTAAACCCACAGGTTTTGACAAGTCCTAGCAACCAGGACCAAAGGAGATCCATATCAATCATAATGAACGTCACCCTTCATCCCACCAAAAGAAAAAAATCCTGCTGACAGTCGTCACTAACCTTTCCTATCACTCACTGCCAAATTACATCTACTGGCCCTTGTTTTGTAAAGATAAACATGTACATGTGGCCATATTTAGCTATCACTGTTCCCTTCTTTACATGTCAGGGGATTCCTGGCCAGCAAAATGAATGGGTCTGAGTGATGTTACTGGTTGCTAAGGACATGGTAGGTACCAACACCCACATGGTAGGTGCCAACACCCACTGCTTTCTTAACAACCATTGACAGCTAAAAGTCATGTATAATAGCGGCGGAAACACCATTACTATATATGACATTAAGCTCACACCAAACAAGCAAAAAGTATGGTGTTTGGAAGAAGGCGAAAGTCAGTCCAACCAGTGTTTGGACCAAATCAAAGGCTTATCCCTATTCACCAGAAATCCAATAGAAGGCAATGCTTTCCTGAGGGTAAACCTATTTTTGTGACAACTGTCTGGGCATTTTCCTTATTTTGGACAAACAAAAACTTTGAGAAAAATGTAAAACTACCCCATTAAATGTAAGGATTAAATGCCCCTTCTTTGTCTATGTTTTTTTTTTTGCCTTATCCTTCCCACAGGCTTCCTCCTCCCAGTCACCCAAAGCTTCTTCTCTTTGGTATACCGCTCCATGGTTGCAGTCTGGTATCATCACAGACAGGCATTCATGCATTGTAAGTGAGGAAAACATAAAACTGTTCATAACCAGGAGGATCAGAGGAAAGAGGAGCACCAGCTGCTGGAGGAGCAAGGGGTAAGGAAAGTAAAATCACAGGGTAGTGATACATTTTCCATGGAGTTTAGCTTTAGCCAATACAATTGTAAACCCACCTGTCCACAAACTATACTTACCAAATGCAACGCTAACTCTTCCATACAGTAATGAGTCTCTAAACAATTACAAATGCTGTAACCTTTTTTTTGTATGGCTAAAAATTGGATATAGAAGAGCAGGGAACCTGCCAGGGAAGACTTATGGAAGCTGCCATGGCCAACTTGTTTTTTGAAGGTGGAATAAACATGCAGCACTTGACCTGCAAACTTGTTTAAGGTCATAAACTCACTATGTATAGAAGCAATTAAAGTACAATTGCCTTAGAACATGCACTTTTAAAATTCATAGAAAAAAAAGAGAAGTGCCACCTCAGTGCAGCATAAAACAGATTTATTACAGGATTAAAAACACTCACACAATCCAAGATATTATGCACTTGAATGGTGTGGGGATGGGTACTGCCACTCGCTTGATCCTGCAGGGGCCACCTGTGGTCCAAAAACTCTGGAGGAGTAGAGGAATGGACTCCCTCTGTCACCAGGAAATCTGCGCTGACCAGCATGGAAAGCAGAACGAATGTGACATCACCGGAAGGAGCGGAGAAGGCTGTGGGATTGCCAGGCTATGCGCTCTGAGCTATCTGCTCCTTATAGAGGCCTTGGGTCGATTTGCACTAGAGAACCTGACTTCTCAAAGTCTGAAAGAGGTCCCTTGGCTTCTTCTGGGTGGTGGTCTTCAGACATCTTCATTGGCTGGAGCAGCATGAAGTAACTCATGTGCATGTACAGGAGAACAGGGGTGTCAAACTCTAAGGGATGCATCAGCATTATGATTGGCCAGTTGTATCTGTAAGATTAGATGTCCAGGGAATCCCCTCCCCTTACATTAGATGTTAAGAGCCAACCCACCATCAGAAGTTGAGTCCCCCTACTCTCCCTTACATCACAGTGCATCCCCTTTCCTTATGCTGATGCTGGGAAGAAGCTGGATGCATTGCTTAAAAGCAGAAAGTAAGGGTCTTGAGGAGGACCAGAGTAGGGCTGGAGCTCTCCTGCAGCTTCAGGAGAGGTGCGAGGGCCACATGAAATGGCCTGGAGGGCTGGATTCGGCCAGCGGGCCTTGTGTTTCACACCTGTGCTCTAGAAGGAACAGACAGCTCTGCGCGCATAGCCTGGCAATCCCACAGCCTTCTCCTCCCGTTGCTTTCACGTCCATTTTGCATTCTATGCTGATCAGTGTGGATTTCTTAGTGACACAGGGCATTCATGCCACAAATCCTCCAGTATTTTTTTAAAACAGATGACAGGCGGCCCCTGCAGGATCGAGCGAGTGACAAACTTTGTGAACTGAGCCCTTTGTAGTAAAAATTATTGCAATAAACAATGTGAAATTAATTCAAGCAATGGTTGTAAAGTCAAATTTTGTTTTTCAATGGTTTTCACTTTAAGTAGGACATTACGTACAGTAAATTACGTAATGTGCAAAATATGGGAACTTTGTGAAGTACTTTACAGTATCTTGCTGCTTCCTTTAAAATAAAATCAATTAAAATAATGAATTTATTGACACATGCATTGGTAAGTACCCAGTGGTATGTGGTTTAGTCTTCCTTCTGACACTAAAACAGAATAATAGCACTTTGCATTAATGGGATTCTGTTGTGTAGTTATTACATGCGGTTATTGTGCACATTAGCAAAATATCCCTGAACTAACCAGAAATGCTAATAAAACACACAAGCACTGTATGCGTACACTGAATGACACGCACAGCATATTTTATAGACATAGACAGATTTATGTTACACATTACACATTTTTAAAAGTCCAGTCTATAATTTATAATGTCAGAATTCTGTAGAGCCAACATTTTTACCTTATTAGCAACACTGTCCTAGCTTCTGATATGGAAACAAAGTAGCCACACAAACACCCTCAAATTTTTTCATATGTGCATGACTGTTAGATGCAGTTGGATTCAATATTTAGGGCCAAATCCACAGCCCCGCAGCGCAACGTAACTTAAGTGATTTAAGTTACACTGCCGCAAATTTCCTAAGTTAGGTATCGATCCACAACACACTTACCTGGAAATTTGCGGCGGTGTAACTCAAATCCGTCCGGCGCAAGGCGTGCCGAATCTAATGGGGCGAGTCCCATTTAAATTAGGCGCGCTCCCGCGCAGGACGTACTGCGCATGCTCCGTCGGGTAACTTACCCGACGTGCATTGCGCTAACTGACGTCGCTCCGACATCATTTGCTTAGACGTTAACGTAAATGGCGTCCAGCGTCATTCACGAACGTCTTACGCAAACGACGTAGAGTTAAAAATTTCGACACGGGAACGACGGCCATACTTAATAGGGCTTAGTCAAATAGGACTCAGCCCTATTTTTACGCGGCGTAACTCGACGTAAACGACGTAGATTTAGCGCGACGGGCCCGTCGGAACGTTCGTGGATCGCCGTAAGTGTTCATTTGCATATTCTAGGCCGGCCGAAATGGCCTCGCCACCTAGCGACCGGCCTAGAATTGCATCCTTAAGATCCGACAGTGTAATTCAATTACACATGTCGGATCTTCTGCCTATCTATGGTAAACTGATTCTGTGGATCAGTTCCATAGATAGAAACAGTTTTTTGTTTTTTTTACAGAAAGGGTTTCCATTTTGAAAAAATTGTACAGGACTATGTGGTTCATATAGGTGCAATTAGTACTTAGTACTGTTCTTATCCCACTTCTTGCTTTTGTAACAGCCAGTTGATATTGCTTGAGGCTTCACGCAACCAAGAACCATACAAACTTTGGGTGCTGCTCCAAGCAATCATTCCGTAGTGCTCCAGTGACTCACATTGGGTACAGGTGTCGGTGTCAAGAGAGTCCATCCTGGCTCTGTATACACACGTGGAAGGAGGAGGGATAGAATGCTGCATTCCGAAAAAACAGCAAGTTTCGCCTTGTCCACAGGGCTTAATCATAGGGGTCCCCCTATGACTAAGCCCTATAGGCACAGTCAAACGTGTCAGGCCCCGTACACACGACCAAGTTTCTCGGCAGAATTCAGCCAGAAACTCGGTCGGAGCTGGATTCTGCCGAGAAATTCGGTCGTGTGTACACTTTTCAGCGAGGAAGCCGACGAGGAACTCGTCGGGCCGAAAAGAGAACATGTTCTCTATTTCCTCGTTGTTCAATGAGGAAAGTCGGCCTGCGAGATCTCGGCGGCTTCCACACTGAACTCGACGAGGAACTCGATGTGTTTGGCACGTCGAGTTCCTCGGTCGTGTGTACGGGGCCTCAGAGGTATGTCCTGAGAGGAGTCGGGCTGAAGCCACTTTCACTTTGCTTTATCTCTTGGGCTGTTTTTATTGAGTGAACGTTCTATCCTCTCTTCCACGTTTCAAGATTCATGTCATTTAAGCTTTACAGGACTAATGACTCCCTGTGTGACAGCGCCTGTTTACCTAGTCAATTACATGTTCTTTTCCTCAGCTCCTGTTGCTGAACTGAGCAGTGGGGGAGCAAAGAAAGGGAAAGAATATGCTGCTGGAGATGGAATGTATTAAAGCAAAGTATAGCTGTGCACTAAATGGGCATGACGCACATGATCAGGGACCCAGGTTCAGATGCAACCTCCGCTATACATTTTCCTACACCACTTCCTTTAGACCTTCCAGGTCTACCCTTAGCTTTAACTTGCTGCTATAGCCTTATTAAGCCCTTCACACCTAAGGGTAAAAAAAAAAAAATCATGCTTAAGCACAATTTTGCAACTTTGACGTGTTCGTAAAACCGTATATATCATCAAAGCTACTTTGTACATCCAGGTGGATTATACTTTGTTTTTCAAGACAAATTGGGCTTTAATTTGGTGGTAAAATGCTTATGGACTACCACTAAAGAACAACCCAAAATACATTTTTGGTTTGATACCACATATGGGTATGTTATTTGTTGTTTGTACCCGTAGAACAGCCCAGCATTTTTTTAACACATATTGTCTAGTTAGTATTTATTTTATTCTGTTTTTTTCATTTAACCTTATAACAGCAAGACACCATTTATTTTATATATCTTCTAAGTGCACATTTTGCTTTTTTTTGTCATACCTGAAACACACTGACACTAATGCCGCGTACACACGATCGGTTCGTCTGATGAAATCGATCTGATGGACCGTTTTTATCAGACGAACCGATCGTGTGTGGGCCCCATCATTTTTTTATCCACCGGTAAAAAAACTAGGAACTTGTTTTAAAATTATCTGATGGTTAAAAAAACGATCGAGAAAAACGATCGTCTGTGGGCACGTCCATCGGTTAAAAATCCACGCATGCTCAGAATCAAGTCGACGTATGCTCGGAAGCATTGAACTTCATTTTTCTCAGCACGTCGTTGTGTTTTACGTCACCGCGTTCTGACACGATCGGTTTTTTAACTGATGGTGTGTAGGCAAGATTGATGAAGTGCCACTCTCAGTTGGATTTAGGTCTGGACTTTGACTGGGCCATTCTAACACATGGATATGCTTTGATCAAAACCATTCCATTGTAGCTCTGGCTGTATGTTTAGGGTCATTGTCCTGCTGGAAGATGAACCTCCGCCCCAGTCTTTTACAGACTCTAACAGGTTTTCTTTTAAGATTGCCCTGTATTTGACTCCATCCGTCTTCCCATAAACTCTGACTAGCTTCCCTGTCCCTGCTGAAGAAAAGCATTCCCACAGCATGATGCTGCAATTTGTGAAACGCGTCAACCATGCGGTTCTCTGTCTGTATTGTGACGTTATTGTGATTTTTATTTGCTATTTAATGGTTTTTATGGAATAAATATTTTTATGCTGTGCATTCTGGAATTTGGTTTCTGGTCACCTTCTCTTTACTTTAGTAGTGTAACTAGTTTAGTTAGATGTATATATATACAGTATATTATGTGTAGAGGCCAGATCTATTTAAAGTACACATATCTAGTTATTGATTCAGCTGTTCATTTTTCTCAGAAAGTTTTAGTATGGAATTTTACCACATTATGAGCGCTTTCATTTATGATAAAGGAAAACAACAGGTCAATCCTCCTTCATTATTCATTCCCAGTACAACGCCTATCAGCTTGTGCAGTCCATCTACATGTGCTGACAGCCTTACCCAATGCAAAGCAGACAGCACCAATGCAAACGGCACAGTGAGGTTAGGGGAAGCACAGAAATAGCAAAGATATACAGCGCCATTGTAATAATCCTGTTGTTATTAGAACCATAAAAAACTTGAAAAGAACAGGAAAATGAAAAAAAGGATCAAGGTCCCTACTTATTTTTGTTGTGGCACACATTGCATACAGTATACCTTTAGTATTATTTTCAAACAATCTCAAGGCAACTGAGGGTTTAATATGAGCCATTGTTCTTTTTTTTTTTTTTTTTCATTATTCTATTTTCAGATTAATTTATTTTGCATTTTTATATTAAATCAGAGTTTTTTTTATTATATTTGGAAGAATTTTGCTTCAATGAGTAGCAATGTGTTTACTGTGTTGTTTTAATCATTAAATCATAGTTGTGATCAAAGACACCATATTTTGTATTGTGATATTGGTCAGGTAAATGCACTAACACCTTTGCTGCCATTGTGCAATTTGCTGGGTGTTTAGTGTGTTCCTGTGCCTTTAAGGCCGGGTACTAACGAGCAAACATGTACGATAAAACCGGTCCGTCGGACCGTTTTCACCGTACATGTCTGCCCGAGGGCTTCTGTACGATGGCTGTACTAACCATCGTACAGAAGTCTGTGCGTAAACAATACGCGGGGCGTGGCCGCGTCGTCGCCGCGACGATGATGCGGCGATGACACGGCGACGTGGGCGGGCCTGCCATTTAAATGCTTCCACGCATGCATCAAACTCATTCGACGCATGCGAGGGACGGCGGGCACTCGGACATGTACGGTAGGTCTGTACTGACGACCGTACATGTCCGAGCGGGCAGGATTCCAGCGGACGGTTTTAAAACACGTCCACGAATATTTGTCTGCTGGGAAAAGGCCTGGCGGGCAAATGTTTGCTGGAAATCTGCCCACTCCCGCCTACACACGACCAAACATGCATGCTGAAACTGGTCCGCGGACCAGTTTCAGCATACATGTTTGGTCGTGTGTACGGGGCCTAAGGGTTGGGCTCTCTCCAAGTCATCTGCCCTTCATCTATCCATCAGAATACATGTGCTTCCACTGTGGAGACTCTTTAAATTTAGAGTTAGGGTCTGCAGAATACATGGAGCCTTGACGGGGCAACTAAACCCCTGTTTTTAACTCATACTGTTATGCCTTGTATGCACGATCGGAATTTCCGATGGAAAAACTCAGACAGAATTTTTTCATCGGATATTCCGCCAGTCGTTGCCCCATTTCCATCGGAAATTTCGACGGACTTAGAAAAAGAAAAAGAAAAAGTTCTCTTTTTTTTCGATGAAAATTCCGTCCGTCTGTATGGAACTCTGACAGAGAAAAAAACACGCATGCTCAGAATCAAGTGGACATATGCTCGGAAGCATTGAACTTAATTTTTCTCGGCTCGTCGTAGTGTTGTACGTCACCGCGTTTTGGACGGTCGGAATTTGGTGTGACAGTGTGTATGCAAGACAGCTTGAACGGAATTCCGTCAAAAAAATCTGTCTGAGTTTATCCCGACGGAAATTCCAATTGTGTGTTCAAGGCAAAAGACAGGTGAATTTGGTTGGTTACTGGCTGGTTGGTAAGTTGAGCATGGAAATTCTTTGGTTTTATTTGACAGTTGTGATCAAAGATACAAGTGTATTTGTCCAGCTAAAGATATTGGACTTTTGAAACATGCTCTGTAAATATTCATACAAACAATGGGACAGAATACTTAGAATATATTTTGTTGATACTGGGAAAAGCAATGGATTCACTTTAACCACTTCAATACTGGGCACATTCACGCCCTTCCAGACCAATTTTCAGCTTTCAGCACTGTCGCACTGTGAATGACAATTGCTCGGTTATGCAACTCTGTACCCAAATGAAACTTTTATGTTTTTTTTTCCCCCACAAATAGAGCTTTATTTTGGGTTTCTTTTTTTTTTTTGCTAAACAAATATAAAAAGACTAAAATATTTTGAAAAAATAATAATATTTTTATTTGTTTCTATTATAACATTTTGTAAATAAGTATTTTTTCTCCTTATATGCAGCATTGATGGGTACTGATAGGGGGCACTGATATGCAGCACTGGTGGGCACTGATGGCCACTGATAGGCGGCACTGATAGACAGCTATGATGGGCACTGGTAGGCGGCACTGCTGGGCACTGATAGATGGCACTGATAGGCAGCACTGATGAGGAGACACTGACAGGCATTACTGATGGGCACAGGTTGGCATCCCTGATGGGCACAGGTTGGCACTTTGGGCGGGCACTTGTGGGCATCCTTGATGGGTCTGCACTGATAATTGATGCACTGATTCAGCAAAGGCCCCCCTGTCAGGAGAGTCGCTGATCGGCTCTACTCTACTTGCGCCTTGTCAGCTTGAACAGAGGAAAAGCCGATAACTGGCCCTTCCGGGTTACGATGTGATCAGCTGTGATTGGACACAGCTGATCACATGTTAAAGAGCCTACATCATAGGCTCTTTCCAAGATCGGAGATGCGGTGTGTCAGAGCGGCACACCGCACTACCGATCACCACACTGCACGCCCTCGGGGGTGCACACGAGCGGCTTATCCTGTTGGACAGGTCAGGATAATGAAACAACCGTCCGACTGTCATTCTTCTATAGGCCGGGCGGGATCTGGTTAAAGTGGTTGTAAAACTCAGACATTAAACATGAACAAAATATATCCCTCTATAGTGTGTACCTGTCTCAATTAAGAGTACTAAGGGGTTGATTTACTAAAAATGGAGAGTGTAAAATCTGGTGCAGCTCTGCATGGTAGCCAATCAGCTTTGAAATTTCAGCTTTGGCAAAAAAAGCTTGGAAGCCGATTGGTTTCTATGCAGAGCTGCACCAACTTTTGCACTCTCCAGTCTTAGTAAATCAACCCCTAAGTGTAATTTCTGTCTGCTGCCTCATTCCTCCGCTATCAGCATGAATCACGTCTGACATGTTTTCCTGACACCAAGAGAAAAAAGGTAACAGGGGGAGGGAGGTCCAGTTGATTGACAGCCTCAGCTCTGTTCCTGTGTGCTGTGTGGAGGGGTGTGTGTCTCTTCCCTCCAATCAGCTCTCAGAGCTCTCCTTACTGAGCTATGTAGAGTGTAATGTCAGCTCTCCACACCTTTCTACTTACAGCGAAGGACAAGCTTTATAAGGTCTGGACTTTAGATGGGTGTAGAGAAGAGAAGATAAAAAGGAGAGGATTTGTTTGATCTCTGTGTATCACCTGAGGCTAGTCACTACATATGTAAGGGTTTACAATCACTTTGATGGTGGCCACTCCAGCAGCTTATACTTACCAGTGGTCAGAGACAGCAGTGACTAAGAATTAGTGTAGAGAAATACCCATTACTTCTGAGTTTAGGGACTTTGTAACTCAATCTCTTTCCTTTCACATGAAGGCATTTATGCTTTGTGAATGGCTGTTGAGACAATCTTAAATTTACATAAAACATTTTCTCTGTGCTCCAAGACGTGAAATGCAGATAAGCAAAAGTGAAAGAAAGATAAGTACAGTATACAGTAGGCTGCTTGTGGGCCCCCAGTTAGGCCCATTTTACAGGCATTTGAAAAAAAAATTCTGCCCTTAAATTCCCCTCATGAGATCTTAAGGAAATCTGATGCTTTCTGAATTTTAAAGTGGTTCTAAAGGCAGGTTTTTTATCTTAATGCAGAGCCCCACTTTGATCCATTAATGTTGCACAAAAGCCTCAGCTGTCCGGGACTGTCTTTTCTGATTGGCCGAGACACAGCAGTGGGTGCTATTGGCTCCTGCTGCTGTCAATCAAAGTCATTGAGCCAATGAGGAGGGGGGAACAAGCCGCGGCTCCTTGTCTGAATGGACACACAGAGCAGCGGCTCAGCTCAGGTGCCCGGGCACTCAGCAGGAGGGACAGACCCAATAAGAGGAGGATCGGGGCTGCTCTATGCAAAACTACTGCTCAGAGCAGGTAAGTATAACATTTTTTTTATTTTTAAACATACAAAAAAACAAGACATTTATATCACTCAAATGTCTCTTGCACACAGGTGCCTGAGCCCAGGCGGTGCATACAGCAGTCCATAGACACAAATAAATGTTCACAGCTATAATTAAAGCGGAGTTCCACCCAAAAATGGAATTCCGCTCATGTGATTGCCACAATTTGCACCTTTTTTTGGGGGAAGGGGGGACAGGATCTTTGACAGGTATCCTTTCCCACTCCCTGGAGCCTCGGCCACGGCTATGGACGTCACGGCTGGGGCTCCCTCCTCCTTCCCCTGTTGCTGTGCCAGTAAGAGAGAGGAGCGGGCCCAGTGCGCAAGCACAGTAGGGTTCCCGGCATGAAATCGAAAGGCTACACTGACGGGTACCCTTACCCGCAATGGCGGCGGCAGCACCTAACAGCTGATGGAAACATCAGCTGTGGTGCCGACATCGCTGGACTCCAGGACAGGTAAGTGTCCTATTATTAAAAGCCAGCATCTTCCGTATGTCTAGCTGCTGGTTTTTCATTTTTGGCTGACCTCTGCTTTAAAGTGGTTGTATAGGGGCTTTTGTAACTTTTACCTACAGGTAAGCCTATAATAAGGCTTACCTGTAGGTATAAAGAATATCTCCTAAAACTGTACGGTTTAGGAGATATTCCCCCCGCAATGCGCCACTGATTGCAGTGGCGCATGCGCAGCAGAGATCCTTGGCTAAAGGACCGGCAGCCGCCGGACCTTGCCAGTTTGAAGTCTCCCGCGCGCATGCGCGGAAGTGACGACATCGCCACTCCATGCCAATCACAGTGCTGGATCGGCGATACCCGGTAGACACGCCAAGTCAAGATGACATCTCGCTCGGCGTGGACCAGGTAAGTTCTCTTCACCTCTTTCCGAGGTAAGTATTTCATAATGAGCTAATATGCGGTGCATACTATCTCATTATGGCTTTTGCCTTTCAGGTGAAAAAAATAAGAAAATGAATCGCGGGTATACAACCGCTTTAAGTATACACCAATGCTCATATAAACACTCATATAGTATTTGGGCGTATGCAAATTTTCATTGAACGAGAGATCGCAGAGGGAGAGTCCACAAGCTGGAGAGTAGGGGAGCTGCCTGGAGGGCAGGGACCAGATAAGTAAAATTTATTTTTCCGGTACCATAGATATAAACAAGCTTTTAACCCTTGCAGTGTGGGGACAGTCCCACAGCAAAGATAATTTTTGTTTTCCCTGAAGATAGGCTTTAAGGTGTGGTTCACAGCTATGTGGGTTCTAGCGGCTGCACGTGCTCGGGCACAGCAGAAAATTCATTTGGCAGTGCAGTTCCCAGTATGGAATAATGTGATGCAGTTTTCAGTGCATAGGATTCTTGTTAGGATTAATGGCACCCCCCACACATCTCCTAAACAGCGGCTTGTTGTTACACACCTTACCGCACCCTCTCCGATGTGAGCCAAGCCTAAAAGATTATAACAGGTGCTGTTAAGATTTAAATAAAAAAATGCTCACATTGTATCTCTTTCTGATGTAACATACTACTTACGGTATATTAAGCATCTCAGTGCATTTATTTCTGCTTCAGAAGGGCTGTTTATATTTAACACCAATTACAAATACTAATTAGGTTCTGCCTGTAATGAGTTTGTTGCCATATTAATATAATTTGACACAAATATTATAGCCAATCTCTTCCATCACAGACAAAGTACATTCTCATTAGCCATCTTTTTTTGTTTCAGTTCTCTCTGTAAATTAATATTTTTTTTATTTTATGTTTTCCCTGCACACATTTTTACTGTCTGTAAAAAGCATTTCATTTTCTTTATGCTGCTCATGGTCATGTGATTGTTGTATATTGTAAGTCAATTTCACTGCAATAAAAAAAGGATGCAGTACACAGGGAGGAAAAGCATTATGCGGGTCCACAAAGAAAATGATCCCAGGAAATCCTGTGTTGGCTGCAGGCCCAGACTGGCCATAGGGCACACCGGGCATCTGCCCGGTGGGATGAGGCCGCTGGGCTGCATGTCCTAACAAGAGCTGGCTAATGTGACAGAGAGCTCCAAAAGGTGAGAACTGCAACATAAAATATTATTATTATTATTATTATTATTATTATTATATTGCATATATCATGCACGGGTCTCTGTTAGCTGCAAGCCATGTGGGCCTCTGGGAGTGACTCCAACCAAGCGGGTTTCTCTGAGTCCTGACATGGGCAGGAACTTACTCTGCTCAAGTAATCCTCCCGCTGCAGTCTGTCACCTCTCGTGGCACTCTGTAGAGATGCCAATGTTCAGTAGAGGATGCTAGCGTTCAGGGAGGGACAGTAGGCTGGTAGCTTAGGCAATCCGTCAGAGGAGGAATAAAGATATATCAGGCTACCCACAGGGGCGGCTCCAGACAATTTTATTTGGGGGTGCTATGCTGGTGCTGGAGGTACAAGTGGGGGGAGCTAATGGGGCGAGCAAAGCCAAAAAGTAGGAATGGCCAGCAAGTGGGTTTTTCTTTTACATTCAGAAGTGTGCTGTGTACAGAGTGCAGTGTGCAGGAGTTTGCTGTGTACAGAGTGCAGCATTCAGGAGTTCGCTGCATACAGAGTGCAGCATTCAGGAGTTCACTGCATACAGAGTGCAGCATTCAGGAGTTCACTGCATACAGAGTGCAGCATTCAAGAGTTTGCTGCTTACAGAGTGCAGCATTCAGGAGTTTGCTGCATATGGAGTGCAGCATTCAAGAAGTTTGCTGCAAACAGAGTGCAGCATTTAGGAGTTTGCTGCTTACAGAGTGCAATATTCAGGAGTTCTCTGCATACAGAGTGCAGCATTCAGGAGTTTGCTGCTTACAGAGTGCAATATTCAGGAGTTTGCTGCATACAGAGTGCAGAATTCAGGAGTTTGCTGCATACAGAGTGCAGCATTCAGGAGTTTGCTGCGTAGAGAGTTGCAGTATTCAGGAGTTTGCTGCGTACAGAGTGCAGCATTCAGGAGTTTGCTGCGTACAGAGTGCAGCATTCAGGAGTTTGCTGCGTACAGAGTACAGCATTCCGGAGTTCGCTGCTTATAGGGTGCAGCATTCAGGAGTTTGCTGCGTACAGAGTGCAGCATTCAGGAGTTTGCTGCGTACAGAGTGCAGCATTCAGGAGTTTGCTGCGTACAGAGTACAGCATTCCGGAGTTCGCTGCTTACAGGGTGCAGAATTCAGGAGTTTGCTGCGTACAGAGTGCATCATTCAGGAGTTTGCTGCGTACAGAGTGCAGCATTCAGGAGTTTGCTGCATACAGAGTGAAGCAATCAGGAGTTTGCTGCATACAGAGTGCAGCAATCAGGAGTTTGCTGCATACAGAGTGCAGCATTCAGGAGTTTGCTGAATACTCAGTTACATAGTTACATAGTTAGTCAGGTTAAAAAAAGACACAAGTCCATCCAGTTCAACCATAAAAAAAATATAATAATAACAATAATATCATCATACAATCCCATATACCCAATTCTATACCCACAGTTGATCCAGAGGAAGGCAAAAAAAAAAAACAGCAGAGCACGATCCAATTTGCTACAGCAGGGGAAAAAATTCCTTCCTGATCCCTGGAGAGGCAATCGGATATTCCCCGGATCAACTTTACCTATAAATGTTAGTACCCAGTATTATGTACATTTAGGAAAGAATCCAGGCCTTTCTTAAAGCGGAGGTTCACCCTAAAAAAATGTTTCTAACATTACATTGTGCTCACTTCCAACATTGACAGTATGCTGATTTTTTTTTTACTGTACACACCGTCGTATAGCTATTTTCCCCCCGACTTCTGGGTAGTGGCTCCCACGGGAGTGGGCGTTCCTATGCAGAGGCTAAGTGATTGACGTGATGACAAAAGCTTCCCCCTGACGCATAAGGCACGTCACCAGTTTCCGAAAGAAGCCGAACGTCGGTGCGCAGGCCGTATAGCGCCGTATAGAGCCGACTCGCAGTTCGGCTTCTTTAGGAAACTCGTGACGCGCCTTATGCCCCGGGGGGAAGTTTTTGTCATCACGTCAATCACTCTGCATAGGAATGCCCACTCCCGTGGGAGCCACTACCCGGAAGCCTGGGGGAAAATAGCTATACGACGGTATGTACAAAAAAAAAAATCAGCATACTGTCAATGTTGGAAGTGAGCACAATGTAATGTTAGAAAAATGTTTTTAGGGTGAACCTCCGCTTTACAGAAATCTACATTTTCACAGCTCTTACTGTGAAGAAACCTTTCCGTATTTGGAGGTGAAATCTCTTTTCCTATAGACAAAAAGGGTGCCCCCTTGTCCTTTGAGTTGACTGTAAAGTGACTAACTCAACGCCAAGTTCACTATATGGACTCTTTATATATTTGTACAAACGACAAAAAATGCAGCATGTTCGAATTTTTTTTTGTCGTTTTTCAGATGCCAAAAAACGACCGTGTGTACGCGGCAGAACATGCTGCATTTTTTTATGTCGTTTTTTAAAATGTCGTTTTTCAGGTTGTAAAAAATGATCGTGTGTGGGCGTGGACGTTTTAAACCCCTCGCATGCCCAGAAGCGAGTTATGAGACGGGAGCGCTCGTTCAGGTAAAACTACCATTCATAATGGAGTAAGCACATTCATCACGCTGTAACAGACAAAAAAGCGCAAATCATCTTTTACTAACAAGGAATCAGCTAAAAGCAGCCCAAAGGCGAATAGAACTTCCCCTTCAGAGTGCCGTCGTACGTGTTGTACGTCACCGCGCTTTGTTTATCATTTTTTTAAACGATGGTGTGTGGGCAACATCGTTTTTAATGATGAAGTTGGAAAAATTTAGTTTTTTTGGACATGCTGAAAAACGACCCTGTGTACGTGGCATAAGCCCTTTATTAGTAAAATAACGAAAAACCTAAACTCATTTCAGTGATACCCATAAACCCTAATACCTATATCAATCAATAAATCATTTTGAAAATAAAAATAAATAAGGAGATACAATGCAAAAATCTTGAATTCAGTTTCTATGTCGACACATAAGTATAAAAATAAACGTTAATACAGAGCAATAACATATTTATTCATATAAATCGATCATTAAATGAATATATTCACCAATAAAGTGTCATTAAATAAGCTAAATATAAAATATATATATATATATATATATACACTGTATTTATTGGCATATAACACTCACTTTTTTACCCTGAAAATAGAGGGTAAACAGTGCCTGCGTGTTATATGCAGAGGGCTGTGGAAAGTTTTTTTCCTGAAACTTCCCTAAAGTTAGGGGGGGTGTTATACTCCTGTGCGTGTTATATGCCGATAAATATGGGTATATAAATAAATATAAATGATCACTTCATATAGAAAAATAAAGTGCCTTAAAGCAGAGTTCCAGTCCATTGTCTGTTTATTAAAAGTCAGCAGCTACAAAAACTGTAGCTGTTGACATTTAATAAACACACACTCACCTGTCCCACTGTCCAGCGGTGCACTCTCCCCAGCAGTTTTCTCCCTCTCTCCTCCCTCGGCGGCATTGGCATCTCTACTATGGACACCTGGCTGTGACAGCTTGCAGCTCCTCAGCCAGGTGCCCATTGTGCATGGTCCAGAAGTCTTCTAGGACCTGTCCTGTGTCCCAGAAGACTTTAGGAGGGAGAGAGAAGGAGAACTTCTGCTTCCAATCGCCTAAGGTGACCGAAATGGAAGTGGCTGTGGGTACCTGTCAAAATCAGGCAACCGATCCCCCCTCCCTCCTCCCCAAAAGCTCAGTTTCACCATCAGGAGCTGGGATGAGGCCCTAATGCGGAAGTTCCATTTTTGGGTGGAACTCCTCTTTAAAAGATTGGTTCACCCTTTGGAGCATGTTACATGTTACACCCATATTTAAGATGTAGCATACTCCCGGTTTGCACCCCCACTGATCCTCCCTTTCCGTGACAGTGGGCAGAGATTCTTCTACCTGCAACCGCTGTCATTTTTCAAAATAATTCACATCACTCATTCACAGTGAATGAACTACAGGTCCTGTCTTCCACTGCAGCAGACAGCTTGTGGTTCCAAATAAAATACTAGGATGCTTGTGAGCATTCTTGTAGATCATTGAATAAAAACGGGCAGGACTTTAAATGAGGCCATGACTTGGTATCGTCATGTATCTCATGTTTGGAAGGAAAGGGTCGGGACTTTACATGAGGCATGGGCTACAAAAATAAAAATCCATGAAGAAAATCATATAATTAATATGTAACAAACCATAAAGTATGCATAACTGTACATATATTCCAACATGCTAATTGCAATTAGAGTAAATGCATCCTCCCTAATTCCACATGCACAATGTAAAAGGTTAAATAAAATCAATTGTGATTCTGAAAAACCCCAGTGGGTATCCCGATGATATATGAGTAGTGGTGACGTTGCATCTAGGAAATTTCTACGCGTTTCGTGGAACCCTCCACTCATCAGGAGCAATGCAAGGTGTGTCTAAAAAATACATAACCAAAAGGCCAAAAGGCTAAGGCCCTGTACACACGATCAGTCAAAACTGATGAAAACGGACTGAAGGACCGTTTTCATCGGTTCACCGATGAAGCAGACTGATGGTCTGATGTGCCTACACACCATCAGTTCAAAAACCGATCGAGTCCAACGTGGTGACGTAAAAAACAACGAGGTGCAGAAAAAAATGAAGTTCAATGCTTCTAAGCATGTGCCGACTTGATTCTGAGCATGCGCGGGTTTGGAACCGATGCTTTTGCGTACTAACCATCGGTTTTGACCGATCGTTCAGGCGTCCATCAGTCCAATTTTAAAGCAAGTTAAAAAAAATTGGACTGAAGGACAACAGTCCGATGGGGCCTACACACGGTAGGTTTGGACTGATGAAACGGTCCTTCAGTCCGTTTTCATCGGATTGGACTGATCGTGTGTACAGGGCCTAATGATCTTCCATAGGTGGAAGGGAGAACAAAAAGTAAAAAATAAATAAAAAGGAGAGAAAACAAATGTATCCCCATTATACCTTGCAGATGACCCTAAACGCAATCCCATGGAGCCAATGACATGGCGGGAATGTCAAGCACGGGAGCTGAGGTAATGACCAGGTAGCAAACAGATCGGCACATGCAGCAATGGGCAGGCATGTGTGAAAAAACCCACAATGCCAACAACTGAAGTGAAAAAAAAAATTAGATATTAGATCCAAGTAGTTAAAAAAGTGGGAAAATCTGGTGGATACATGTGATAATGAGATGAAACCTAAGACCCAGAAAAATACCAGAGACAGTGAAGCCAGGTGCACAGTAAATAGTAAGTAGGCATATGAGAATGGTAGTAAACAATTGTTACTCACCATAATAAAGAGTAAAAAAAGGTATACTAAGCACCAAAAAACACCAAGGGTAGCCCATAAGGGGAAATGTGAAGGCAAGTGATACCTGTAACCATAGTGCCAGAGCATGGACCCATGTGCAGATGAATCAGAAGCAAAAAGGAAGACCATTATTTATCTCATCTGTTTTTAGCCCATGCCTCATGTAAAGTCCCGACCCTTTCCTTCCAAACACTTTTAGAGATCATTGGTACTTTCTCCAACTTTGAAACTGTCTGCCCATATGGAGGTACTGGCAGGCAAGCTGGAGGTGGTGTCTGCAGGAGCCTGACATTGCACCCTTGATCTACTGATTGCAGATGCAATGCTCTGCATGCTCATCAGAAAAATAAAAATAAAAATTTCCTGCAAAATGTGAGCATTTCGTTTTTTTTTTTTAAGGTAAACTCGTTTTTTTAAAGGGTTAGTTCATCTTTTCACAAAAAATGAAAAGATGAACCAGCTCATTACACCCTTCCCACACCCCCAGTACCCGCTGCACTTATCTCCTTCATTAATTATCTTCCACTGCCCACCCCAGTCAGTGTAGTGGTCTGGGAATCTGAAAAATGCACTACATAATGGTCCCAATGGTAAGCGAGCATTGGTTAGTGCTAATAAAAGATTGCTCAGACCAGTGAAAATCTATTGGAGCACTCTTATGCCACGTACACACGATTGGTTCATCTGATGAAAACGTACCGATGAATTTTTTCATCAGATATCCGATGAAGCTGACTTTCATCAGTCTTGTCTACACACCATCAGTTAAAAATCCGATGGACCGTTTTCATCGGACAAACCGATCGTGTGTGGGCCCCATCGTTTTTTTTTCCCATCGGTGAAAAAAAAATAGAACCTGTTTTAAAATTATCTGATGGTTAAAAAAACGATCGTCTGTGGGCAAATCCATCGGTCAAAAATCCACGCATGCTCAGAATCAAGTCAACGCATGCTCGGAAGCATTGAACTTCATTTTTCTCTGCACGTCGTTGTGTTTTACGTCACTGCGTTGGACACGATGGGATTTTTAACTGATGGTGTGTAGGCAAGACTGATGAAAGTCAGCTTCATCGGATATCTGATGAAAAAACCCATCGGTCCGTTTTCATCGGATGAACCGATCGTGTGTACGTGGCATTAGTTCCAGGACAGCATCTCAGAAGAAAGAAGGGCGCTAAAAAAACTCCCCTACCCCAATTTTTTTATTTATTTTTTTATATATTTTTCAGCTTTTGAGTGGCTAAATATGGTGGCTGCATTAGCTTTCTTTTTTTCCTCTATTTTCACCTGTTAATCTGGTCAATAACATACTTTCTATCTTAGCCCACGTTCACATTGGGCCGATTTGGCATGCGATTTGACATGTCAAAATGAGTTCAGCTGAAATCACATGATTTCTAACCCAATTTCTAACCTACATCAGTGTGAACCTAGGCTAAAGGTGTCTCCAGTCCGCTGGTGAAGCAGTGAAGACACCTGTGGAAAGCAGCATTGTCAATCTGGTGTAGCGGCCTGCTACTTTCATAGCTGGCACTGCCTTAAATGTAGAGGGTAGTCTGAGATTTAACTACCTCTGACTGTATTGTTTTGCCAAATTTGGGCCTCTGTTCCAGCCGTGGCTGTATTGTGAGTGACCACTATTGTTGTCTGGGGTGTTGGTACCACCCCAGGCCGAGGGTGGCAGCAATCGAGTCAGGGTGTATTGGGTGTTCTTCCTCGGCAGCCAATCAGTGGGGGTTGATCGCCTCGCTGTGCATGCTGGAAGGAGAGTACTTAAGAGACAGACGTCATTGGTTTTGGGTCGTCGTGGTCCATTCCTGGTCAGACGTCCCACCACCCCCCGTGGTGGTCCGGAGCTGTAATCTACCAAGTAGGCCCGGCAGTTAGGCTGGGTTTACACTTGCAGAGTCGTCCTGTGCTGTCCGTCCTAGAGGGAGGAAGCCACTTAATGAAGCACCTGTTCTGGAGAGCACCGAGCAGAAGGCTGGTACGCTCAGGAGAGGCCTTGAACTTCATTGAAGGATGCACTAATGCTGAGAGGCCACGTGAAGGTCGCCTGTCAGTTCTGAGTTTGTAAGAACCTATTTCAAGAAGAGATCCGGGTGCTTAATCCTATGCTGAGAGGATTCTGGACCGAATATATCTCCACCTTTGGGAAGGTCTATGGTAGAGACTTTGCTAAAGTTTCCGTGTGACACCCTGGCTGCTAGGCTAGTGAGAGAGGCCTGTCCGGGTGCGCAGTGCCCGCTCTGGCTAGAGTGGCGACGAAAGCTGTGTTTTCTGGAAGCAGGAGTGCTTCAGAGTTAAAGTTTTACACCTGAATCTACTACCTATTACCCTTCCACCTCTTCAACTGCTACCTTGTGTTCGTTTACCACGTTTGGTAAATAAAGCACAGAAAAAGAAACGCAACGTGTGGACATTGAACTCTTTTCTCAGCTCTCATCAAGTATCCTTGACGGCAAAGTAATAGCGGTAACATTCCCGCCCAAAACAAACCAGCAGCTCCTTTGGGGTTAGTGCTACACTGGGAAGATGGAAATATTATATGCACTAGCAGATTTGGATGGACTTTTGGTAATCGGTGTGGTGCCGCAATGTCGGTGTTGCACCGATTCGGACGGTGCCATTGCCGACAATAGCCGCCGATTTGGCATGCGATTTAACATGTCAAATCGCTGCAATGTGAACCAGGGCTTATAGTCAAGGAAGCTGCCATCTTAGCCTTGATTTTGCCATAATGCTGCACAGGTGATCAGGTATGACTCCATCCAATTGATGTCTTGACAGTTTTGTTAAGAGCTCAGGCAAATGTGTCAGTTATCACACCTGGCACACCTTGAGCCCACGTTCACATCGGGCCATTTTGACATGCGATTTGACCATCCGAGTCGGTGTGTCGCTGACTTTGCTGTGCCGCACCGAGTTCCTGTACTACTTTTGGTGACTTAGTGGGCGATTTCAATAGACATCTGTACAGGATGATAGGATCAGGATGCTAAATGTAACTGTTTTGAAAACCGTTTAGGCCCAACTGACATCCAGTGACTTGGGAGCCACGGGTGGAATTGTCACCATTCTGCCTGTGATTCCAAATAGCACTGCAAAGCTGGTAAAATGCAACATGCTGGTTCTGGTGCCATTCATTTTTGATGGCACCTAAAAGAGGTACAGTTTTGCTGTGTTTTTTGTAAGACAAATCGCACTGCAATCAAGGAAAATCACATTCTTGTCATCCAAAAAAGGAGCAGGAGCTTCTTTTGGGTGACAAACTTTGCTCAATGTGATTTGCCATGATTGGAGTTCAATTTAACGTGCAATAACTGTGGCAGAACACAAACAAGCCTGGTACGTTTTGCCAGCATTGCAGTCCGATTTGGAATTGTGGCGATTCTGCCTATGATCCCAAATTGCTTGATGTTAACAGGGCCTGATATCGATGGATTAATTTAAGCCTCATACACACAATGCGATTGTTGGCAGGGGAATGTCTGTTCACAGACTGTTGTCCTAAAATCTTACCGTTAGTACGCTCCTTTTGACAATTGTTGTCCAATTTTCCAAATGTTGACAGACTAGTAAATTTTCCGCGGACAACGGTTTGACGTCAGATTTTCTGATAGTACACAAATCCGTCACACAAAAGTCAAATGTACAAACATGCACTCTCGGAATCAATGCTCACCAAACACAAAATTAGCAGAAGGGGCCCAAAGGGTGGCGCTCAAGAGCTGAAATTCCTCGTAGTACGTCACTACGTTCGTGTTTGTGGCACAACACTTGTGTAACGTTAGTATGCAAGACAAGATCCTGGCAAATGCTCTTTTGACAAAAATCTGACGGTTGGCCAACAATCGTATCGTGTGTACGAGGCTTTAGTGTTCTAATCAGTAAATGACTGGATCCTTTAACCCACCTTCATGTTACATATGGTCTAAAGCCTCGTCTGATTGTTGGACCACGAGCGTCTGATTTTTGTCAAGAGCGCGTCTGCAGGATTTTGTCTAGCATACTAACTATATGCAAATTGTCGTTTGACAACCACAAACGTAGTGATGTACTATGAGATTATAAAGAGGAAGTTAATTTCTCAAGTGCCACCCTTTGGGCCCCTTCTGCTAATTTTGTGTTAGTAGAAGTTTGGTGAGCGCTGATTCGCGATTTTCAGATGGTACAAAACAAATGCCTTTTAAAATACGTTTGGCATAACTACATCAGTATCACCAGCAAAGCATCTTCATTATTATCCCATTAAAGAAGATGAGAATTTTGTCGCGTCACGAATGTTAATTCTAGATTACGAACAGTAGTTTACAAGACTGAACTCTTCCCAGTCGTTCCTTGATTCCGAGCATTTTTGTGTGACAGATTTCTGTACTGATCATCCAAAAATCTGATTTTGAGTTAAAATCCAACAACAATTTTATAGCCTGCACATCCAGCTTTTGTCTGATGTAAAAATCAAATTGTCTTTCGAAAGCATCCCAATAAGCAATAAAGATCCCAAAATCTGCAGACAGGTCAGCTTCAGACTTTTCCCTTCTGATTTTGGTACCGTGTGTACGAGGCCTAAGGCCCGATTCACACCTATGCAGGTTGCAGTTTGCATATTGCTAGTACATTTTGTGTTTTTGATCCATTGAAGTCTATGGAACCAGAAAAAATCCCAGGCCCTTTCCATAAAGTGCACAGATGTGAACCTGACTCATAGAAAACCATGTTAAAGGGATTGTAGTGTGTTTCTGCAAAACTGAAAATGCACTAAAAAAATGCATAGGTGTGAACCAGGCCTTAGGGCGTGTACACACGATCGGCCCATCCGATGAGAACGGTCTGATGTGCCTACACACCATCAGTTAAAAAAAACGATCGTGTCAGAACGCAGTGACGTAAAACACAACGACGTGCTGAAAAAAACGAAGTTCAATGCTTCCAAGCATGCGTCAACTTGATTCTGAGCATGTGCGGGTTTTTAACCAATGCTTTTGCATACTAACGATTTTTGACCTATCGGTTATCAGTGCATCGGTTAAATTTCAAAGCAAGTTCTCATTTTTTTGACCGAAGGTTAACTGACCGATGGGGCCCACACACGATCGGTTTGGACTGATGAAAAGGTCCTTCAGTCCGTTTTCATCGGTTTTGACCGATCGTGTGTACGCGGCCTTAGTGCACATGCAAGATATCCATTCCCACGTTGGTTGTGGAGTTTTACATACAATTGACAAATACTTACTGTTAGATTTTTATACTTATGTTTCTATATCATTAAGCTGAGGCAACAACATATCGTTTAATATTAAACAATTTATTCTAGTCATCCCATTTCATTGAGTATTACTCATTTACACAAGGATATACAAAAAGTATAGTACAAAGGAAACTATAAAGGAATTTCTGACTTCATGCAAGAAATTGAAAAGCTACCATGGTCCATGGTCCATTACCTATTAATATCATGACATTCAGAAATACTGACGGTAGAGGTGACTCCTATAATGTCACAGTGAGACTAATCTCTACACCCCAGGCATGTAAGATTTAAAACCCATGGGGGTGGTTTTTGTGTAATTAAATTAGCAACATCTAATCAAATAATTTCAAATTAATTGGATTGAGTCACCCACATAATTAAAGCATAATGTGGAATTTGATTAGACAGTGGATTTTGTTGAAAGCTCAGCATGACTTTTGCATTGACACTTTAAACAGTTTGAGCACTTGCCTTGCAGCCTTTGATGTATGGTATCCCTTGTCATCTGTTATCGGCCAGAAGTGATTATTCAGAAAGAGTTAGACAACCCAATTTCTGGGAAATGTCCTCTGAGAAAACGTTCTTTTATGTTTTGTGCCCTTGGTAAGGATTATAAATGCTACTGTACAACCTCAGCTTGTCTATATTTCTTAAAACCGTAATGGCTTTCTGAGATCACCATTGATCCTCTACTTCTGATCTTACTGTACAGGGCCCTAGAGCATAAAGTAATCCTAAGATGTATCAACTTGTGACCCATACCCAACATGGTTTTCACAGGGTCTGATTGATTTTCTGTTATCTATTCTATGTACCTGTAAGGGGGAAGTACAAGCCGACTGCAGTATAAGCCAACTGATTATAGGGCTATATGGCTTCTGCCATAAGAAAGTGGAGGTTCACCCTAAATATAAAATATAGAGCTTATCCAGAACAGCTCATTATGTACATAAACATTTGGCTATCCCAAATTTTTTAGTGCATTGAAATACCTTGAATCTGGAGTTATTTGCAGACACTTCCTGGTATCCCTCCCTCAGGAGTGGGCGTGTCTCTTCCCTTTCTCAACGCCCCAGTGTTTGCTGGGAGTTGTTAGCAATGTCTCCTGGGAGCACAGTGTCATGCTTTCCAGGAGAATATTTTTTTAACGCAGAATGACAAAATCTCGCAGGATTTTACTTGTCATGTGACTCATGAAGCAGGTCACGTGACAAAGGCGGATCTAATTCCGCCATTTTAATTGATGGCAAACAGGTGCCCATTCTGAGCTATAGCTGATATGTGTGATGTTGGGAATACCGTCATAACAGGGCGTGCACTTTTCATGACACCGCCCGTTGTGATGGCAACCGTGAAGTGTTGACGGCGAGTGCTCATGCGTGGGATAGAGCAGTAAATGCTGGGATATCAGCATTCACCGCTTCCCGGAAGTATTTGCTTGTGGGCTTCACAATGCCCGCAAGCAAAATGGAAAATTCCAGCAGCAATTTTTATAAATTACTATTTTCGGCCGATTAAGACTGCGGATGAATAGAAACATAAGGCTCCATACACACGACCAAACATGTATGCTGAAACTGGTCCGCGGACCAGTTTCAGCATACATGTTCGGTCGTGTGTAGGCGCGAGCGGGCCGAATTCCAGCAAACATTTGCCCGCCGGGCCTTTTCCCAGCAGACAAATATTCCTGGACGTGTTTTAAAACCATCCGCTGGAATCCTGCCCGCTCGGACATGTACGGTCGTCAGTACAGACCTACCGTACATGTCCGAGCGCCCGCCGTCCCTCGCATGCGTCGAATGACTTCGACGCATGCGTGGAAGCCTTTAAATGGCAGGCCCGCCCACGTCGCCGCGTCATCGCCGCGTCATCGTCACGGCGACGACGCGGACACGCCCCGCGTATTGTTTACGCGCGGACTTCTGTACGATGGTTAGTACAACCATCATACAGAAGCCCTCTGCAGGCATGTACGGTGAAAACGGTCCGACGGACCGGTTTCATTGTACATGTTTGCCCGTGTGTACCGGGCCTAAGACATGTGAGTAAAAGATTGACAACCTTAAAACCCTTAAATGCACAGATAAAAAAAGAACGATGGGCCGCGGAACCCCCGCTTGAAGGAATATGTGATTATTCTTTTATCAGAAACTCAACATTCACTCTTCACAGATCACTCTGTACCAGTGCACCCAAACCAAGATGCTTTCCCACAGAGAGGTCACAACTAGATTTAGATTATCACTACACCATTTCTAGCCCCTTCTCCTATTTAGAATCCTCAACCTGTCAGAGGATAGTCCAACACTGGTTCTCTATCACTCTGATTATTTTTCACATGGCTAGGCCCAATCACTGATCCATTCTCATTCTCATTAAAAAGACCCAGGCTGTTCCATCATCTTCATACTCTCTGTACCCATTTGTTGTCCCCTTCCTTATTGATACATTTACACCAGGCATGTCCAAAGTCCGGCCCGTGGGCCAATCGTGGCCCGTGTTTTGGTTTTGAATGGCCCGCCTGGTTGTTTGGACATATATATCTTTTGTGGCCCCTGACGATCTCCCAGCGCTGGGGCCACAAATATGTATATGCCTTGGAGGACAGGGAGGAGGCGGGACGAGTGCTGTACACGCACACATGAGAATTTCCTGTTTACGGGCGGCCTCTGTAATAGGAAGTCCCGTCTCAGGCGCTGCAATTGGATGACTGTTCTGATCATCAAAGGAGGCGGGACTTTCTATTAAAGAGGCCGCCGTGTAAACAGGATATTCTCCTGTAGATAAACTTTGGCACTCGTGGGTACATTCCTGGCAATGGTGCTGCATTCCTGGCAATGGTGAGTGCATTCCTGGCAATGGTGAGTGCATTCCTGGCAATGGTGCTGCATTCCTGGCAACGGTGAGTGCATTTATGGCAACGATGCTGCGTTCCTGTCAATGGCGAGTGCGTTCCTGGCAATGGTGCTGCATTCCTGGCATTGGTGAGTGCATTCCTGGCAATGGTGAGTGCATTCCTCGCAATGGTGTGGCATTCCTGGCAATGGTGTGGCATTCCTGGCAATGGTGAGTGCATTCCTGGCAATGGTGTGGCATTCCTGGCAATGGTGAGTGCATTCCTGGCAATGGTGCGACTATCCTGGCAATGGTGCTGCATTCCTGGCAATGGTAAGTGCATTCCTGGCAATCATGAGTGCATTCCTGGCAATGGTGCGGCATTCCTGGCAATGGTGCAGCATTCCTGGCAATGGTGAGTGCATTCCTGGTAATGATGGGTGCTGCATTCATGACAATGGGAGGTCTGCAGATGGGCACCTGTGAGGCTGCAGATGGGCACGGACCCTTATTTTGCTTCACAGTTCTTTATTTAAAATAAAAAAATCCTAAAACTTTGCTATTAAAGTGAAGGTGCGTGTTATACTCCAATGAATACGGTATATCCAAATAATACACCCGAGCTCATCTCTTTACTCACACACAGCCACAAAGTCAAGAGAATTCTTGTTGGGCCGTGTATTAGTGCTGGGACAAACACACTTGGACCAAATGTTTATGGTTCAAAGAATGTCGGGCAACATGGTCAGCCCTCACGCATGTTCACTTCATCAAATCTGGCCCTCTTTGAAAAAAGTTTGGACACCCCTGATTTACAGGATTTTTTTCTGGTGTTTAAACTGATGTTCAAAGGTCTATATTTACAAAAAAAAATAAAAATAACTCTACTGGCATAAGTTTAGCCTCACGGGCAAAAACATCAAAACAATTCTTCTTTTGAAATGGACTGTTGTTGGGGCTCATTGAAAAATTACTGAACTTTATGGCAGAATGTCTTTCCTGAATATGTGCCTATAGTGCTTCCGTTTAGATGAATTTAGATGTCTTTACGTCTGTACAGCATGTAGAGGCTTACAGTTCTTTTTTTTCCATCTTCTTGCTCTGTTTTCAATCCCAGAATGCTCTGTGTACATTCAAATAGTAATTCTGGCATCTTTTTCTTTCTGTTTGCTGCTCCCTGCTATTGAGAGAGTTGTGTTAGCTGACTTTCTTCTGAGTATCTTGCTTTGGATAGATCTGATGGACCCCATTGTCAATTTTAATAATGAAGCTATTGTGGTGGTGGTGATGAGGCAGAGAAGAAGGTTGAGGGAGTTGACCTAGTAGATATCCAGGGCCCCCCCTTTGGCAACACAGTGGCTGACAACTAGTTTGTTCACCAAAATGTGTGGACACCATTGTAGATACCTAGGCAAATATTTTTACTTCACCAAGATGTCTGTTTTCACCTTTGAAGCCCTTCCTAACATCCTGTAACCACAGCTTAACTGTTTTGGGTATGAACATACAAAAGAGTGTTTTTTTTAAGGTTTTGAAACTACAAATCCCATTGGGCTTCTGCCTGCGAAAGTTGTGTGTGCCTGTCAAAGTCTAGCAAAAGCTCTTGGGACTCGTAGTTCCAAAACACCTGTAATGCCCTACGTATACTACTCCTGGTATATAATTAGGTTTTTATTTTGCTGTGAAGCAATTTTGTCCCGCTCTTCTTTGCAGAATTGTTTTTAATCCAGCCAGATTGGAAGGTTTTCCAGCATAAACGGCCTGTGTAAGGTCATGATACAGCATCTCAATTGGATTTAAGTCCGGGCTTTGACTAGGCCACTCCAAAAAACAAAATGTTGCTTTGTTTGAACCATTTGGAGGTGGACTTGCTGTTGTGTTTTTGGATCATTGTCCTGGTGCAAAACCCAAGAGCACTTGAGGTCACAAACTGATGGCCGGAAATTCTCCTTTAGGATTTTTTGGTTGAGCTCAGAATTCATGGTTCCATCAATTATGGTAAGTCGTCCAGGTCCTGAAGCTGCAAAGCAGCCCCAGACCATCACGCTACAGCCACCATGTCTGACTGTTGATATGATGTTCTTGTTATGAAATGCTGTATTAGTTTTATTCCAGATGTAACACCTTCCAAAAAGCCAACTTTTTGTCTCATCAGTCCACAGAATATTTACCTAAAAGTCTTGAGGATAAGCAACATGTTTTTTGGTAAATGTGAGAAGAGCCTTTGTGTTCTTTTTGGTGAGCAGTAGCTTTGGCCTTGGAACTCTCCCATGGATGCCATTTTTGCTCAGTCTCTTATTGTTGAATCATGAACACTGATCTTACCTGAGGCAAGTGAGGCTTGCAGTTCTTTAGATGTTGTTCTGGGTTCTTTTATGACCTTCTGGATGAGTCATCATCATGCTCTTGGAGTAATTTTTGTAGGCCCGCCACTCCTGAGAAGATTCACGACTGTTCCAAGTTATCTCCATTGGTGGATAATGGCTCTTCCCCGTGGTTCACTGGAGTTCCAAAGCCTTAGAAATGGCTTTGAAACCCTTCCTAGACCGATACATATACATTACTTTGTTTCTAATCTGTTCTTGAATTTTTTTAGATTTTGGCATGATATGTGGCTTTTTGTGATCTGTTGTGATCTGTGCAATTGTGAGGGGGCAATTACTTTTTCAAATATAGCCAGGCAAGTTTGAACGTCTTTTTTCCCTTAATAAATGAAATAATAATTTAAAAACTGGATCTTAGATTTACTCGGCTTATCGTTGAGTAATATTAAAATGTGTTTGATGATCTGAATCATTTAAGTGTGAGAAATATGCTAATAAATGAGGAAGGGGGCAAATACTTTTTCACACAACTGTATACAGGTATATTCCCCAATAGCCACAAAACACAAGATTCAAACAAAGAAACACACATTTTTTTTTTATTATTCTTAATATTTCTTTATTGAAATGTTTTATTATTACAGGCCAAATTACATTCATATTGGAGAATATAGCCAATATATGAGTATTAAAATAATACAAAAATTCCATCATATCCAAGGCATCACAGAAGGTCAAGCCAAAGCAGATCCTGAAGTTTTTTTGTTCTTTTCTTTTTCCTTTCACATATCATCTATACAACATAACAAGCAGTATACACATCTACAGATAACAGCAACAACAACAGACAAAAATAAAATAAAAAATAAAATAACATTTTTAATTCAACACACTAATCCAGTGTTCACGTGATGTAAAAAAAAATATATACTGTACATGTGTCTATGAAGAAAGTGGAATAATTCACGCCTTTCTTATCTACCCACTGGTGTGGCCTCAGGCTTCAGCTTTAACACTAAGCTGTGGAGCTACTGGCACTGAACAATAGTGTTATTCTCTGGCTATAATTTTTGGCATGTGGGTATTGGAACTACACCACTGGCTGAACAGAATTTTTATTTAATCATATATGATTTTGCACATTATTATGTTGATTTAATTTATTGAACTAACTTGCATTTTTAATTATGTCCATGGTTTAAGAAATTACATATTTTGTATGTAAAGATTGGGGGGAGGGGGGATAATATGGATAGATTGTAATGAGATGCAAATGCTTTAGTTTTACTTTTTTTGCATTGTCCCAGCACTTCCTAAGCCTCTGAGTGCACTGAATATCTATTTATGGATATTGCTAGGTTTGCAAGTGCTGTTCTATTTGGATACAATCCAGTACAGCCTCAGGAACTGTCCAGTACATCCCTTAGCCTGTCAATCATAAACTCATCTAGAACAGCCTGGTGTTGCTACAATAGACAAGTAAGGTAGAGCCAGGCTGCCAGCCAATGGAGTACTTCTTATTTTCCTAGATTTGCCAGTATGTGCACCACAGCACTGACAAAAAAAAGCTGGTAATTAGTGTGTAGTGCCATGAAATTCAAATATATTTTTTTTGCATTGGCGATTCTCTAAACTAGTGGAAATGGGCCAATACATTATTTTTCCTATATGTACAGTGAAGGCTGAAACAGATTAGGTAGAATAAGGGCTTAAGCAAGGTTGCGGCTTTAAACCCCCTCCCCCTTTTACCCACATTGCTTCAATTAATCGCAATATGCACAGAGAAGTCATTCATTTGAAAATGGATAGGTCCAAATAAAAGACATGTTTACTACATGCAGCTATCCTTCCTGAATGTTGAATAAATCGCAATCCACAGTAAATAACAAAAATTATAACATTATTTCAGAGTGTACCACACCTGTGTTGTCCACATAAAATGGCACAAGCAGAATCAAACTGTAAAAAAAAATCCCTATTTATATTTTGGCAAGGAACATTGTTAACTGGGTTATTTCAAGTAGTACAATAGCAAGACAGCCAATATGGCTCAGAATGATTTGGTCATTTGCATGTGCTTGTGAAAGATGTGGTTGTTGAAACTTTGAGTTAAAGGAATAAAACTGTGGACTATCTGATAACATTCACATTATCAGATATACTATGAACAGTTATTACACGTATGTTATAGAAAATTATTTTGCTGCACTTATTTGACTTCTAACATCCACAATAGAGGCACATCCAGGTTTATTTTTATGGTATAGAAAGCAACTTCCCTGGCTTCAGAGGTGCTAACTTGACATCTATGGATTTTTTACTTAGGCACCTATCCACCAGCAGGTCTTAACTAGGTGGGATATTGACTTATCTGTTCAATCATTTAAGTGATTCTTTTCCCTTTATCCCTTACCCCCTTCTATTTTAATTTTGGCTTTGGGACTTTTCATTTGTCATGCTGAATCAAAGGTGTTTTTTGCTCCTTCCTTTTGTTGGTCATGAATCTATTCCACTGGTTACATCATCAAAGTAAAAATATGTTTTAATGTATTTTTCATTGTGATGGTTTGCTTTTTTTTGTTACTGTGTATTACACTCTGTATTGATACAATGTAACATAGTAATTGCATTGCAATATAACAATTTATATTATTACTCTAGACTTTCTAGAAAATTATTGTAGACTCTGTATTGCAGTGGTTTTTATTTGTTTTTGGCACTTCAAATAAATTACATTGTTTATAAGTATTTTAAGTATTTTACCATACATGAACATAAACTGTAACATGAAATGTATAATTGTCTGAAATTTTTAATTAAAGGATCAAATATAGATATATATTGACCCTTTATGCAGTGCTAGAGGCATTAGTTTATCTATACCTATTGGCTAACTCTTGTAAAAGCTGCCATACAGGGGTACTAGTATGCTATAGGTAAGCAATTTTTTTGCAGTATTAAGTTTTAATAAGCCTGTATAAATTATCATGGAAGCATATTATATCATTTTTTTCTCTAAATATCCACCAGACCAACCAATCTGCGATTGGTCATCAAAAACCTTTTTCCCATGTTCAATAATCAAAAGAAATTGAAGAAAGTGAGGGAGAAGAAAAGAAGGAGAAAAGTAAAAGAAAAGAAGGGGGGAGAAGGGTAAGAAAGAGAGGGGAGAAATAAGGGAAGGGGATTGAGATGGCGTTGGTTCAGGATAACCAAAGTGGTCAGACAACGGAACTTATGCGTGATATTATGTTCCAAGAAGGCCGCACCTTCTGCTGAAAGGACAAACTGGTTCCAAAATCCCCAAGTTTTAGAATATTTCTCCTGCTGGTGTTGTACAGTAATTACTAGATCCTCCATTCTATTAATATCTTCCACCTTATGAAGCCAGTCAGCAATAGTCAGTGGTAGTTGTTTCTTCCAATGGAGCAGGATGCAAGACTTTGCAGCATTCAGGAGGTGTCGTACAATGAATGTTTTATTTCACTGAGATGTTGTAAGACATGTAGCAAGAAAAAGGCTGGATCACCAGGAATCTTGTATTTCCAGGAATTTTTGGGTGATGTCCCTGACTGTCACCCAAAAGTGGGCTAATTTAGGACATGACCAAAATATGTGGGGCAGAATTCCTCTGCCCCCTGGCATCTCCAGTAACGGTCAGTAGTGGCGGGCTAAAACTTGTGTAAGAGGTGGGGACTGAGGTACCACCCTGTTAAAAGTTTATAATTGGAATTTCATACAGACTGAAGATTTCAATAAAAATCTGAGGATATGTTGTGACTGGGTAGGTGTAAATGTACGCTGCAGTTCTTTTTCCCATTTGTTCAAGAACGATAAGTGTGGTTGTTCAGCCGGACAGTTCAATAGAAGGTATGTTTTGGATAGAACTTGTGTGAGGGTGCCCTCTTCAGAGCAATATTCTTCAAAGGTCGTCAGAGGATGGCCGAATTCCTCTGGATTGGGTAAAGTATTAAGGAAGTGTAATTAGAGTGCAGTCCAAAAGGAAAGTTTAAAGGGGCCTGTGTCGTTCATCAACACTTATATGGAAGGCCACAGTCCTCCCACCAAAAAATGGGATGCCTGAACCCTGCCTAGTTGTTGTAGGGTCCAGAACATATGGGGGTACAGACCAGGAGAGAATCGCGGGTTGTCCATAAAAGGGAATAATGGAGAATCTGAGGAGGAAAGAGAATTCTGCATGCTGACATGTGAGCCTATGCGGAGTGTTGTACCCGAAAAAGGTTGTGATTTCAGCGATGGCGATAGGTGGCCGTAACACCATAAAGCTCCCATTAACAGAATGTCAGTTTGGTCCTGCTCCATTTGCACAGATAACTTAGAGCAGCGGTGATGACACCAATCAATAATACTACCAAGGTGTATTGCCTGGTAGTATTTCCGAATATCAGGAAGGGCTAGTCCACCATACTGTTTGGGTAATGACAGTAAATGGTGAGGAAGGCATGTTTTTTTATGTGCCCATACAAACGTAATAAAAAGAGAATGGACCTGTCTAAAATAGGTGAGGGGTATCTTAATTGGTAAGGCTTGAAATAAAAAGAGACATTTTGTCAGGATACACATCTTTATTAGGTTACTTCTGCCAATCCAAAAATGTAGGCCCTTATGCTAATTTCTAACAGGATACAGGTTCTAGCCAGCAAAGGTGGGTAATTGAGTTCAAAAGTGCAAGACAGATTCCCAGAAATATAGGTACCTAAATACTTTAAAGTCGAATCCATCCATTTAAAGTTGAAACTGGACTGCAATGCTCATAAAAGGGCAGGAAGTATCCCAATCCCCATTGCTTCTGATTTATTAAAATGTATTTTTAAATTTGAAAGTGATCCATAAAGTTCAAATTCATGGAGTGAAATGGTAGGGTTCAGGCCCGGATTGGCCATAGGGCAAATCGGGCATTTGCCCGGTGGGCCGCGGCCGCCGGGCCACTGTTCTGACTTGCGGGGTCAAGGCAGGCTGCTCTTTAAGCCCGCGCCGTCCTCCGACCTTTCCGCGGCCGCCCGGCTGCCAGGTTAGCCTCAGGCTCAGCCTTCGGCGTCGGCATCAGCAGCTCTTGAAGGGGGAGGGACTAGAGGAGACACCGCGGCCGCCAGTGAAGTTCAGCCGTTGGTGCCGGGGGGCGTGACCAGGAAGGGAGAGGAGCCTGCTACAGCCTGTGTTCTGCCGATGGGATCTCTCAGCAAAAACATAAGTGCAGCCCCTGTAACCTGAATAGGAGGAGCGGTGGCTGCATATAGAAGAATAATTCTCTCCATCGTCCCCCCGCGGTCTCTGAATGCCTGCTTCTGCTCCTCTCCCTCTCGCAGGCATTCAGGTACTGCGGGAAGAAGATGGAGAGAATGATTCTTCTATATGCAGCCACCCCACTGCTCCTCCTATGCTGCTTATCTCTGCTGCCCCCCCAGTGCTCTCTAGTCTCTACCCCCCAGTGCTCTCTAGTCTCTACCCCCCCCAGTGCTCTCTAGTCTCTACCCCCCACAGTGCTCTCTAGTCTCTACCCCCCACAGTGCTCTCTAGTCTCTACCCCCCACAGTACTCTCTAGCCCCCCCAGTGCTCTCCACCTCCCCCATGCTCTCTCTGCTGCCGCCCACCTCTCTTCCTGTGCTCTCCACCTCCCCCATGCCACCCATCTCTCTTCCTGTGCTCTCCACCTCCTCTATGCTCTCCGCTGCCCCCTGTGCCCTCCACTTCTCCCCCAGTGCTATCCAGCCCCCCCCTGTGCTCTCCACCTCCCCCATGCTCTAGGCTGCCCCCCTGTGCCCTTCACCTCTCCCCTTGTGCTTTTTACCTCCCCCTGTGCTCTCCACCTCCCTACATGCTCTACGGTCTCCCCCTGTGCCCTCCGCCTCTCCCCCTCTGCCCCCCGCCTCTCCCCCTGTGCTCTTCACCTCCCCCAATGCTCTCCAGTCCCCCCAGTGCTCTCTAGCCCCCCCAGTGCTCTCCACCTCCCCCATGCTCTCCACCTCCACCTTGTGTTCTTCACCTCCCCCCTGTGCCCTCTGCCTCTCCTCCTCTCCCTATGCTCTACACTTCCCCCTGTGCTCTTCACCTCCCCCCAATGCTCTCCAACACCCCCAGTGCTCTCTACCCCCCCCCAAGTGCTCTCCAGCCTCACCTTCTCTCCACTTTCCTCCTGTGTTCTCCACCTCCCCCCATGCTCTATGCTGCCCCCCTGTGCCCTCCATCTCTCTCCCTGTGCCCTTTATCTCTCCCCCTGTGCTCTCCACCTCCTCCATGCTCTACGCTCCCCCTGTGCCCTCCGTCTCTCCCCCTGTGCTCTCCACCTCCCCCCATGCTCTATGCTGCCCCCCTGTGCCCTCCATCTCTCTCCCTGTGCCCTTTATCTCTCCCCCTGTGCTCTCCACCTCCCCCATGCTCTACGCTCCCCCCTGTGCCCTTCACCTCTCCCCTTGTGCTTTTTACCTCCCCCTGTGCTCTCCACCTCCCTACATGCTCTACGGTCTCCCCCTGTGCCCTCCGCCTCTCCCCCTGTGCCCTCCGCCTCTCCCCCTGTGCTCTTCACCTCCCCCAATGCTCTCCAGTCCCCCCAGTGCTCTCTAGCCCCCCCAGTGCTCTCCACCTCCCCCCATGCTCTCCACCTCCATCCTGTGTTCTTCACCTCCCCCTGTGCCCTCTGCCTCTCCTCCTCTCCCTATGCTCTACACTTCCCCCTGTGCTCTTCACCTCCCCCCAATGCTCTCCAACACCCCCAGTGCTCTCTAGCCCCCCCCAGTGCTCTCCAGCCTCACCTTCTCTCCACTTTCCTCCTGTGTTCTCCACCTCCCCCCATGCTCTATGCTGCCCCCCTGTGCCCTCCATCTCTCTCCCTGTGCCCTTTATCTCTCCCCATGTGCTCTCCACCTCCCCCATGCTCTACGCTCCCCCCTGTGCCCTCCGTCTCTCCCCCTGTGCTCTCCACCTCCCCCCATGCTCTACGCTGCCCCCTGTGCCCTCTGCCTCTCCCCCTGTGCTCTCCACCTCCCCCCATGCTCTACGCTGCCCCCTGTGCCCTCCACCTCTCCCCCTGTGCTCTCCACCTCTCCCCCTGTGCTCTCCACCTCCCCCTGTGCTCTTTTCAATTCCCCCTAATTCTCTACAGAATCCCCCCTCCTCCATCTCTCCCCCTGTGCTCTCCACCTTCCCAATGCTCTACGCTGCCCCCCCTGTGCCCTCCGCCTCTCGCCCTGTGCTTTTCACTGCCCCCTGTGCTCTCCACCTCCCCCATGCTCTACGCTGCCCCCTGTGCCCTCTGCCTCTCCCCCTGTGCTCTCCACCTCCCCCTGTGCTCTTTTAGATTCCCCCTAATTCTCTCCAACCTCTCCCCCAGTGCTTTTTAGCCCCCCCTGTGCTCTCCAGCCCCCCCTGTGCTCTCCACCTCCCCCATGCTCTACGCTGCCCCCTGTACCCTCTGCCTCTCCCCCAGTGCTCTCTAGCCCCCCAGTGCTCTCCACCTCCTCCCATGCTCTACATTGCCCCCCTGTGCCCTACACCTCTCCCCCAGTACTCTCCAGCCCACCATTGATCTTCACCTACCCCCTGTGCTCTCCACCTCCTCCCATGCTCTCTGCTGCCCCCCCTGTGCCCTTCGCCTCCCCCCAGTGATCTTCGCCTCCCCCAGTGATCTTCGCCTCCCCCAATGATCTCCACCTCCCCCATGTGCTCTCCTGCCCTCCCTGTGCTCTCTGCCCCACCCTGTGTTTTTGCTTCCCCCTGTGCTCTCCAACCCCCCACTCCATGTGCTCTCCAGGCCCCCATGCTCTCCAGCCCCCTTGTGCTCTCCTCTTCCTCCCTGTATTCTCTGCCTCTCCCCCGTGCTCTCACCCCACCCCATGTTCTCAAGGTTCTTCCCGGTACTCTCTGCCCCCCCTGCTCTTTCCCTGTCCCCTTGCCCCCTGCACCTTTGCAGGGTTTCCCCCTCCCCTCTCCCGGGGGATCCCTCAGGATGAAAAGTGGAGAAGGAGCCGGTTAAGATGTCATGGGCTGCTCATTCCAAAATGCCCGGGCCTATTTTTTGTGCCAGTCCGGGCCTGGTAGGGTTCGTCGGGGAGAAGAATAAATTGTCCGCATATGCCGATATTTTGTATTGGGTATGTCCAATAGATAAGCCTTGAATATCCAGGTTCAATCGGATTCTGCAAAGAAATGGTTTGTGCGACAGGGCGAATAGCAGGGGGGGAGAGGGTCATAGGGAGAGGGTCATAGCAAACTCCATTGGCTTTTAACCTGGGCTGTAGGGTCAAAGTAAATTTTGGCAATCCAGTTAATGATAGTTTCCCCCAGGCCAAGTTTGCGAATGACCAAAAAATATTATTGCTAATTTACATGGTCAGGCGCCTTATCTGCGTCTGTGCTAAGAAAGACACAGGGCGTATGAGTCAAGTTGGTGACATGGAGCAGATTGAGAACTTTAGTCGTGTTATCTCTTGCCTCCCTGGCTGATTTCACTTTTACCCAAATAAAGGCTTGTTTGAAATATACAAGGGGTTGTGGTCTTGAGCAGCCTTTTTCAACCAGGGTGTCCAGGCACCCTGGGGGTGGCTTCAGGTTTCTTCAGAGGTGTCTTTGCAAAATGCCTAAAAATTGGACACAGGCCAGTGGGTGGATGAAGCCTGCCTTTCAGTTGCACAAAGCCACGGTTTTCATAGTGCTCCATTATAACCTTTCAGGCGCCAGCTTCCTAACAACCAATGTTGTTACCATAGGCGTGCGCACAGGGTGTGCCAGGTGTGCCTGGGCACATCCTAATCAACCTGTGTGGTGCAGATTGCCCCTGTTTCCTGTCTCCGCCTGCAGTGCTGTCAGCTTCCCTCCTCTCCTCTCAGGAGCGGGGAAGGGGCTGGTAAATATGTCATTAACCGTCCTTCCTTTTCTAAAAAAACTGTACTGATCGCTCCTGTCTTCATTCTTAAAGCGGAGGTCCGGTAAAAAAATAAATAAATTAAAAGTCAGCAGCTGCTAACACTTTAGCTGCTGACTTTTAATAAGGACACTTACCTGTCCTAGTCACCAGCGATGTCAGCCCCCTCCGAGGCCGATACTCGATCCTGGCAGCTCCAGGCGCCGCCAACCACAGTAAGGGAAACAGACAGTGAAGCCGTGCGGCTTCACTACCCGTTTCCTACTGCGCATGTGCGAGCAGCACGGCGCTTTGTGAATGGGCCAGCTGCTTTCTGGGATACACACAGTTCCCAGAATGCAGCGCACCCCATTCACAAGAAGAAACCGAGTGTAGGAGGAGGAAGAGAATCCACTGCGGAGGATGAAGAGGCAGATTCGGGACTTCCGCATAGCAACAGCTATTTAGGGTAAGTAAAAACATTTTTTTTTTTTTGGTAGAATTTTTTTTTCCAGGGTGGAACTCTGCTTTAACTTAATCGTAGTAAATAATATTTACTGAAGGCTGCAGAGAAAGGGACTGAAGAATCAGGGGTCTGTTTAAACCCTTGATATTTCACCAAAGCCCCATAATGGGGCTCCTTAAATCATTTTTAAAAAAATAAATAAAAAATAATATTGGGGAAAAAAAACGACTGATACCGTACACTGCCTTTCTGGCACCAATCTTTGCTTTACTGACACATCCACTGCTCTTCTGATACACGCATGTGTGTTTGTTTTCTGGGGTGCACACCCTAATGCAATAGGCTGCGCACACCAGTGGTTGTTACTGAATGGGACCCAGTGAGTATAGGGTGAGGGCTGCTTAATGCCCTTATACAATGTTAAAAACATTTGGGCCAAGCCCCACAGTAGAAAATAGCATTGTACTGCTTAAATAGTTTATTTTATGTTAATAAATATTTTTTATGTTATTACTTGTTTGTGTTATCAGTACCTAGAAAAATCCTAGTCAACACCCCTTGACCTGTGACTATTGATGGGTTAGACGGCATTAAGCAGCCCTCACCCTATACTCACTGGGTCCCATTCCCTGTATTCAATTATTCTGGATGATGCCACATTATTATTTTACTTATTAGTTTTAAGTGAGGCAATACTCAAATTTGTGTTCAATGTTGTTATTGGTTAATAAGTCGGATGTCAATCACCTACACAGCAGCCTTGTTTGCCCCTAACCTGCCCCTCTCCATCAGCACTGGGGTCACATTAGCTGAGTGAGGGAGAAAGACTGAGGGAGAAGGAATACTAGTCAGGACCAGTGTGAAAATGTGTATTTGCTTTGTATAAATAAATCACATCTAATGTTGTGTTTGCTCTGTGTGTGGTAAACGTTTGTACATTTTTGAATGGGGTACCTCTAGATTGTGCAGAATTTTAAAAGGTGCCTTGACTGAAAAAAGGTTGAGAAACACTGGTTTAGAGAACAGTGAGATAAATCTTCTGATACTTTGTATTATCAAAAGGGAACAAAGGAATTCCTCAATTAAATAAAATTGTAATGTGGCTGCTAACAAACCATAGTAGTCATACTTTGTCAAGGCATTCCATTTACAATAGTCATTATTGGCACAATGTGTTTGCATATTTTAAAAGATGCAGACTGTAGGACTAGAAGTCACTGCATTGTGCATACCAACAAAAAGGAGACAGCAGTGTTATGACTCTCAGCAACAATCTAGACAAATTACTGGAGGCAGGATATGGACTCTAAAATACAGTTAACCACTTCAGCCCCGGACCACTTGGCTGGTCAAAGACTAGAGCACTTTTTGCGATTCGGCACTGCGTCGATTTAACTGACAATTGCGCGGTCGTGCGACGTGGCTCCCAAACAAAATTTATTCCTTTTTTTCCCACGAATAGAGCTTTTATTTGGTGGTATTTGATCACCTCTGCGGTTTTTATTTTTTGCGCTATTAACAAAAATAAAGCAACAATTTTGGGAAAAAAAGCAATATTTTTTACTTTGCTATAATAAATATCCCTAAAAAATATATATAATTTTTTTTCCTCAGTTTAGACTGATACGTATTCTTCTACATATTTTTGGTAAAAATAATCGCAATAAGCGTTTATTGATTGATTTATGCAAAAGTTATAGTATCTACAAAATAGTGTAGTTTTATGGTATTTTTATTAATATTTTTTTTCACTAGTAATGGCAGCGATCAGCAATTTTTATCATGGCTGCGACATTATGACAGACACATCGGACACTTTTGGTGCTATTTTGGGACCATTCACATCGTTACAGCTATAAAAATGCACTGATTACTGTGTAAATGTGACTGGCAGTGAAGGGGTTAACCGGTAGGGGGCGGGGAAGGGGTTAAGTGTGTCCTAGGGATGTGTTCTAACTGTAGGGGGGGCGGTCCTACATATGACATGACACTGATCACCGCTCCCAGTCACAGGGAGCTGTGATCAGTGTCCTTGTCACTAGGCAGAACAGGGAAATGCTTGTTTACATTAGCATGTCCCCGTTCTTCCTCTCCGTGAGACGACCATGGGACTCCCAGTGGACATCGAGTCCGCGGGACCCGCGGTCAGACTCAAATAGCTTGCGGTAAGCGTGCCCACAACCCTGGGCCTTAAAGACGATGTATATATACATCGATCTGACCAGCCGCGCCATTCTGCCGATGTATATAGTCGTGCAGCGGTCGGCAAGGGGTTAAAGATACTGAAAATTACTCTCTTAAACTAATAGTAGATGTTAAGCAACACAGTAATTACATTGCAAGGGAGGCATTTTAGATGCAGAAAAATTACTAAAATGTTTTAATTGACATATAGGTACGTATTTACATAGTTAGGCTGAATAAAGACCCAGGTACATGTGTGTGTGCACAAACTGAGAAACTCATCCAACTGTTCTTTAAAGCTATCTACACTCTCCACTGATACCGCTAATGCCCTGTACACACGATCGGACCTTTACCCGACCAAATTCACTTCGGAATTCCGACGGAATTCCATCGGAGGAAAAGAACATGTTCTCTATGTAAACTCAGATGGAATTCATCTGAATTTCCGATGGAATTACTCCGATGGGGCATACACACGGTCGGAATTTCCAATGGAAAAAGTCCGTCTGACTTTTCCATCGGAAATTCTTTTTTTTTTTAATCCAACAAAGAGTTTTTATTGATGAAAATGATAAGGTGGCATACAATTTATGGCATTCCCTATTACACAGCACAACCATGAAAACAATTCTCATCAACCATTCCCAACCGAGCACTGCAGTCACATAGCATTTCTCTCATCCCCCCTAGTACACGTTTCCCCGAGTCATAACATTTATCCCACTTGCGCTCCCAGCAACCTATCCATAACCAGATCCACCGGTGAAAGCCCCGGTGCATCCAGCCACGGAGCCCAGAGGTTTTCAAATTTACGATTGCTTCCCCTATGTTGGTAGATAAGTTTCTCCATACGTAGCATTCCCCCCATCTTATCAATCCACTCCCTTAAAGTCGGAGGAGTCTCAGATTTCCAGTGTATCATAATCAATTTTCTGGCCTGGAACAGCGCCCTTTGCACCGCCTCCCTTGTGTACACCTCTTCAACATGTTCCTCCAAAACCCCCAGTAAACCAACTCTGGGGTCCACAGGCATGGATACCCCAAAAACAGAATTAATAGTACTCGTCACCTCAGACCAATACTTGTGCAGCTTGGGACATCTCCACAGGAGGTGTATGAGGTCCCCGTGATCCCGTTTGCATCTAGTACACATATCATCCGTTTGCATTCCCATCAATTGTAACCTTCGCGGCGTGTAGTACACCCTAAATATAATGTATAGCTGAGTGAGTCGCTGAGCCACATTCAATGAGCAGGAACTCACCCCCTGGAATATCTCCTCCCATTGTTCTCCATCCAATTGCCCCACGTCCCTCTCCCACTTTTCCCTTACCATGACTGGATGCTGTCCCAAGAAGTATTGTAGTAGGATGGCATAACATTCAGAGATAAATCCCTTCGAGGACACAGCATCTCTCAAGAGACTAAACACCGGAGTTGGCGACAAATGCCACTCAGATGACCTACTCTGGGCCCTCACTGCGTGTTGAAGCTGCATATATTGAAAAAGCATCGAAGACGGTAGCCCATATTCCACCCGCAATTCTTCGAACGGCCTGAGCCTCCCGTGTCTAAATACATGTTTAATGTGTGTGACCCCATGACTTTTCCACCCACCACCAATCTGTAATTTAGCCAGTTCTGTATAAGTATCATTATGCCATAGGGGGCTGTAGTCAGTGTATCCATCAGCTTGCTGTACATATTTGCATTTGTTCCATATCTTTTGTATAAGATTATAAGTGGGGTATTTCTTATTAGGTTTGGCGAAAGCCAGGGCCTCAAGTGCCTCGGGGATGGGCCCATCCCCCACCGTGTGTAGCATCAGTGCTCCAGAGGAACCAGCCGGCTCCCTCCCGAAGCACCCCACCAGGTGTTGCAGCTGTGCCGCAAGGTAGTACAACCACGGGTTGGGCAACGCCAGCCCGCCGTTGTCCTTGGGTCTCTGGAGATGTTCAAGTTTAATTCTTGGCGTCTTATTCTTCCAGATCAGGGACCGGAAGATAGTGTTCACTATTCTAAAGATTTTTAAAGGGATCACCACCGGGGCGTTGTGGAGACAGTACAGCAGCTGCGGCATTAATATCATCTTTACTAGGTTTATTTTGCCCGCCACCGAGATACGGAGAGTGTTCCATGACTTAACCCTTTCCCGGAACCTCTGGAGCAGGGGGGATATGTTTAAATGGCTAAAATCCCTGGGGTTGGCCGTTACATAAATCCCGAGGTATTTAAAGGAATTCGTGACCGGTATAGGGCAGGACGATGTCACCGTTTGTGTGGCCTCACCATCCAACAATAGCAGGGCCGACTTCGACCAATTAATCTGCAGGCCAGAGTACCCCCCGAATCGTGTAATGGTTGCCATGGCCTCCCTCAGAGATGCATCAGTATCTCCCAGCATAAGCAAGGTGTCATCTGCATATAGCATCACCTTCTCCTGCAGGGGGCCATAACAAAACCCCGCTATACCCGGATTGGCCCTAATCTCCATGGCCAGAGGCTCAATGGCCAATGCGAAGAGGAGAGGGGACAGCGGGCATCCCTGCCTCGTCCCTCTTCCCAACGCGAATCCATGGGACAGACACCCGAAGGCCCTGATAGCCGCCGCCGGACGACTATACAGTAGACGGACCCACGCTATGTACTTCTCTCCAAACCCGAATCGCGCCAACACCTCCCACAAGTAGTTCCAGTCAATGCTGTCAAATGCCTTGGCCGCATCTAAAGACAGCAAGGCCCTGTGTCCTACATTATCCGCGTCAGACTGCATGTTTAGAAACAACCTCCGCAAGTTGATGGCGGTGGACTTATTCGGCATAAACCCCGCCTGATCTCCGTGCACCAGGGACGTTATGACAGTATTCAGTCTCAGTGCCAAGACCTTTGCCAAGATCTTTATATCACATTGCAGCAATGAGATTGGCCTGTAGGACCCTGGTTCAACCGGATCCTTGCCCGGTTTAAGAAGCAAGACAATATTTGCTTTTGCCATGGAGGGCGGAAGTACTCCTTCCCCCAGGGCCGCATTAAACACCCGTAGCAGCCTTGGCAGCAAAACCTCCGCGTGTTGTTTGTAAACCTCGATGGGAATCCCATCCTCCCCCGGTGCCTTACAGTTAGGGAATAGTCCCACCGCCTCCTGAAGTTCCTCCACAGTAATGGGCGCCTCCAACCCCGCCTTCTGCTCTACCGTCAACCTGGGGAACGCCAAGCCACCCAAGTACTGCTCCAAATCAACCGCCTCATAGGCAGTACCAGGGCGGTACAGTTCTTCATAGAACCCCGCCAATTCCTTCATGATAAGTTCGGGTTTACTAACAATGGGCCCTTTTTTGGATTTTATGGCCCCTATAGCTGGAGACCTCTGCTGTGAATTTGCTATACGCGCCAGCATGCGGCCTGTTTTCTCCCCCTCTTCAAAAAACGCTTGCTTAGAGAAAAACCTCTTTTTTTCGGCCCCAGAGGAAAGCACCCGCTCATAAGCAGATTGAGCGGCCTGCCACTCCTCTCTGGCCGAGTCAGAGGGGTCCAGGACAAACTGCCCCTCCAGAACCTCCACCCTCCCTTCCAGTTCCAACAGAAACGCAGATGAGGCCTTCTTGACCTTGTTGATTTCCGTTACTAAAACCCTTTTCAGGAACAGTTTAAAAGCTTCCCACTGTTGTACACAAGATCCCTGTGGATCCTGAGCAGTAAAGAACCCCCTCACACTTTCCTCTATGGTCTCAGGAGTATCAAATAATTTTAGCCAAAAGGCATTGAACTTCCAGGGGGCCTTAGGGAGCTCAGTGGGTTGGGAAACCACCAAATGCACGATCAAAGGGGAATGGTCAGATACGCTGCGAGGTCTATACTCCATTTTAGAAACATACTGAAGCATGTGTGCGTTTCCCACCCCCAGGTCAATCCTAGACAGGCTGCCATGTGATTTAGAAAAGCATGAGTATTGCTTAACACCTGGATTCCGCTGCCGCCAGACATCCACCCAGCCCACCTCTTGCAACAACCGCGCCAGGGGGGTACCCCTGGAGAGGGCAGAGGTTCCTACAGCCGGGTGTCTATCCACCGCAGGGTCCAAGCAGCAATTGAAGTCCCCGATCACCAGCAGCGGCACCTCGGGCCTGCCATCCAAATAGGCAATCAGTGCCCGCAGCACCGTCGCCGCAAAAGGGGGGGGCACATACACACATGCAAGAATACACGTCAAATCCCCCAACCTGCAATAGAGAAAAACATATCTCCCCTCCGTGTCAATATTATTATCCAATTCCTGATAGTCCAGGGAGCCATGCACCAAAACACTCACCCCCCTGGAGTAGGAGGTGTGAGTGGAGTGGTACGCTTTAGATACCCAGTTATACCGTAAACAGCAAATAGTGTCCACTGTGAGATGCGTTTCCTGGAAACAAAAAATCCCCGGTAGGAACTTTTTAAGGCACATACGTATCATAGTTCTCTTAAGCGGGGATTGAAGTCCTCTCACGTTCCACGACACTATAGGTACCTCTGCCATGTGGAAAAAGAAAAGTTAGTGCCAAGCAAATGTACCTCCATTAGGTCCAAACTCCCCTCAGACCATGTGCCCGGTGCCAAAAACAATAGAAATAACCACCCGATCTTCACGCTGCTCATGTTGATTGTTGCAATAAACAGTCTGTAGTACCACCATTCAAAAAGCTGAAAAAAAAGAAGTAAAAGAAAAAAAAAGCAAAGGGCGCAAACCGCTGCCCAAATCAACTCTGCTACTCTGGATCCTGCCAACAGGGCAAGACCCGCACAAGGCCTCCCATTCAAACTTCCGAGGCCAGAACAAGTCACGTGTTGTAGATTCGCCATTAAAGATTTCTGAAGCTCTCATCTTGATCTGTAGCAATATATTTTCCCTCAGCCAGAGGTTAACAAGATAAACATATCACACAATTTCTCCAGCCAAACGTGTTGTCCCACTTTCCATATGTGTCTCGGTGTCCCGCTATGGGCCTGGGCATCACTATCCCTCCTCTGCTCCCTCTCGTAGTCGTCTTCTCAGGGGTTGCTCGTTCCGATCTAGCCAGTTAGCTGCATCTTTAGGGGACTCAAAAAACTGCGCCTGCCCCTCCACCCCCACCCGCAGCTTAGCCGGGTATAACATGGCATATGGTAGTTGCAGCTGCCGAAGTCTGCGTTTCACATCAAAGAACTTGGCTCTGCGTCTCTGCACCTCCGCCGAGAAGTCAGGATAAAAGGACACCCTGGCCCCATTATGTTGAATATTAGCCCTTTCCCTTGCCTGGCGCAGCACTGTTTCTCTGTCTCTGTAATGCAATAGTTTCGCCAGTATCGGCCTGGGTGGCCCCCCCGGCTGGGGAGGGCGAGCCGGCACTCGGTGAGCGCGTTCCACTGCAAATATGGGAGAGAAGGTATTCTTCCCAAAAATGTCCAGCAACCAGCCCTCCACGTAAGCCGTGGGATCTCTCCCCTCCACCTTCTCAGGGAGACCGACAATGCGCACGTTATTTCTTCTAAGGCGATTTTCAAAATCTTCCGCCCTGTCTGTGGCCTCCCTCGCCAGTTGGTATGCGGCTTTAACCTCTCGCTCTATGGGGGTCAGGCGGTCCTCTACCTCGCTCACCCTGCTCTCCACGGCCGTGGTGCGCTCCCTCATTTTCTGAAAGTCCTGTCTCATTAATGACAATTCTTCCCTGACGGTGTTTACGGAGGCATTGCCCAGGTTAACAGCCCTTAATATGTCAGCCAGTGTGGGTTGGTTAGCCCCAGGTGTATCATTATCCCCTGAGCTCTGGGCCCCCGGGTCAGGCAGATCAGTCTCCTCTTCTCCACTATGCTCGGCAAATATGGCCGCCAAGGCCTGTGTGTCATGCCTGTCAGAATCAGTGTGCCCAGGGCGTCCACCACTATCAGCCCCCGCCAGTCCGTTTAACTTCTGAGTGAAGTATATCATGTCTCTAGGTGCTTCCTTACCCTGAGACTTCTGCTGCTTCTGCTGCTTGGATCCGTGCTCCTTCATCCTGTCAGCGCCTCGAGGGGTCCCCTTCACAGAGAGCGCGGCGGCGCCATCTTGGATTTCGGGACCCGGCTCAGAAAGTACTTTTCTGACCATTCCCCTCGTGCAGAGAGCTGGCGGAGGTTCCCCCGAGGTCCCGGGATCAGTTGGGGTCAGCATATACCCGTTACCGGTCTGTATTGTGGCTGAGGGAGGATCGGTACCGGATCGAGGTCAGGAGCTGTGAGAGCTACGTCCTCTCACATGCCGTTCCAGGCCACGCCCCCTCCATCGGAAATTCTGATCGTGTGTGCGAGGCATTACTGGGAGTTTCACATCTTTACTGCTCTAATAGTTGAGAACCCCTTACACAGTTTAAGATTAAACTGCATCTCATCCAGCTTCATTATGTGACCATGTGTCTTCTTCAGAGGCCCTAGATTAAACAGTTACTTCCCCATATTACAGTCATCAGTGATAGATTTGTATAATATGATCAAATCACCTCACCTTCTTCAGTTTAATGCTCACAACCTAGGTCCTACATTCCCCTTATTTGTTTTGTTGCCCTTCTCTAAACTTGATCCAGCTCAAGAACACCTTCCTGAAGATTGGTGACCATAAGTGAACTGCATACTCAAGATGTGGCTGATCCAGATTTTTCTAAAATGCTAGAATTATAGTTGTATCTCTTAATTAAATATCCTTTGTAATGTATGATAGTAGTCTGCTGGCCTTGCTATCTGCAACTTGGCATTCTGTGCTATTGCTGAGTCTGTGGTCTACAAGGAACCCAAAATCCTGAGGTTCCCCTCCTAAGTATCTTGCATACATTGCATACATATTGTAAGTAGTCATACAATAATAATATTTGCCCTAAAAGTGCTTAATATTGTATATAGTTATTTAATCTATACTCACAAAATTGACTTTTCTTTCTCCTTTACATCAATAAATCTTCGTTGCGCTTTAATATAGAGAATGTGTAAAAAACAAAAATAACAAAAAAAAAACCCATTGCTTTAGCTACTTTGTATTCAATATACATTTAAAAAAATGAAAGTGCTATGGTGTTGATGGTCAGACGCAGGAAGGCTAAGCTAGATAAATATACGACACACATCCTATTAGATTTCCAAATTTGAAATGCGTCTTTCAGTATGGAACTCTGTGTTACAGAATGGTTTTATTGCATTTCTCAGCTGGAGTGATGATTTTACTGAATGCATTGTGATCAGAAGTATTAAGCTAGTCTACCTTGGCTGAATTTTTTCTGTCTTCTTACACAATATACACCTTTCTCACCATGTGTATGTCTGACTAAACAATGGGTGGGTGGTAAACCTACCTGTAACCATACCTCAAATAAAGAGTTATTGTACATTGCTGTAATATAAAAAAACAACATTAAGTTGTATCCTATGGTGAAATAAATAGTAAGTTAATGGAAAACTACCTTACAAATAAGGAAACTGTGTACTTGTTATATTCTCATAGCACCATTAGTTCTTTCTCAACTTCACATTTCTGGTTTGGTTTCATGATAATTGTCAAACATGTGCCCATTTTAAATAGGGCATAGGGTTTTTTATTCTAATGCATTCTATGCATTAAGATAAAAAGCCTTCTATGTGTAGCAGCCCCCCTTGGCCCCCCTAACACTTACTTGAGCCTCATCTTTGTTCAGCGATGTCCATGAGTGTCTCCCTTCTGATTACCTGAGATTAAGCAGCTGGGCCTTTGGGCCTTTGGCTCCCACTGCTTTCTATCAAAGTCAGACAATCAGGAAAGAGAGGGGGTGAGGCCAAACTGAATGGACCCAGGGAACTGCTCGGGTGCCCCCGCAGCAAGCTGTTTGCTGTGGGGGCACTCAACATGAGGGAGCAGCCAAAAGGACAGAAGAGCGATCCGAGAAGAGAAGGATCTGGGTTACTCTGTGCAAATCCACTGCACAGAGCAGGTAACATGTTTGTAAAGCCTTTTTTTTTCTTTATAAAAATAACAATCTCTAAGTTAAGCAAAATAGTTTTGGGCCTCAAAGTGATGTGATAACATATTACAAGACAATATTTTAACAAGATACATAGAGGTTGATTTACTAAAGGCAAAAAGACTTTGCAAGGGCATTTGCTCCAGAGCTTAGTAAATAAGTGGAAGCTCTGTTGACTTCCATCATCCAACCATGTGCAAGCGAAAATGCAGTTTTTTTCATTATCCTTGCATGTGATTGGGTATTCTGTGCAAAGTGAAGCTCCACCTCAATAAATAAGCCTCTGGAAGCCAATGGTATATACCAGGGCTCAAAATTTCAAGTCTTGAGCCACTAGCCAGGCCTCAAGGGTTACTCGCCACTAGCTGCCCCACCCAACCCCTACCTCGCCCCTAATTCTCCCGCTAATCATGCCCTCATAAATTATCTTGTAAAATGTTTTATGCAGAATTAAGTTGCAATAAATAAATATTAACAACAACTTTATCAGTTCCCCTCAGCACAGCCTCACCTGTGCCCATCAATGCAGCCTCACCATGCCCACCATTGAATCCTCAATGTGCCCACCATTGAAGCCTCACCGTGCCCACCATTGCAGCCTCACCGTCCCCACCATTGCAGCCTCACTGCGCTCACCATTGCAGCCTCACTGTGCCCACCATTGCAGCCTCACCGTCCCCACCATTGCAGCCTCACCGTGCCCACCATTGCAGCCTTACCATGCCCACCATTGCAGCCTCACCGTGCCCACCATTGCAGCCTCACCGTGCCCACCATTGCGGGCTCACCATTGCAGACTCACCGTTCTCACCATTGTCGACTCACCGTCCCCCATTGCAGATTCACTTTGCCCCCTTTGCCGATTCACTGTGCCCCCATTGCTGATTCACTGTGCCCCCATTGCCGATTCACTATGCTCCCATTGCCGATTCACTGTGCCCCCATTGCAGATTCAGCGTGCCCAAATTGTGGACTCACCGTGCCCCCATTGCGGCCTCACCGTGCCCCCATTGCGGACTCCCCCGTTATCCCAGGTCAGTGAGGACCCCCTGAGTGGATTTCCCGATGAATGGGACCCTTGTGTGTATGTATGATGAGGGGAATGATGAGGCCGCTCCAAGCCTAAGGAGATTTGACAAATCCTTCCCAGACTGAACAAAGTGCAGCTTTCCTGCAGAACTCACCCTCCACATCCCATGTATGGGGGCAGACTCCGGGGGGCTCTCCTCTAGATAGGTCCATGGTGTGGATGGGACTTCCCGATGGGTTACTCTCTCTCTTCCTCTCTGTGTGTCGGAATCAGATGGAGGAATACCTGAGCCGGTCCTGAGTGTCAGAGACACAACCTGCTCTGCATCTGACAGTCTGACCAATCATGCCGGCTGATCCTTCTTAGAGGAGGAGATTATGAGAGGAGGGTGACACCGGGGGAGGAAGGTGACACCGGGGGAGGAGGGTGACACCGTTCTGCAGGGAGGAGACACACAGCTATACACTCCGGGGGGACTACAAGTACCAGGGGGGCTGCTGATTGGTGGCTGCACTTGTTCCATTGTATTTCTAATCGAAGGCTTTACAGTGAACTGTAAAAGTGAAGAGGAGAGCCGTTCTCCCAGTGATCGCCCCGATGGCAGAGAGCATAGAGGAAGAGGAGAGCTGTGGGATCGCAGAGTGGTATAGCACGCTGTTTCAACTTACATTGAAATTTCCTCTGCTCTGCTCACAGCCCCGCCTCCTCCTGACCCTGTGCCTGTAATAGACAGAATGCGGGTCCAATGCTGAGATGTGTTGTCTATCACAGGTGCGGAGTCAGGAGGAGGCGGGGCTGTGGGAGCGAGTAGAGCGGAGGAAATTTCAATGCAAGTTCTTACAGCGGGCTATACCGCTCTGCGATCCCAGAGCGGTATAGCTCTTATGACAGGCAACAAGTTTTCAACATTCTATATATATGCTTATAAAGGGAGTGCATACATGAAAGAAGTTGGTTGTTCCTTTAAGTTTGTTTAGTTTGATTTATTCTCTTTACTAGACAAAAGGTATATGTTGTTGAATTCTGGTATGGACTATACTTTAGGTAAGAAAGCAAAGGAAAATATTTTGTGTAGAGAAAAACAAATCCCTGATTGTCTTTTTGATGCCTATAGAGTCTGTACTTTGAATGTTTGTACCTTATTTATTTTATACAAAAAAAAACTTTTTCTGATTTTAATAAAAAACATAGTAGCTTTACAAAAGGATTACGCACACCTTATATGATAGAAAGCTTTATCTTAAAATGATTTGCAAAGCCACAAGAGCACATATCTCATGCTAAAAGTGGTCTCCTTATAACACATAATAAGATTGATTCGTCAAAGTGGGAAAGCTGCCAGACCTCACTTATGCCTTAAGGCTTTCTCTTAAAATTTTAACACTTGGGTCACAAACACGCTGAAAAAAGCAAATTTTGGGCTTTAAGGTCAATCAGTTCTCCTGTAAAAAAAATAAAAAGATAGAAAAAATGTAATTAAATGAACAGCCAGACTTAAGAAAAATCAGATCTACTGATCAGAACTCAAAAAGTGAAGATTTGTTAACTTATAAGGAGAATCTAGGATTATTAACTGAATTGTCTTAATATTCCCTTGAAGAATTTTCTTTTTGTCTTTAATTTCTTCTGAAAATAGCAGTGCACTTCCTGTACCCTCAGTATATCTTTAGTGTAAATGATCTAAGGCACTGTGCCTTTGACTGACAGTTTTACAGAATTTGGAGTGCAATTAAGTGTTATCACTACGGGGCTGTTCGCTGTTCCTCTTGCTGGAATGTTTGGTTTTATTTCATGTTTGTATTGTCATTATGTAATAATTTTTCTGTATCAATAAAATAATTTTTTTACAAATTACTGTTTATGGTCCCTTAAAATCCCACCCTTAAGGAACTCGTCTTTCACTCTATGTATCAGGGATGTGGACCGTAATCAGTTTCACCCAGTCAGTTGGCAAAAACCTTTCTTTTGGTGGTATTTGATCACCCTATACAAAACAGGTATATATATATATATATATATACATATATGTGAAGACTATCTACATATACTTACAGAATACAGTATATATTCTTACATATCTTCAGTACATATCTTCAGGTTTTTATTTTTTTGCGCTATAAACAAAAAAGACAAACAATTTTGAATAAAAAACTATGGCCCAGATTCACAAAGCATTTATGCCAACGTATAACAAATTACGCCAACGTAAGTGCAAATGTGCGCCGTTGTATCTGTGCGCCAGACCCACAAACAGATATGCGCCTAAAACCAGACTACACCCTGCCGACGTAGCTTGCTTACGCCGGCGTAGGGTGGGCGCACATTTAGGCTGGGTGCATGGTGCCGCTCCCATTGATTAGCTATTCAAACATGCAAATGAGGGAAATACGGCGATTCACGAACCTGCGTGCGCCCGACGCAGGCTACGCGAGGTGCGCATAAGTTGTACAATATAAAAGTAAACTGCGCCAAGTAGGAAACCAGATATCAGGCTGGTAAAAAGCAATGATAATAGATAATATGAATAAAAGCACATTCAGTCCAATAAAAAGTTCATAGCAGCACCACCATGTGTCAGCAAAACTTCAGTGTGAACACACCACCACCAAACTGAAAGCCGCTTACCAGAACCACCCAAACATTAGGCATGTAGACAGATTCTATTCAATGGGCTCCACATCAGATTAGCATCAGACTGGGGAGGGATCCAGGGAGCAGATCTCAAATTGCACCACATCAATGATTGAACATATCCTCGGTATATAAATAAAAACGGACCATAGCGTGATCCCGTACGAAATATTTAATAAAAATGCATAAGACATGTACTTACAAACATCTCATGATTAAAAGCGTGTATGTATGCCGGCTGGCAATAGGAGCCCTTCCTCCTTCAGATGGAACGCGGTGACATCAGTGTGCGCCTTCCCAGACGACGTTTCGTCATTAACAGACGTTCTCAATGGGGATAGGGGCATAAGTTGTAAGTCCGGCGTAAAGTTATTCCCCATAAAGGAGGTGCAACCCAGCAGCAGACATGAAAAGGTCTGCACCAGGGAACACAAGCCGGCATATTTTACATTGGACATGTGTCTGGCTGGGCGTAGGTTACGTTCACGCGGTACACAGTGATCCGGCATAGTTTAGGCAGTTGTTCTGACGTGGTTGTGAGCCGGCGTAGGGGGATGCGTCCACGTCATGGCGCATGCGCAGTTCATGATACGTATCTGTCTGGCGCTTGGCCCATAATTTGCATGGGGTCAGGCCTCATTTCCATGGGTCACGCCCACTTCCACCTACGCCGGCGTACGCCTTTGTATCCTACGCCATGCTGGTGCAGCGTTGGGAGCACTGGCTTGCTGAATGCATTGCTTGCCTCTCTGCGCTGCGTTGGCGTAGCGTACATTGGTTACTCTACGGCGGCGTAATGTGCGCCTTGCTCTCTGTGAATATGGGCCTATGTTTTTTTACTTTCTGCTATAAAATATTCTCAATAAAAAAAAATGTAAAAAATAAAATGTCTATCAGTTTAGGCCAGTATGTATTCTGCTACATATTTTTGGTAAAAACCCTGTGAGAAAATGCTTGCACATGAGTAATACACAATAAGAAGGTAAAGTCCAACACCAGACAAAATATTTTTTTCATATTTTGGATAGTGGGGAAAACTTAAAATTTCTGTCTGTGACCTCACTGGGGAGATTTTCTCTCACTTCCTCTTTCTTTAACACACATGCAAGGAATTAGCTGTATGGTAGTCATCGGGAAAGGAAAGCACAGACAGCACTTAAAACAATGTCAGAAGGTCTAACCCTTCCTTGCCCAACAGATACATGTTTTTGTGCTCATTTGAGGGGTATTTTATTTTTTAAGCTAATTTTTACATGTTTTTGCCTACCTATTGTTATTAGATGTTTTGCAAAAGATCTTAATATCTCAGGCCCAACTTTACATACAAAACTGAAAAGGAAAACCTCCTCCTCCACCCCTCCTTGCCTGTTTGAAGGGAGGCCTATAGAACTTCAGAGAGACAGTAAACACTTTCTGCTGCTCTCCATCAATACTTTGTACAGCTATCACGAGTAAACCTTGTTTTAAATGTCTATTTTCAAAAAGATTTTAGTAAGTAGGTGAAATCAATATTTCAAGCTTATATCATAATATGCAGACAGACAGCTTAGGAGTTGAGTAATGGACGTTGACAGGAAAAGATCTATATCAGAATGTGAATTTTTTTTATAAATTGGCTATGGAACCAAAAATTAAGCAAATAGTAAATGTATGACACTGATAGGTCATGTGCATATGACATTTCTTATGTACTGACAACTGAAATGACATTACTGTAATGGCAAGGGCAGCAAGTATCATCGCCTGGTGCGGATATGAGGTGGTGTGTAATCTATTATTATATTGTAATGTAAATTTACAGTTTATGCATTGAGAGAAAGTTAAATGCAAATAAAGGTTTATTTGAATTTACAATGTGTAAGATTATATAAACATAGCTGGTATACCTGTATACTGTATAGTACAGCATTTAATAATGCTTGGTCTTAGTAAAACCTAAAAGTCTCAGTGGATTGATTACTAAAGAACAAACTTAAGTAGGGGAATCCCCTGTGATTTTCTTAAAATTAGCATTTTTATAATTTAAAGTGGATAGTTAAAGCTTTCCTACAGCTAAAACTTTTTTCAGTTTTGAATAAAGCTAAGAAGGGTTATGCCCTGTACACACGATCGGTTCATCCGATGAAAATGGTCTTAAGTATTTTTTCATCAGATATGCGATGAAGCTGACTTCCATCAGTCTTGCCTACACACCATCAGTTAAAAAAACTAGTCAGAACGCGGTGGCGTAAAACACAACGACGTGCTGAGAAAAATTAAGTTCAATGCATGCGTCGACTTGATTCTGAGCATGCGCTGATTTTTAACCGATGGATTTCCCCACAGACAATCGTTTTTTTTCTATCGTTTTATTAACCATCAGATCATTTTAAAACAGGTTCTAAGTTTTTTCACCGATGGGAAAAAAATTGATGGGGCCCACACACGATCGGTTCGTCTGCTGAAAACGGTCCAGTTTTCATCAGACGAACCGATCGTGTGTACGCGGCATTAGAGTCTCTGAAAGGTTTTTAATGCAATCTGTGTTCCTATTGAATATATATCCCCTAACTCAGTCCATGCCTTCTTGTCCTGATGATGCCGGTGTCTCCTTTTTTTTGTTTGAGACTCACAGGAACAGAATGTGAGGGAAATCTTTACAATAGAGATAGAGCAGAGGTAAAATAACTATTTTAACTCTTCCCTACTCTAGCCAAAACCCCTCAACACCACCATTTATGTTTATGAACACTCTCTAATGCTCTTTTTTGCTTACCTGAACCTGCCATCACATCCTTGCTGGAGCCTCTTCCACGAGTGGAGGGTGATGATCGACCACAATCCCTGGTCATTATGCTCCTGCAGTCCGGGTGCTTGAGGGGACCATGCTGCTGGTTAGCCATTGGGAAGTGTACTTATCTGCCAGGTAGCATTGTGCTACAACAGAAAGACTAAGTCTGAGCTTTTAACTTAAGTTTTATTTATAGTTTAGAATAGTTAACACAAAGAGGAGGGAGATTAAGTTTAAAGTATTAATTTCTCTATTTCTCTATTCTCTTCTCTATTCTGCTACTGACCATCTCTATGACACAATCTCTCCCCTGTCCTGTCCTGACCTGGCCACCTCTGTCTACAACAGTTCACGCTGTTGCACTTGCTCCTCTAGCTACTGTACACGCAGAATGAGGCCCGACCATTACAACACTGGCAAATTGACAACACCAGAAATCTCAAAAGGCATTGTCGTACTCTTGAATGACTGTGGTGTAAAACCAAATCCCTTCAGGACTTCACCCTATATAAATCTGCCCTACTAAAATACAATTCCTGCCTCCATGCTGCCAAACAAACCAACTTTCTCTCTCTTAAGAACCTTGTCATCAAGTCCCCATCGGCTCTTCTCTACCTTTAACTCTCTGCTTTGTCCCTCACCCCCTCTACTCACTAACTCACTCAATGCCCAAGAGATTGCCAATCACTTCAAAGACAAGATTAATGCAAACGTGAGGATACCTCCACTGAGCATATATCTTCCCACTCAAAATACCTTGTCCAGCAGCACAGTCAACACTCTCCTATTTTGAACTGGCTACTACTAAAGAGTATTTGTCCCCTGGATCCTGTTCCCTCACAACTACTATGATCACCCTCTTATTCTATCCTATGCTCCCTCACTCACATCTTTAATCTCTCCCTCTCTAGTGGCACCTTCCCCTCCCCTCTAAAGCATGCAAAGATCACTCCCGTACTTAAAAAGCCCTCAATAAACCCCACCAACTTGAACAACTTAAGACCCATCTCATTGCTCCCATTCACCCTTAAACTTTTAGAAGGCTTAACACACGGTCGGTCAAAACCGATGGAAACGGACTGAAGGACCATTTCATCGGTCCAAACCGATGGTGTGTGGGCCCCATCGGTCAGTTATCCTTCGGTCAAAAATTTTAGAACTTGCTTTAAAATTGAACCGATGGACGCCTAATCGATAGGTCAAAATTTACGGTTAGTATGCAAAAGTACCGGTTAAAAACCCGCACATGCTCAGAATCAAGTCGATGCATGCTTGGAAGCATTGAACTTCATTTTTCTCAGCACGTCATTGTGTTTTACGTCACCGCGTTGGACTCGATTGATTTTTTAACTGATGGTGTGTGGGCACATCAGACCATCAGTCAGCATCATCGGTCAACTGATGAGAACGTTCTCATCGGATGGACTGATCGCGTGTACGCGGCCTGAGTCTACAACCGTCTTAGCTCCTACCTCATTAAACATAACCTTCTTTCCTTAACTTAAAACCAAAACAATAACCTAAAATAACCTACTTTACAGTCTGGCTTTCACTCGCATCACTCCACTGAAACTGCCTTACTAAAACTCAGTAACGATTTACTAAATGCTAAAACCAATGACAACTACTCCATAATCCTACTACTTGACCTCTCTGCGGCCTTCGATACTGTTGACAACCCACTCCTTCTCAATAAACTCTGTTCCCTTGGCCTCCAAGATTCTACTCTATCCTGGTTCTCCTTCTACCTATCACAGTGCTCCTTCAGCGTTACCTAAAACTCTGTCTCCTCCTCTTTTTTCCTCTTTCTGTAGGGGTCCCCCGAGGCTCTATTCTTGGATCCCTTCTCTTCTCTATTTACACCTCCTCCCCTGGTTTATCATGAATGCTGCTGCCAGACTCATCTACCTTACCAACCGCTCAGTGTCTGCCACCCCTCTCTGCCAACCCCTACACTGGCTTCCGATCGCCCAGCAAATTAAAAATTCAGAATACTAACTACAACATACAAAGTCATTTACAACTCTGCCCCCAGCTACATAACCCAAACTGTCCCCTCCCCTCCTCTAAAGACCTCCTGCTCTCAAGCTCCCTTGTCTCCTCTTTCCAATGCACGTCTCCAGGACTTCTCCAAAGCATCTCCCATCCTCTGGAACACGTTACCTCAATCTGTCCAGCTGTCTCCTACTTTGGCTGCCTTCAGACGATCCCTGGAAACTCATCTCTTCAGGGAAGCCTATCACACCTCCAACCACTTACCACTCCCTATTAGTTTCTAAGCTTTTATGAGCAGGGCCCTCTTGACTCTCTTGTATTTTATTGTATTGTAACTGTACTGTCTCCCTTTTATATTGTAAAGTGCTGCGTAAACTATTGGCGCTATATAAATCCTGTATAATAATAATTTCATAGAGCTTTTCCAGAAATCAGCATGGGCACACAGTTCTCAAGATCTTTAGTAAGGAGAGGACATTCTTTTTTTTTTCCTATATCACTATATAGAAGAAACTGTCTGGGATAATGAAACAAAGAGCAGACTATCGTCTTTTTTATTTCCTTGCCCATGGCCTATAGAGTTTTTCCCTAAACAAGGTTTGACTACTGCTTTGACCAAGTTTGTTATCAAATCTGAAAAAATATGCAATTTAGTTGTCAAGTTAGATGCGTTAAGGGAAAGTAGACAGCCCTCCCAAGTGTGAGTATCAACATGTGTTGTAAGTCTATATTCACATCAATGCTTTCATTTGTATTTATATACACTGGGAATGCACACTATTAAACCTATTGCTAATATAGGTCAACATACATCTCAATATTGGCCTGAGGTTCTCTTAAAGAAATCATGTAGGTTCTGCCTTTGATACATTGCTGGTACATCTTGCTTATTACAAATAAAAAAGGGCATTTCAATCCTAAATGTTGCATTCAGATTCTAAAACCATCAAATCTGTGGCGTGCTAGTGCAATTTTTTTTAGGGCTCAATTGGTAAAGCAGCTATTTGTGAACATGTTTTAGGTTTATGTTCTGTTTTGATATTGTTAGAACAACATATATTGTTAGAACAACTACTTCTTTGATGGATAAAGGGACATGATATAGTCATAGCTCAATAACACTACTATTATACCGAGTAACATGTGATGGACATGCTGTTTTCTAGCATAGCTAAATTGAATCACCCCTGTTCTTTCCCTCCAACATTAAGCTAAACTATGTCAATCAGGTATTGACTGGGGTTAAGTCTCCTGAGCCAATACAGGATGTTATTAAAAGCCTATTAGACCAAAAAAAATTGCTTGCGTGCAACAATCACAGCATATGCTGACACCCTAATGAAGAAAGCCAGGCCAATATACAAGACCACCTCTTTGTCCCATTATAAATGCTTTGAAAAATGTACTTACTAGTGTTTGTACAGCACTCATTGGCATTTTCAATAATCTGTTGTCCACAGAGCATCCTCAGATTGTCCTGCACAGCCCTTTTCAGGGAGGAACGTGAATGGATAGGTTGGAAAGCTTTACCTGATGACTGTTGTTTTCCTAGAGAAGCCACCACTGATACTGTCTGCAGAGAGAAAAACCACCTCCATAGCCTAGCCCAAACAGGAACACAGCAAACACCATGAAATATTCAAATAATCTGGTTGTCTGATGTCTATAGCCAGCCTTACAAGATGTATTGACACGTGTTTTGTGTGTTCTCAGCAGTGCAATGACATTGCCATTTTACTCTAAAGACTATGCAGGAGACACAAAAGCTGCAAAACTATTGTAGTGTGTCAGTCACTGTAACGGAATGACCCGTGACAAACAGAGACTTTGGAAGGATGAGGGGTACTCCGGTACTGGCGTCACCAAGGAGTCTTATGTCTAGGGTCACCTTATGTTCAATAGGGCCATAGGGTGACTGAGAAATTATATCCTAAATTACAGGGCAAGGGACATATGTTGGATTGTTTTAACATGGACAGTAATCTACAATATATTCTTTATTGTCTGTAAAGAATATGCTGACCCTACCGGTCAATAATTACTCTTTTCAATGATTAGCCCTGGCTAGTGAGTTGTTAAATGAGGCTGGCTCTTGAAAGGCCTTTCATTGTGTGATAGCACTGTTTAAAGCCTATTGATGCTCAGGTGTGAATACCTTTCTGTCGGAGACAGACCGTCTGTCTAAAGATGTGGATTGAGGGGAATTCTGTTAATGAAGGAATGTGACTTCTCAGGTGCAGTGATTAGGTCATGATAATTATAGACCGGCGCCGAAATGTCTGGAATGTTTAGCAATTAGCCATCTGAAGGTGTATTGAAGCCCCCCAGGGTGTGATGTGTGGGTGGAGAGTTTGATTGTTCCTGTGATCACTGAAACATGCCTTGAAAACTGTATATAAACTTGAGAGCTAACCATTAAAAGTGTTCATACATTTTGAAGCAGAGAATAGAGCGGTCAGTCTCATTTTCTGGGGAATTGATATGGATCGTGCCTGCTGGTTTGTCTATGTGTCGGATAAGCTGTCGTGGGTTGATGGAAGTTCGTAAACGGTGGTGACCGTTACAGTCACAATGGCAGATAACAGAAAATTCTGTATTTCTCAAATTTATGTATTTTAGCTGTGTGCTTAGGTGTTTCATTGAAGTCTTGTTTCCACCAATGTTTTTAGTCATCAAAGTAAGTCATTACCAATATGCTTGCCTGAAAGGTACCATCAAGTCTGCTTACCGTTTAGCTGAAGAAAATGCAGATAAAATAAACAAGGGAAACAAAATAAGGTTTGATTTCCGTGTGAGATACAGGGATCTGAAAACAGTTGACCAAGTTGTGCTACAGAGCTTGGGAGCATCTGGAAATCATAAGCTGAAAGAGATGTTTACAGTGGTGAACAACTATCCCAGTATATAAGATAAAGGGACCAGAAGGTAGGAATAAAGTCTAGTATAGAAATAATGTGCTGTCTATTCTGTTTCAATTGTTTTTCATAATTTTTTCTTTCCAAGTAAAATAAGGGAATGCAAAGCATAGCAACAATATAATTCTTAGATAACACTGCACACACAGTAAAGTAGGTACACAAAAAGATCCTAATAACAGGCTTGGATCGTTCATTGAGTCTATTCTGGTTGCTTTGAAGTTTAAGAACATAAGAGGTAAAACATGAGAAAAACTATGCATCAGAGTCCATCAGTATGGTAGTGCAGCCCTCAAAATTTAAACTCGCCTGCTCGCATTTGGCGAGTTGAAATAAGTTGAGGGCAAGCGTGAAGCAGGGTTGACAACTGTCTGTTTTTACAGATGGCTGCTGCCCATAAACAATATGGCCACGGCAGGCTTTAGAACTGTGCAAGCTCAGTGCTGAGGCCAGCCCAGACTCAGACAAGGGGCAGACAGATAGGTGTATAGTTGGTGACATCACGGCGGCGGCGGCGCCTTTTATGAATCACAGGCTACCGCAGGGGTAGCTGGGATGGTCCAGGGACATGGCAGCCCGAGTGCGGAGGAGGTATTGCATGAGTTGCGGCTGCCTCCTTGGAGCCCTGGACGGTGTGCCTGAAAGAGGCCAAGTAAAAGAGAGAAAGGAGCAGAGGCTGGGTGGAGGTGATACAGCTATACCCACCAAAGGGTAAAACCAGCCGGGAGAAGGAGGAATGCAAGTCCCAGATGGCCATGAGTGCGTAGCAGTGCCAAGGTATGGTGGGGATTGTAGATCACTACTAATGCCCAATCTGAGTGTACAGGAGCTGTGCTTCTACCCCCTACCTGCCTGCAGAGTGCTGGGACTTGTAGTTCCATATCTGCAGAGCAATGCCAGGCTGCATGCTGACAGAAGGAGAGAGAGCAGATGGCCGTACACTGTCCAATCTGATTGCAGATGACCATAAACTGTACAATCAGATTGTACAATCTCCTGTAAGATGGCCATCCACTGTACAGTCAGATTATACAGTGGATGGCCAACTTACAGGAGATTATACAATCATATTGTACAATGTATGGCCATCTTACAGGAGATTTTACAATCAGATTGTACAATGTATGGCCATTTTACAGGAGATTGTACAATGTATGGCCATCTTACAGGAGATTTTACAATCACATTGTACAATGTATTTGTACAATCTCCTGTAAGATGGCTATACACTGTACAATCAGATTGCTCAATCTCCTGTAAGATGGCCATCCACTGTACAGTCAGATTATACAGTGGATGGCCATCTTACAGGAGATTATACAATCATATTGTACAATGTATGGCCATCTTACAGGAGATTTTACAATCACATTGTACAATGTATTTGTACAATCTCCTGTAAGATGGCCATACACTGTACAATCAGATTGTACAATCTTCTCTAAGATGGCCATACACTGTACAATCTCTTTTAAAGTGAATCTTCAGTCACGCTCTGGACAGTCTCCTGCCCCTCTGGTGCCCGGTAGATGTGCCGATGGAAGAACCAGCTGGTACATCTGCCCACACACAAGAACTGGAAAGGATTCGGGGATAAGGGGGAACTCTGCAGACCCTGACATAAAGGGGAACTCTTATGTGAAGGGAAATACTGCAGAGAGCAGACTCTGATGTAAGTGGAAACTCTGTAAAGGGAAACGCTGCAGACCATAATGTTCAGGTGAATGCTGTAGACTCTGATGTAACAGACAACTTTGTGGACTGTGATGTAAAGGGGAACTCTATAGTATAATGCTTTATGTTAATATTGTTAAAGTTGTTGTTAATATTTATTTTAAAAACTTAATACTGCAAAACATTTAATAGTATCATTTCACAAGATCATTTACGAGGGTGTGTTTAGTGGTGGAATTAGGGGTGGGTCAGGGTGGGGAAACTGGTGGCGAGTGACTCTTAAGGCCTGGCTAGTAGCTCAGGACTTGAAATTTTGAGCCCTGTGGTAGTGAATACTCCGGTCACTGAAAAAAAAAAAATGGCAACATATTAGTGACCATAATGATATTTCATTTAGGGGATCAGATGGCATAATTAGACTGGCTCACACCAGCTCTATAATGTGAGGGGCCCTTCTAAAAGGATTATGTATCAGTTCCAAATATAAAATATATAAGGCCCATGAGGCCTAAGGCCCCATCATTTGCTACCTCTTCATCAAATCAGTAATGAAGATGGCTCAGATAACTCTTCAGTGTGTGATTCACCCTAGCTTTAGGCAGACCTCTCATCTAATCCATCCGATATGAGTGATTAGACTGTAGTTCCTGAGGCCTCTAGCTCAACAGTACTCCACCAAGAGAATTACTAAACCCTGAATCACCAGAGTTTGTTCCCTTAGATAATGAGAATTTCTAGTCATGGATCCAGTCCTTATACACAGCCACTGCCATCCTTTCCCATGACTCATAGTTGAAGTTTAGTGCCTGGAAGCACAGGATTACTTTAGAGGGAAGTGCAGAGAGGGCAGAGAGTCAGACATCCACCACCTTTTTTGAACTATGATAGTTTGGGGGACCCCAGATTCATCAGTCAGCCACACTTACAGTATATCATGCATGGGTAGGAGCAGTCTCCAATTTAGTGTACATACTGTCTGTTTTTGCTTCACTTGACATGTATTGCTATTGTTAATCAGAAATCCATTATAATTCGGAAAGGACAACTCTGTTTCATAAATTGATGATCCCCGATTGGAGGACTATGTTATATATAAAGGGGAGTTTTCAGGAAGTAGACATAGAACTCAATCACCTGACTTTACCCGCACAGGAACTGATCTTGCTGAATTTCACCCAGGCCAGAAGCAGAGACTAATAGGCAAGTTTTCATATGTTCTAACAATTTAACTGCAGCTGCCTATAGCTTCTTGAATTTGTAGCTGAAACCTTGTGATAGATGTATCTCTGTCCTATTGTTATTATTTCACATGCACAGTGCCAGGTATGTGCTACTATCTTTGTGTAGTGGTCTTCTTCTGGTATATTAGTAGGTGAACCTGTTTATTTCAATAGAGTTTATATGCAGCTCCTGTTATTTTAGTCAACCCTGCCCCTTCTGGATTGGGATTCTATAGTTAGTTTTGGCTGAGGACTCAATAACCAGCATAGCCTAGAGCATAGGCTAGGTTAGGCATCTGACAGCCACTTCTGTTAGTTAGAGGTCCGGTTGCATGACAAATCAGAATCTACAAGGGACTAAGATGCAGTGTAGATAGATCTTTTCTTCAGGTATTCGGTATCAAGACATACTCTGCTCAGGGGACCCTGCAACTGGACTTTGCTGCAACACTTTTTGGAGCTAGTGAAGTGACTAGCCTCATGTGATACACAGAGATGAAACAAATCCTCCTACATAATTTGTACTTGTTTATCTGCGGTGCTCTCTTCTCTACATCCCTTCAAAGTGACAAATTAATAAAGCTTATCTGAGCCTACATAAAAAATGGGGTTTAGAGAGCTGAAGTTACACCCTGCAGAGTGTTGATTGGAGGGAAGGGACACACTTCACTTCACATACACCATATATAGATATACAGTACATACATCTATAGACATATGGTTAATGTTATATGCTGGCTGCAGGAGCTCATCTGCACCCAATTACTTTGAATAGATTACTAGTTAATTTTTCAGGAATTGTCCTGGGTGAAGGCATTGACAACTTTATTTTATCAAACCCACCTTTCCATGTAGCAAAAGTTCTGGTTGTTTTATTTACTTACAGGTTTAGCACAACCTACTAAAATTCATTGAATTTGATGGGCCGGATTCAGAAAGAAGATACGACGGCGTATCTCCTGATACGCCGTCGTATCTCTGAGTCCGGCCGTCGTATCTATGTGCCTGATTCATAGAATCAGGTTACGCATAGATATGCCTAAGATCCGACAGGTGTAAGTGACTTACACCGTCGGATCTTAGGCTGCAATTCCAGGCCGGCCGCTAGGTGGCGCTTCCGTATCTTTTACGCTTCGAATATGCAAATGAGCATTTACGCCGATTCAGAAACGAACGACCGCCCGGCACTTTTTTTTACGTCGTTTGCGTTCGGCTTTTTCCGGCAGAAAGTTACCCCTGCTATAGGAGGGGTAAGTGTGGCGTATGCTATGTTAAGTATGGCCGTTTACGTAAGTCGTTCGCGAATACGGCCGGACGTAATTTACGTTAACGTCGAAACCAATGACGTCCTTGCGACGTCATTTGGAGCAATGCACGCTGGGAAAATTTGTGGACGGCGCATGCGCTGTTCGATCGGTGCGGGGACGCGCATGATTTAAATTTTAGACGCCCCCTAGCCGTGGAATTTGAATTCCTCCGGGGGCTTTACGATACACCGCCGCAACTTTAGAGTCAAGTGCTTTCTGAATAAAGCACTTGCCTCAAAAACTTGCGGCGGCGTAACGTAAATCAGATAGGTTACCCGGATCTAAAGATCCGCTGACCTATCTGAATCTGGCCCACAGTCTCTAAATAAGGCAACCCCCCAGAAATACTAGAGAGACCCACTCAAAAACATGGAACAAGCTTACAAATGCTTGCTGTTTCATAGCAAGTCCCGGACATCCTCTCCAACTTCAATTCATTTATAAGATTTAAATATTTGTACCTAAAAATTGAAACTAGTGCAGATGTTCTAGGAAACTTATAGAAAATCTTCATGAACATTTTTAATAGTAGAAGGCAACAGAGTGCTACTCCCTGACTTCTCATACCTTGACAGGTAAAGGAGCAACCACTAATCTACCCCAAAGCCTTTCAGATCTAACGATCATTTATTATTATGTTTTCTAAGGGCAGAGCAGGGATGTATCTTGGCCTAGGCTGACAAGGCCTAGGCCTAGGGCGGCACTTTGCGGGGGGGCGGCACGGCCGGGCACCAAAGCCGCCCCCGCACGAAAAAAAAAGACCCCCGATCTGTCCTTTTATTTCATTGGCTCCCGCGGCCGCCTTCCGGCTCCCTCATAAATTTAGCCCCCGGCGTGGCGGCCTGTAGCGTGGTACTTGGCCAGGGGGAGGGAGCGACTGACGCAGTGACGCCCGCATTAAACGGCTGGTGATTGGCCAGACCGGGTGCATGTCATACCAGAGGCGGGCTCCGCCTCTGATATGACATGCACCCGGTCTGGCCAATCAGACCGGGGTGCAGGGAGGGTACAGAGGTATGAGGAGGATACAGAGGTGCGGGGAGGGTACAGAGGTCACATCAGTCCCTGCCCTCAAGGAGCTTACAATCTAAAGTCCCTAACTCGCATTCATACATACACATGGTAAGGGCAACAATTTAGACAGGAGCCAACTGGATTGATTGATGTAAGTATGGAGTGAATGGTGCGTGAGTGTGCTAATGTACAGAGAGGAAGAGGTGGAGCTCTAACAGGAAAAGGTGGAGCCTAACGTGGAAGGGGTGTGGTTTACAGATGATAGGGCGTGTCTTAAACAGGAAGGGGTGGGTCATATTTAAATTAGGGGGCGCATGAGTTTAGTCAGGCCTAGGGCAGCACAAAACCTAAATACACCTCTGGGGCAGAGTCACATGTAACTTAAGAATTACTGAATGTGTTTTCAGAATACAAGCTATTATGATGTTACAGTTTGTTGTGTATTTATATTCACATGTCACTTTAAATAGCAAGTGCTAAATTGTTATGTAAAGGGTCAACAGTGATGAATGAGCTGGGCTTGACAGAGCCAGTCAGTCTTGCTAAATTTCAGGTGTTTTGCTGTGGATACAGAATGTTCCATACAGTAGTTTCTATTTTCATTAACAAACAGACTACTGTGAATTCTGAAAGATTTATGTTTTACCTCTATAACATTTACGAAATCATCACTGTCAAAATGGAAGATTAAATTCATGAATTGTAGGTAAACATGCAATTTTAGAACTGTGGAGCTAAAAATTGAATGTCTTGTTTTTAATCAAGTATTGTTAATGCCAAGAGCTTATTTTTTGTCTCTATGTTTGAAACCATGGTGAATATGACAAAAAGCACTGTATAATAAAATAAAGTCAACATGATCCCATCATTACCAAAGCAACAGAACTTTTTTTTTAGAGTACCCAATAAATCTTCCGAGGCGCAACTGGAGCGAGTTTTGTTTTGTCAGGAATGATAAACTGGGTGATTTACACATTTTGAGTTTGTAAAAGAATGTCTGATGAAATGGCAGCAATAAATTGAAAATATGACACAGCTTTAAAATGAGAACACCAAAAAGAGTATTTGAGTGTACTGTCAGAATTAAATATAAATAATAAACATAAAAATAGAAACAGTTTTAATTACCAGTTATTTTACTTATTTTTATTCAATTTTTTTTACAGGCACCTATTTTGCGCTGTTAAATTATGCAGCCCTTCATACATATATTGAACATTTATGTTGGTCCCTGCCCTCGAGAAGCTTGCAATCTAAGGTCCATAACTTTGAAAACTTATTTTGGCATGATGGCTTTCTGAGCATGCAGAACCTGCCCATTATTGATGCCCATGCCCCCACTTCCCAGTCCTGTAGGGCTCGAGTGACAGAATTGGATTTTAGGAGTTGGGTTCTAAGGCCGCGTACACACGGTCGTTCTAAACCGATGAGAATGGTCCGACGGGCCATTTCCATCGGTTCACCGCTGAAGTGGCCTGATGGTCTGATGTGCGGACACACTATCGTTCCAAAAAACGGTCGGGTCAAAACACGGTGACTTCAAACACACGACGTGCTGAATAAAACGAAGTTCAATGCTTCCAAGCATGCGTCGACTTGATTCTGAGCATGCGTGGGTTTTGAACCGATGCTTTCTGTACTAATCATCTGTTTGGACCGATCGGGCAGCGGGCCATCGGTTCGATTTTAAAGCATGTTTTAAAATTTTGGACCGAAGGACAACAGACCGATGGGCTATACACACGGTCGGTTTGGACCGATGAAACTGAACCTCTGTCCATTCTCATCGGTTTTGTTCCGACCGTGTGTACGCGGCCTTAGACTAACGTAATGCATTAGTGAAGTAGCCTCCTGCTAAAATGTGGATCCTTACACAACCCTTCCACTTCAAAAAGAGTGTCACGTTTCTGCAGAACAAAAGTTTGTAAACAGGAATTTCATTTTTCCTTTCTATGTAATATACAGATTAACATTGCTTTGTAACATTTGACTTCACATCAGCTTTAAAACTCATTGTAAATCCAATTACATCTTGATTCCTAAATTGGTTTTGTGGAAGGTTAGAGGCTCAGGGGTAGATTCACGTAGAATGGCGTATGTTTGTGCGGGCGTAACGTATCCTATTTACGTTACGCCTCCGCAACTTTTACAGGCAAGTGCCGTATTCTCAAAAAAAAGTTGCGGCGGTGTAGCGTAAATAGGCCGGCGTAAGCCCGCCTAATTCAAATTGTGAAGAGGTGGGCGTGTGTTATGTAAATTAACTCTGGCCCGCCGTGATTGACATTTTTCACGAACGGCGCATGCGCTGTCCGTGGAATTTCCCAGTGTGCATTGCTCCAAAGTACGCCGCAAGGACGTCATTGGTTTCGACGTGAACGTAAATTGAAACTTTTACGTTGTTTGCGTCAGTCGTTCGCGAATAGGGCTGTACGTAAGTTACGTTCACGTCTAAAGCATTGACGATTTGCGGCGTAATTTCGAGCATGCGCACTGGGATACTTTCACGAACGGCGCATGCGCCGTTCGGAAAAAAACGTCAAATACTTAGATACGCGAATTCCCGAATGTACGCGCGGCCGACGCAGTAAAGTTACGACGTTTACGTTAGGCTTTTCCCGGCGTAAAGTTGCCCCTGCTATATGAGGCGCAGCCAATGTTAAGTATGGCCGTCGTTCCCGCGTCGAAATTTGAAAAAGTTACGTCGTTTGCGTAAGTCGTCCGTGAATGGTGCTGGACATAATTTACGTCCACGTCAAAACCAATGACGTCCTTGCGACATCATTTAGAGCAATGCACGCCGGGATATTTTAGGGACGGCGCATGCGCAGTTCGTTTGGCGCGGGGACGCGCTTCATTTAAATGAAACGCGCCCCCTACCCGCCGAATTTGAATTCCGCCGGGTGATTTACGTTACGCCGCCACAACTTTACACGCAAGTGCTTTGTGAATAAAGCACTTGCCTGAAAAACTTGCAGCGTAACGTAAATCAGATACGTTACGCCCGCCCATTTTTTCTCCAATCTACGAGAATCTGGGCCTAGTAGTTCAGACGTCAGCAGGAAAATGGGTACCTATGAAGATTGACCTGGATAACTATGAGACCAAGATATCAGGTGGCTCATTAGGTGGAGCAATAGCCAGACACAGTAGAATCCTTTGGTTTGGTTGCTAGGAAAGTTTTTTTTTAGCCTTTGGAGCCTTGCAAACAAAAGTTGTAAATGTGTTCCAAAGTTTAGGAGCTGCATGTGGGAGGGTCTATGCACCAAATCATTTGAGGTGGGTTCAGGGAATGTTTTAAATGTCTCTGTCTATGATGGAAAAAAAACAGACTTGGAATACATGGCTTTAGTAGATACTCCTGCAAAGCAAATGCTATTCAGTTCTTTTAACGTAAGCCAAGCAATTGTAAATTGAATTCTACACTTTTATTGCAAGCAATTAGATGTGAAAAGTGGGGCTCATTTGTTAGCAGTGTAGCTGTAGCATTTTGCGTTAACAGTAATAGCTGTAGAGCCTCATCTGGTAGCTCTGTATACAAAAATGACAGTAATCGAGTCAGCAGGATATATGTGCATTCATTTGTTTTGGTAGGTCTTCAATGCAAAGAAAGTGATTTAACCCTGCTATGTACTTCAGGCTGACAAATTAGGATTTCACAACAGGTGACACTTGCTGTCTAAAATGACAAACTTCCATCTAGCACCACCACCATCAAGTTTGAGTACAGGAACTAGTAGTGATAGGTATCTACATACAGTCAATCAAAAGTTGTAGGTTTGTGAAAAAAAATTGGGACAAGCACCACCTACCACAAATACACTTTATACTTTATTGAGTTTGTCAGCATTTCTGTAATGTAATAGAAACCAAACACTCTCACATTTTCATAGGATGCATGCATGCATTTTGGAAACTCTGATATGCAAAAAAAAAAGAAGAAAAAACACATTGTATAAAAAAGATGTAATGGTGTCTATGCTGTGCGCATTCAATTCTGCAACTGATTTGGCCATAAGGTACAGAAAAATCTTTGCAACAAGTAATTAAGAAAAGTGCAGGACATAGGAATATTGGGCCAGATTCAGCAAAAACTGCGGCGGAGTAACGTATCATCTTTACGTTACACCGCCGCAAGTTTTCAGCGCAAGTGCCTGATTCACCAAGCACTTGCGTGTAAACTTACGGCGGTGTATCGTAAAGACGTCCGGCGCAAGCCCGCCTAATTCAAATGGGGCGCGTACCATTTAAATTAGGCGCGCTCCCACGCCGAACGTTCTGCGCATGCTCCGTTCGCAATTTTCCCGCCGTGCTTTGTGCGAAATTACGGCGCCCCAACGTGTTTGTGAATGGCGACGTGCGAAACGTACTTACGCCAAAAAAAATGTTTAAATTCGCCGCGGGAACGACGGCCATACTTTAACATGGCTGGTGTAAAGTTAAGCCATGAAAAAGCTGGCTTAACTTTGCGATGGGAAAAAACGACTTGCGACGATGTAACACACGCGAGTAGCTTCGTGGATCGCCGTAAAAGCAAATTTGCATACCCAACGCTGGAAAACGACGCAAACTCCACCCAGCGGCGGCCGAAGTATTGCAGCCTACGATCCGAAGGCGTACGAAGCCGTAAGCCTGTCGGATCTTAGCCAAATGCCGTCGTATCTTGTTTGTGAATCACAAATTAAGATACAACGCGGCAAATTTGAAAATACGCCGGAGTATCAGTAGATATTCCGGCGTATTTCTTCTGTGAATCTGGCCCATAGTACCTTGTAGAGCAAGTAATGTTGAAGAGCATGCAAAGTCTTGGTTACATTTTACAAAGGTACATTCCAGACATGTTTCTCATTAGAGATGGGCTTGGGCGTGTTCGGGATCCCACCTGCCCGATCCCGCCAGGAAGCCGACACTGCACATGGCTAATCACAGGCAGTGAGACATTTCCCAATCTGTGCAGCTGTGGACCTGGAAATGTCTCACTGCCTGTGATTAGCCAAGTGTCGGATTCCTGTCGGGATTGGGCAGGTGGGACCCCGAACACGCCTGAGCCCATTCCTATTTCTCACCACCCTGGCTTTGAAGATAGTAGGAACAACCATGTGAGAGCTGTGTACATGCTCTTTTGCATTCCTTGAAAAATTGCATCACCTATTGATATATTAAAGTTAGATAACAATTGTTATTGTCCATAGCAAATCACTCCCTCCACACTCACCTGACCGGTGGTAATTGGCAACAATAAATGTTACCTTTAGCCCTCATTTACATCAACACGGCTTTAAAATCGTGTTAGTTTATCTGAAATTGCACAATTTTTAAGCCGCATTTCAGTCCAACTTCGGGGGGCGATTTGAAAGACATCTGTGAGGGTTCATGCACAGATGTCTATTGAAATGGCCCCCAAAGTTGCCAAAAGTAGTGCAGGAACTACTTTTGGAAATCAGTGTGGTGTCGCACTGATTGGGACGCTCCCATTATCGGCAATAGGCTGCAATTTTATATGCGATTTGACCTGTCTTTTCGTGCAGCAGAACTACACGGTTGAGTACCTAAAATGCTCTACCAGCTAGACTTTTACAAGCAATTCTTTTTTTCCTAATAAGCTTTTTATTAAAACACAAATACATGCTATTATTTTACATAAGTACATTTTATTTTAACCCAAATGTGCTAACAAAATGACCCTGCCTCAACAGTTCTAATGGGATTGTTATACTGTCTTTAGTACCTTCATTCCTGCACTGAAGGGCAAGGTTATCTCAAGTAAGAAATCAATAGCATCAGGTTTTCTCTACCATCAATCATGCTCTTGTATTCCACTCTAGCATGTCAACAATTTATTTTGACAACTTGAAAACTGCTTTTTACTTTTTTATTTTTTATTTACTTATGACATATTTCAAATAAAACAGCACATTTATGCACTTAAGAGTTATAGCCGTAGAATATTGATTTTATGTTACTTAATAGAAATCTATAGACAGTTGCAGACAAATACTAATAGTATTCAATAACTCCAAGCGTAGCATTATGCACTTATTTTGACTTATATATATCGATCAAATTCATTATTGTACTCTGTATGTAACACACGCGAGTAGCTTCGTGGATCGCCGTAAAAGCAAATTTGCATACCCAACGCTGGAAAACGACGCAAACTCCACCCAGCGGCGGCCGAAGTATTGCAGCCTACGATCCGAAGGCGTACGAAGCCGTAAGCCTGTCGGATCTTAGCCAAATGCCGTCGTATCTTGTTTGTGAATCACAAATTAAGATACAACGCGGCAAATTTGAAAATACGCCGGAGTATCAGTAGATATTCCGGCGTATTTCTTCTGTGAATCTGGCCCATAGTACCTTGTAGAGCAAGTAATGTTGAAGAGCATGCAAAGTCTTGGTTACATTTTACAAAGGTACATTCCAGACATGTTTCTCATTAGAGATGGGCTTGGGCGTGTTCGGGATCCCACCTGCCCGATCCCGCCAGGAAGCCGACACTGCACATGGCTAATCACAGGCAGTGAGACATTTCCCAATCTGTGCAGCTGTGGACCTGGAAATGTCTCACTGCCTGTGATTAGCCAAGTGTCGGATTCCTGTCGGGATTGGGCAGGTGGGACCCCGAACACGCCTGAGCCCATTCCTATTTCTCACCACCCTGGCTTTGAAGATAGTAGGAACAACCATGTGAGAGCTGTGTACATGCTCTTTTGCATTCCTTGAAAAATTGCATCACCTATTGATATATTAAAGTTAGATAACAATTGTTATTGTCCATAGCAAATCACTCCCTCCACACTCACCTGACCGGTGGTAATTGGCAACAATAAATGTTACCTTTAGCCCTCATTTACATCAACACGGCTTTAAAATCGTGTTAGTTTATCTGAAATTGCACAATTTTTAAGCCGCATTTCAGTCCAACTTCGGGGGGCGATTTGAAAGACATCTGTGAGGGTTCATGCACAGATGTCTATTGAAATGGCCCCCAAAGTTGCCAAAAGTAGTGCAGGAACTACTTTTGGAAATCAGTGTGGTGTCGCACTGATTGGGACGCTCCCATTATCGGCAATAGGCTGCAATTTTATATGCGATTTGACCTGTCTTTTCGTGCAGCAGAACTACACGGTTGAGTACCTAAAATGCTCTACCAGCTAGACTTTTACAAGCAATTCTTTTTTTCCTAATAAGCTTTTTATTAAAACACAAATACATGCTATTATTTTACATAAGTACATTTTATTTTAACCCAAATGTGCTAACAAAATGACCCTGCCTCAACAGTTCTAATGGGATTGTTATACTGTCTTTAGTACCTTCATTCCTGCACTGAAGGGCAAGGTTATCTCAAGTAAGAAATCAATAGCATCAGGTTTTCTCTACCATCAATCATGCTCTTGTATTCCACTCTAGCATGTCAACAATTTATTTTGACAACTTGAAAACTGCTTTTTACTTTTTTATTTTTTATTTACTTATGACATATTTCAAATAAAACAGCACATTTATGCACTTAAGAGTTATAGCCGTAGAATATTGATTTTATGTTACTTAATAGAAATCTATAGACAGTTGCAGACAAATACTAATAGTATTCAATAACTCCAAGCGTAGCATTATGCACTTATTTTGACTTATATATATCGATCAAATTCCTTTGTTGATTTATTCAATTTAATATTAGTTTAATGCTTATTAATTGCCAGTTCTATTTATCGCTTATACATGTGTATACATATTTCAAAAAAAAAAGCAGAGCTTCTGACCATCAGTAAGGATATAGAAAAAGGAATATACTCCTGGTGCATCTCTTAAGCTTTACTATTAGTTTTCTAGTTACAAATGATCCATATTCCTCTCCTCTCAGCTTGTCCCCTCATCAGTACATCTGTGGGTTATCAGGTTGCCATTGTAATTTAAATGTGAAATGATATAAAATATGTTCCTAATCATGCAGCAACTTGATCAACAGTAGAACAGATACAACAGAGGGCAATAAAGACTTCCTAGCATTGTTTGGAACATTTATATTAATTCATTATTGTACTCTAGTGTCATTTGTATGTGTATGAGTTGAAAAACAGATTGTCCAATGGATTGTTTAATCCTAAGGGAACACACCAAACCCCTCATGTGTAGAACTTTGTACACTGATTCTCTTGAGAGTTAATTATCCTATGCAAATAACTGCTAACTCTCATGACAGTTAGTACATTGCACTTTAGTTCTCTGGTTTTCCCATCATTCATTACTGCATTTGTAACATAAGAGATACCTTTATTAATAATTCAGCATCAAGGACTTCAATGTAGTGAAGATTTAATAGTCACTATGGTAGCACGGTAGTGCATACAGTAGGTTACAAGCTATCAGTAATTAGCATTGCAGAGACCCAAAAATCTGTATAACCCGCCAATGGGTGACATTTTTTTGTGAAGCATGTGTAAAATCATTTACCAGTAATGACTAACTAAATACAGAAAGAATTATTTTAAAGCACAGTCAGTTTGTTGATGTTATTAAAATATGCTTAACTAAGAAGAAACAGTGTCAGCTGCTGCAGTGTGCTTGACAAGCAGAATGGAAAAATATATTTTTACCTTATTAGTGCAAATAAAAGTTCCCATACCAGGGCAAACAGTGCAAGTAATGCTACAGATTAAAAAATCACTTGTGATAATTGCAGCTAACGTTAGACGACTAACAGACACTTTGTAACAGTGCCTGCTGTTATTCGCACAAAGGGATTTTCAACATGTTGGTAGACCCTAATAATTAATAGCTGATTTTTCCTTTTCCCCATAGAAAAGAGAACACACTTTCAACCACACAGGCACTCCATTTCTGCATTTACTATGTAGATAAAACCCATGGTCAGTCTGCAAGGATAGGCAGGCTAAGGTCTTATGAACAGGGCATTTTGTTGAGTTTTGTGAAACATTTAGAAAAATATAGAATTCAGTGCTTAAATAATGACTTGAATCTATTGAGCAATTTTCACTTACATTTATTACTGTATTTTCTTTGCTTTGCATTTTGTTTATTGCAGGAAAAGTAATGGTTTAGGGTACATTTTTATACAATAGAAAAACGCATATCGGAGAGTCTGAAGGGCTGCACATCCCAAATAATTGAAAAAAATGGAAGGATTCCCCCAAGGTTTTTTTTAGCAGCTAGGTATTCTAATCAAGAAAGTTTATATAGTTTATAATATTGTAAAATCTTTATTAGTACAAGAATGGGAATAGGATTTAAAATATGAGTTCTGGCTACAGGTGTGTACAATCATGTTCCATTACAGCTGTCAATTATTACACAGTAAAACTATCAATTGACAGTACATTACAAGAATGATATCCACATGAACACCCCAGCGCGTTTCAAATTATTCGGTCATAGTCTTCTTTAGGGGGGTTTTGGGCTCTAAAAAGATATATCAAAACAGCCATATGATCAATACATCATATTCTGTGAGCATCTGTGCATGTGATATATTAGTAAATTGATAATTACCGCTCAGGAAAGGGAACTTTACTCTATAGTCATAAATTGTTTAAAAAGATCCCAGCGGTCCAAAAATCTCCACACGCCGTTCCCACCTCCTCAAGATGAAGCCCGGGTCCAGAAGGCTTGCAAGGAGCCACACATGTGGACCCTCCTTGAATGGGGAAATGTACAGCACCTGTAATGTTTTACAATAATCTTAATTAATTAATCAATGAAAAAAAGGGTACATTTTTGTTTACATTTTTATGTTTATACTTTTTTAATTCAATTTGTTGGTATTTAAAAAATAAACTATTTAATTACACATTTATTATAGAGTGCATTCATGGCAATGTTAGTGAAAGTAGAAGTAAGATATACCAAATCTCACCAGCTTCAACTTATATTTAATCTATCAGGTGCTAAAGGGGTGTTACCAGGCATTGACATTACAATTCTGGAAGTACCCTCTGCACACTGCTGTATAACCTTTATAGCAAACTTTGCAATAAAAAAAAAAAACACTGATAATTTTTTTCCATGTTTTTATTGAAAATTTTCAAAGCAATATAGAAAATAGAAGTTACAAGCAGTCTCATATAGCATTTATACACTTTTGTCAGTAATAAAATACATATAGAAATGCTAAACTTGTCATAAACAATGTGTATAATAACAAGAGGGGTATTTCAAAATGTAACAAATAGTATTTATCATATACTTTCATAACATTTTGGTGATATCGGTCACGCTACCGACACTTCCAGACACCCCTATGGGAGCATACTGTGTCAGGGTGGGAGAATTGTCAATCATCACACTGTGTTTGATATTTTTTTATCTTTTAATAAACTGTATTTGCTTAATACCTATTAGTAATGCATTTCGAATTTAGAATATTAACTCTTAAGCTATTTTTTTTTTTTAAAGAGGATTCAAAATCGATAGGTCTAATTGTATTAGTGAAGTTATAACAAACGGGTTTAAAGGTTTCATTATCGAAGTAAAAAAGGGTTATGGGATGGAGAAAGAGAGAAAAACTTGGGTGATTAAATAAAGATTTGTTTGTCGGCATATCTTGTAAAGAATGTTTGGTCAGATAGGTAGGGGGATCTCTGTGTAAATTATTTGAGTAGTGGATCCAACATGCCCAGGTTTTACTAAATTTGGTAGGGTTGTCTTTCATTATATGTATCAGCTCTTTCATTTCAGCTGTTTGACATACATAGCGTATCCAATCTGTTACCATTGGTGGGGTAGATGAGTTCCATTTCAGCGGGATGCATCTTTTAGCTGCGTTTACAAGATGCAGGGCCAGGGATTTGCGGTATATGAAGTGTGGAAGGGAGAAGTGTGTAGAAGATATTGTGCGGGTGTAAAGTCTAGTGTGTACGTAGTAATCTTTGTTATAATTTAGTGTATCTCTTTCCAAAAGAGTTGTATTTTCGAACATGACCACCAGATATGTAGTAGAGTGCCGCATTCAGTTCCACATCTCCAGCAGAGAAGTGTGGATGATGTGTGGGAGAATTTACCTAATTGAATGGGTGAAGGTACAAGTTTGCCTGTAGTTTATATCCGGATTCTTGGATTGTGACGTTTACTGAACCTTTATGAATGTTATGTAGGATATTGTTCAATTTTTCTGCTGTAAAAGAGTAAAAGCGTCAAACACGTGAGTACTAGCATGGTAACTGAAACAACATTCAATGCAATGTTAAAAAAAAAAAACGAGGGAGCGTGGAACCTCCGCTTTAAGCTAGATGAAAGACAAATGATAGGAGCAGTATATGACTATGCATCAGATATCACTTCGATAGAAGTTAATTATAAGTGTCTGGTAAGGTGGCACTTGACTCCGGAGAAAATTAATCAATTTCAGCCAAATAGGTCCCCTCAGTGTTGGAAGGAGTGTGGACAAAGGGGAACAACAATACACATGTGGTGAGAGTGCCCAAAAATAAAAGAGTATTGGCATGGTATCCTAGATTACATAGAGGAAATAACCGGGGAAAGGATCCCTCAAAACGCTTGGAGCGTGTTGTTTCATGGGACAAACAAAACCAAAAAACAATATAAATAAACGTTGGTCCCTCCCCTGCTCAATGCTGCGAAGGCGCTGATCCCAAAAGATTGGCTTCAAGTATAAAAAAATGGATTCAGAGGGTGGATTATATATGTGAGATGGAGTACTTGTGCAGCAGGGAGCAGGGAATGGAGGAAAGACACAGAGTAATTTGGAAGAAATTGAGTGAGTTTAAGCAAACAGAGAAATATGCAGTAGGTATGATAGAATCAGGTGGGCCAGAGATAAGTTAAGATGACGAATAAAGCAGATCTTGGGGGGGGGGGGGTGGAGGTGGGTTAGGTTTAATAAATATAGGAAGTATGTAATATGTTTTTAAATGTAAATGAATTTTGTATTGTATGTTGAAATATTACTTAAATAAAATAAAAAACATTTTAATAAAAAAAAATTGTATAGTTTTTAAACTATTATCTCTGCCCTCTCTTCCGGGTATAAACCCTGTCTGATCTGGGTCAACCCAATCTGCCATTAGATTCTTTAACCACTTCCATACTGGGCACTTAAACCCCTTCCTGACCAGAGGACTTTTTGCGATTCGGCACTGCGTCGCTTTAACTGACAATTGCGCGGTCGTGCGACGTGGCTCCCAAACAAAATTAACGTCCTTTTTTCCCCACAAATAGAGCTTTCTTTTGGTGGTATTTGATCACCTCTGCGGTTTTTATTTTTTGCGCTATAAACAAAAATAGAGCGACAATTTTGAAAAAAAATAAAATATTTTTACTTTGTTGCTATAATAAATAGCTCAATTTTTTTTTTTACGTTTTTTTTTAATCCTCAGTCTAGGCCGATACGTATTCTACATATTTTTAGTAAAAAAAAAAAAAATCGCAATAAGCGACTGGTTTGCGCAAAAGTTATAGCGCCTACAAAATAAGGGACAGAATTATTATTATTATTTTTTTTTTTTTTTTACTAGAAATGGCGGCGATCTGCGATTTTTATTGGGACTGCGACGTTATGGCGGACACGTCGGACACTTTTGACACATTTTTGGCGCCATTCACATTTATACTGCAATCAGTGCTATAAATATGCACTAATTACTGTATAATTTTTTTTTTTACTAGAAATGGCGGCGATCTGCGATTTTTATTGGGACTGCAACGTTATGGCGGACACATCGGACACTTTTGACACATTTTTGGCGCCATTCACATTTATACTGCAATCAGTGCTATAAATATGCACTAATTACTGTATAAATGCTTTTTTTTTACTAGAAATGGCGGCGATCTGCGATTTTTATTGGGACTGCGACGTTATGGCGGACACATCGGACACTTTTGACACATTTTTGGCGCCATTCACATTTATACTGCAATCAGTGCTATAAATATGCACTAATTACTGTATAAATGTGACTGGCAGGGAAGGGGTTAACACTAGGGGGTGAGGAAGGGGTTAAATGTGTACCCTAATTAGTGTTCTAACTGTGGGGGAGGGGGGTGACTGGGGGGGGTGACCGATCTATGTCTCTATGTACAAGAGACACAGATCCGTCTCCTCTCTCCCCTGACAGCACCGCTGTCTGCGAGAGCCGGGAATGAGAGATGATCTCATATGTAAACATATGAGATCATCTCTCATTGGCCGCACAGATCGCCTAGGAAACGGCCGCTCCGATTGGCCGTTCACGGCGATCTGTGACTGGCTGTGTCCAAGGGACACGGCCAGTACAGAAGTTCCCCGCCGCGCGCTCGGGAGCGCGCGCGGGGAACGTGTAAAGGAGAGGCCGTAAAAACACGGCCTGTTAGAGATTGGGAGCCGCGCTGAGGCCGTACAAAGTCGTACGGCCGTCAGCAAGTGGTTAATCGGGTAGCAAGGATTTTTTCATATATCTTTGTATCTGCATTTAGTAGTGCAATTGGCCTATAACTGGAACAGAGCGTTTTATCTTTTCCTTGTTTTGGAATTATTGTGATATATGCCATTAAATATTCTCCTCTTATTTCCTCATCTTTTCCAATTTTATTAAGGTAGTCGCATAGTCTCTGGATCAGCTGGCTCTGAAACTTTTTATAATATTTAATGGTGAACCCGTTCGAGCCGGGGCTTTTCCCCGTAGGTGTTTCTTTCAATGCTTTTATGATTTCTTCCTGAGTAATTAATGCATCAAGGGCTGTCAGCCGTTCTTCTTGAATTTTTGGCAGTTTTGCATCCTTTAAATATTCTTGTATTTTTATTTTCCTCTTCTCTTTCTCCTTGTGAGTATCTTCCTTTCTGATCGCATATAATGCGCTATAGTATATTTGAAATGCTGTTGCGATATCAAGTGTTTTGTTCACCATTTCTCCTCTTTCATTTTTTATCTTTTCTATGTAATTTAAGGACTTATTCCGAGATGTCATGTGTGTTGATAAACGATTGGCTAGGATTTTAGTGAGGATCTTAAGATCTATGGGCCAGATTCACAGAGCAGATACGACGGCGTATCTCCTGATACGCCGTCGTATCTGTTGTTCTATCTATGTGACTGATTCATAGAATCAGTTACGCATAGATAGCCATAAGATCCGACGGGTGTAATTGTTTTACACTGTCGGATCTTAAGATGCAATACCGCGGCCGCCGCTGGGGGGAGTTTGCGTCGTAAAACAGCGTCGGGTATGTAAATTAGGAGTTACGGCGAATCCCGACAGTTTTTTGCGTTCGCTACGTCGCCGCTAGTCTAGTTTCCCGTCGCAAAGTTAGACGTTTTTTTTGGTGCCTTAACTTTACACAGCAATCGTATTGCTATATAAAGTATGGCCGTCATTCCCACGTCGAAATTTAAAAAATAACGCCGTCCGGGAATACGGAATTACGCTACGCGCGTCGCCGTTCAAAAAAATGACGTCACTTCGCGCAAAGCACGGCAGGAGTTCGGAAACGGAGCATGCGCGGTAGGTCCGGCGCAGGAGCGCGCCTAATTTAAATAGCACACGCCCATTTAAATTGGCCCGCCTTGCGCCGGAGGCCGCCGGCGTAGGTTTTCATTGCAAGTGCTTGGTGAATCAGGCACTTGCGATGAAAAATTGCGGCGGTGTAACATATCTAGCCGCTCTTCTATGTGAATCTGGCCCTATGTTTAACCACTTGCTTACTGGGCACATATACCCCCCTCCTGCCCAGGTGAAATTTCAGCTTCCGGCACTGAGTCGCTTTAACTAACAATTGCGCGGTCGTGCGACGTGGCTCCCAAACAAAATTGACGTCCTTTTTTCCCCACAAGTAGAGCTTTCTTTTGGTGGTATTTGATCGCCTGTGCGGTTTTTATTTTTTGCGCTATAAACCAAAAAGTGCGACAATTTTGAAAAAAAATACAATATTTTTCACTTGTTGCTATAATAAATAGCCCAATTTAAAAAAAAAACATATTTTTTTCTCAGTTTAGGCCGATACATATTCTTCTACATATTTTTGGTAAAAAAAAAAAAATCGCAATAAGCGCAAAAGTTATAGCGCCTACAAAATAGGGGACAGAATTATTATTTTTTATTATTTTTTTTTACTAGAAATGGCGGCGATCTGCGTTTTTTATTGGGACTGCGACATTATGGCGGACACATCGGCCACTTTTGACACATTTTTGGCGCCATTCACATTTATACTGCGATCAGTGCTATAAATATGCACTAATTACAGTATAAATGTGACTGGCATTGAAGGGGTTAACACTAGGGGTTGAGGAAGGGGTTAAATATGTTCCCTATATAGTGTTCTAACTGTGGGTGGGGGGGGGGTGACTGGGGGGGGGGTGACCGATCTGTGTCTCTGTGTACAAGAGACACAGATCGGTCTCCTCTCCAGAGACAGGACGCTGTCTCTGTGAGAGCCGGCAATGACAGATGATCTCATATGTTTACATATGAGATCATCTCTCATTGGCCGCACAGATCGCATCGCAAACTGCCACTCTGATTGGCCGTTCGCGGCGATCTGTAATTGGCTGTGTCCAAGGGACACGGCAAACACAGAAGTTCCCCGCTGCGCGCTCTGGAGCGCGTGCGGGGAACGCCCAAAGGGGCGGACATCAATTGACGTCTAGTTGGATTTTGAGATCCGCGCTGTAGCCATCATTTGACTATAGCGCGGGTCTCAGGAGGTTAATAACGAAATCGGTCTGAAGTTCGTTACCAGTGTATGGTCTTTATTTTCTTTTGGAATATTGGAGATGTGTGCTTGCAGTATTCATTGTAGACCATTGGGTTTGGAGACCAGGGAGTTGAAAGCTTCCAAAAATGTTGCACAGAATGTGTCTACAAAAGTTTTATAATAGGTTGCAGATAGGCCATCTGGGCCTGGGCTTTTTCCTATTTTTAGTTACAATATGGTACCTAGACACGTTGCTACTCACAGACAAGGAACTAGCCAAAATATTTACCTCATGCTTGCAAACATACTTCAAAGAAAATACTGATCCTTCTCTATCTCCTATCTCAAATTGGGAGGCACACAAGTGCATAATAAGAGGAGAATTTATAGCAGCAGCATCCCACAAAAGAAAAGAGTACCAGACCCAGACGATAAAATTATAACACGAATCAAATCGCTGGAAGCGACACATAAACAATCACATACCGAGCAGACACTACAGGAACTAATACAAGCTAGGAAAAAACTACTGGAAAAACTTAAAAGAAATATTAAACAGAAATATACACTTACAAAAAATCTGTTTTATGAACAGGGAAATAAAAGTGGAAAGTTACTAGCAAGAGCACTCCAAGCCACACGAGCCAAATCCACCATTCACCACATAAAGACTCCAGATGGTAGTCTCTCATTGTAAACAGTGCCGCTCGCCGTATTGCGTTCCACGCTGGAACGCATACGGCGACCGCGCGATGACGTCATCGCCCAGTGCCGCGTGCTTTCCAGCTTGGAACGCGGAAGTGCCGAATGCAATCAGCGCTGCATTCGGCACACATGCCTCTTAGGTATGAACAGAACGGCGTGGATTATACACGTTCTATCATTGTCAGCCATACCGGCCACGCTACAATACTGGTACCATCGCTCCCACGCTGGACACCAAGCCAGGCTGGAACATCATGGCCAAGTAACAATTCTCTTTCCTACGTCCATGCTGCCATTGTTGGAGACACCCTAAGAGATCTTCCTTGCTGACACCCTACACTACGGAATCCCTTGCTGCTAAACTCAAGCCCTGCAAACGGATAAGTACAATTATTTCATTTGTAGTGCCTCTGAAAGACCTGCTACATATATTGCTTCTAAACATTTCTGTATATAACTCTGGCTTGCTAAATAACAACATACTGCTTGGGACAGCCTGTTGTGTCTATGACTGTTTGCTGTGGTACATCTTAAAGGAACATACTCCCTCAAATTAGCTGAGCTATATTTGCCTCTCTTATGCAACTATTAGTTGCGATCACAATTCCTAATTACTACATGCTTGACATAAGTAATTACTTGTTTATGGGCCCGTGCCCTAAGTTACTGAACATGTTCGCCTAAACTTTTCTATGCTAAGGGTTGAAGGTATTTCATACCTACTCCCTTAGTGGCCTAATGCATTACTTTAAGTGATATGATGTAGAGAACCCCCAAACTCCTGTTGTCTGATTGGAGTGACGCCTGGAGTCCTGTACTGATAATCACTTGCATACAGAAGTGCATTGGAATCTTCACGTGTATCGTATTCTTTTAAGGCTAGGGGTTGGACACATGTAATACATTCAGCCTTAGTAGCTCAATGCATTCCTATATGTGAGAGAGAGATGATGTAGAGTACCCCCAAACTCCTGTTTTCTGATTGGAGTGACGCCTGGGGTCCAATACTGAATTCTCACATTGACATAGAAAAGTGCATTGAAATCCTTGCTATCCACAGTTGTGGTTCACTCCCATTCACCAGTGTTGTGACACTCATATTCTAATAAAGACATTGCATCCCAATTCGTCCAATCTCCATAGAAAAACTAAATATGTCCCTAAAACACAGATTTGTAGTTCACAAAACTTTGCAATATATGCTTAAGCTGGCCAACTGCATCAAAGTTATCAATTTCTGCCCAGTCCCTGTTCTGCTCTGCAAAATGGAAATGCTACCATGGATAAAATGGCAATAGGGAGCAGGTAGACACAAGTTGTAGGAGAGCTACACATTTCAGGTCTCATCACTGACCCGCATTGCAATATAAATAAGATATACCTGTGCTCAAATCCCAATAGCTTCTTCATGAATTTAATTCATCTGGTGATGAAGGGTTGTGACCACATGTTAACACAAAAATGTGACACTGACACATGATACTGTTAATGAGTATACTCTATAATATATGTGTATTTATTAGTGCTGTCAAGCGATTAAAATTTCTAATCGCGATTAATCGCATTAATGTCATAGTTAACTCACGATTAATCGCGCGATTAAGGAGGTTCACCCTTTAAAACATTTTTTTTTCTTATTTATTTATTTATTTATTTTTTATAATATTAAATTGTGTTTTTTTATTTTTTTACATTTTGATCACTTTTATTGCTGTCACAAGGAATGTAAACAATAGGTGGTGACAGGTACTCTTTATGGAGGGATCGGGGTCTAAAAGACCTCCGAGCCCTCCTTTGCACTTCAAAGTATTCAGATCGCCGAAAACGGCGATTCTGAATACTGTGTACTTTTTTAAATCCGGCGCCATTGGCAGCCGAGAAACCCGGAAGTGACGTCATGACGCCGCTTCCGTGGTTTCAATGCGGAGACTGAATCAAAGCCGTTTACGGCTTAGTGTCAGTCTCCGCCTGAACACAGAACGCGGCGGATGGAGGATCGGGTCTCCCGCTGGGACGGGAGGCCCGGTCAGAGCGGCGAAAGGCGGCGGGAGGGGGGGATGTCCCCTCCCGCTCCTCCGGCATAACAACCGAGCGGCTTTTTGCGGCTGCAGGCATCATCCCGGCATCATCCCGGTATAATTTATATAAATAAATTTGAAACATTTCGTTTTTTTCTAACAAAAGGGCATAGTGGTGCTCTTTCCCTTTGTGACTGTTTCTTTCCATTTTGCATCTAAATAGAATAGGCCAATAAACATGTAATTTATAGTTTACATGTTTACCCCCGAATCCCTGTTTCATACAGGCACCCTGAAGACAGGGTGTCCCATCGCAACTGGACCTTTCCCATGTGGGTTGTCAAAAACTGCTTCACACTCTAGCAGCTACACAGATCTAGCCAGGGCATAGGTCTCCCACCAAATGCACCTGGGATTGCAGCGATACCACATAGGTCAGGCCAAGGCTCAGATGGAACTCTGCCCCTCCCAGGAGACCTCAACTACTGTGGCTGAACTGGCGAGTGTAGTTCTCACATCCAAAGTGAGTATCAGGACTACCAGGTCTTGGTACAACAAAAACAAATGGTTGCAAAAGGACAGGCAGCAATAGGGACCTTAGACCCAATGGGTAACCCATGTCAGACATGCAACAAACATAGAGAGGCAATAATATTAGACCCATCAGCTGATGAGACCCAAACCCTGGTACCGAAGATCAGCTTAGCATTGGGCACTGGATTATCAGAGGTAGGCCGGACATTGGGCATGGGACCATCTAAAACAGACTGGGCATCGGGCACTGGACCATTAGAGGCAGCTGGGCCTTGGACACTGGACCATCAGAGGCAGGCTTGGCATCAGGGACAGGACCATCAGAGGCAGGCTGGGCAGTGGACAGCAGACCTTTAGAGACAGGCTGGGCATCAGGCACCAGACCCTCAGAGGTAGGCTGGGCATTGAATACTGGACCATCAGTGGCAAGTTGAGCATTAACCACTGGACCACCAAAGACAGGCTGGGCATCAGGCAGCAGACCATCAGAGGTAGGCTGGGCATCAGGCACTGGACCCTCTAAGGCAGGCTGGGCATCGGACACTGGACCATCAGAGTCAGGCTGGGCATTGGACATGGAAACATTAGGCTGGGCAATAGACAGAGGATCAGCGAAGTCAGGCAGAGGATCAATAGAGTTAGACTGGATAATAAGCAAGGGATCAGTAGCATCAACTGGCGTGGAGGCAGGCTGGACCAGAACAACTGGCATGGTGGCAGGATGGACCAGAACAACTGATGTGGAGGTGGCTTGGCCTAGATGAGTAGATATGGAGGCAGACTGGACCGGATCAGCAGACATAGTTACATAGTTGGTAAGGTTGAAAAAAGACACAAGTCCATCAAGTCCAACCTGTGTGTGTGCGCTTTTATGTCAATATTACATTGTATATCCATGTATGTTGTGGTATTTTAGGTGCCTATCTAATAGTTTTTTTTAATTATCTATGCTCCCTGTTGAAACCACTGCTTGTGGAAGATAATTCCACATTCTTACAGCTCTTAAGAAAAAACTATGCAGTTTCTGGTTAAATCAATTTTCATAAATTTTTTGTGAATGGCGAGACTTTTTGAATGCCCTTTCGCAGAAAAGTTTTATCCCTATTGTGGGGTCACCAGTACGGTGTTTGTACATTGAAAACATATCCGCTCTCAAGCATCTCTTCTCCAGAGAGAATAAGTTCAGTGCTTGTAATCTTTCCTCATAACTAAGATCCGCCAGTCCCTTTATTAGCTTTTTTGCCCTTCTGTACCCTCTCCATTTCCAGCACATCCTTCCTTTGGACTGGTGCCCAGAACTGGATGGCATACTCCAGGTGCTGCTGGACCAGAGTCTTGTAGAGTGAAAGAATTATAATTTTATCTCTGGAGTTAATTCCCCTTTTAATGCATCCAATATTCTATTGGCTTTGCTTGCAGCAGCTTGGCATTGCATGCCGTTGCTGAGTCTGTCATCTACTAGGACCCCCAGGTCCTTTTCCATCCTAGATTCTCCCAAAATTTCTCCCTCTGGTGAGTAGATTGCATTCATGTTTTTGCCACCTAAATGTACTGTTTTACATTTTTCTACATTAAACCTCATTTGCCATGTAGTTGCCCACCCCATTCCATCGGAATTTCCTATCGTGTGTACGCAGCATAAGATGTTTAGGAAATGGCAAGCATTAGATAAATGGGCGGTTCCTTCCGCCAAGTCTATGTCTGGATAATTAAAATCCCCCATTATAATGACACTTCCCATCCTTGCCGTCATTCCAAACTGTGATAGGAGGTCCATCTCCCCCTCCTCGGCTTCAGGTTAGGGGCCTATGGCATACTTCCAGACAGTATTACTTTCTCCTTGGTTTCCTCCCTTTGTACCTCTACCCATAAGGATTCCACCTCTTCCCATGCTCCATTAGTGATGTCATCCCTCACATTCATCTGTATATCATTTTTGATATACAGGCATACCCCTCCCCCTTTTTTACCCTCCCTGCCCCTGCGATATAGGGAATACCATTGAATATACTTAAATGGTTGCCAGTAAACCATGAAAGCTATTGAATCAGGTCTCTGAAATTCCCACTAAATCTAATTCCTCCTCATACAGTAGCAGCTCTAGTTCTCTAGTGGAGGTGGACTGGACCAGATCACCAGCCATGGAGGTGGACAGGATGGGATCAACAAGCATGGAGGTCGACTGGATCAGCAATAGTGGAGGTGGACTGGACCAGATCAGCAAGTGAGAAGGCAGACTGGAAAAACGTGAAGTGCAGAAAACCCAGAACAACTACCTAACTACAAACACTGTGTACAAAGTGGACACATGAACAGGGCGGGATCAGGACTGGGACAGGAAACAAGGATACTGGGTGCAGGGAACAGGATACTGGGTGCAGGGTACAGGATAATGGAAGCAGGTTACAGAAAGCAAGGCCCAGGATCAGGCAGAGACACGGCTCACAGGTGGAACACTGAAGCACACATCTTCATCAAAGAATGGATTAAATACCCTCCCAGCAGTCAGTGTCAGGTGCGGTGTAATTACTAGGATAAGTTGGCTGTTGGGTGACCTCTGCTGATGGCCACTAAAACTGAGCCCTTTGGCTCCAGGAACAACAGTGCCACCAGCATGTGACCCAATTCCTGACACAAACTTGTACGTATCTGCAGGGTTATAGCTTTGACTTTGTTTCACTATTTTGACTATGGACAATTTCCAAATAAAACAAAATTAATTCAGGCATCATGGACGCTGTTGGAATAAAAAAAAAAACAACAAAAAAAAAACAATAACTATAAAGTGTTGAAACACTTTTCAATTTATTTATATACTGAGCACCATACTATATAAAGGACTCAATCATGTTAAGAATAATATGATCAAATATATGTTGCTATCATAACCCTTATGATTTCATAATATGAATGATTCAGAAGTGACATGGAAAATGATACTTATCCAGATGTCTTGTGAGGATCAAAAACTATTACCTCAAAATTGATATCTTGATAAGTCACACATCTTTAGCAAATATCCAAGTATTAAAATGAAAGAACATTGGCCCAGATTCAAGTAGCAATTGCGCCTGTGTAACCATAGGTTACACAGCGCAATTGCTTACTTGCCCCGGCGTTACGAGTGCTCCTGATTCAGTAACATCGTAACGCCGACTGCAGCCTAAAATCTGCGTGGCATAAGGCTCTTATGCCACGCATATTTTAGGCTGCATTCTTGCGATGATCGCTAGGGGGCGCTCCCATTGTGCTCAGTGCATAGTATGCAAATTGCATACTAACACCGATTCACAATGTTGCGCGAGCCCTGCGTACGCAAGTTACGTCGTTTCCGTACGGCGTGTTTAACGTAAGGCTGCCCCTTCTAATAGTAGGGGCAGCCAATGCTAAAGGATACCCGTCGTTCCCGCGTTGCGATATTTGAATGTTACGTCGTTTGCGTAAGTGATTCGTGAATGGCGCTGGACGCCATTCACGTTCACTCTGAAGCAAATGACGTCCTTGCGACATCATTTGCCGCAATGCACGGCGGGAAAGTTTCCCGACGGAGCATGCGCTCTACGCTCGGCGTGGGAGCGCGCCTAATTTAAATGATTCCCGCCCCCTACGGTATCATTTAAATTGCGTGCTCTAGCGCCGGGCAATTTTGCCGGCGCGCCCTCGCAATTTACGGAGCTACTGCTCCGTGAATCGAGGGCAGCGGAGCAAATTTGCGGGGGCGCAGGGCAAAATCGTTGCCCTGCGCCTTCGCAAATAAAGCGCAAATGTTTGTGAAACCGGGCCATTAAAGATTAAGATCACAAGTGATATTATCTATCCCAGGGACTTCATTCAGACTATTATAAGGGTACTTTATTTAAAATGTATCTATGGATGAAAATACAATTTCCCAGATTTGAATAAATTCTATTTTATTTCCAGAGACCTAAAATACAGTGGGGCAGATTCATCAATAGATACGCCGGCAGATCTCCTGATCCGCCGTCGTATCTGTGAGAAGCGACGGACGGATCTGTGAGATCCCACCGTCGGAGCTATGCGACTGATTCATAAGAATCAGTTCCGCATAGATCTCCCTTGGATCCGACTGGTGTAAGTGACTTACACCAGTCGAATCTTAGGCTGTAATCTCCCGCCGGCCGCTAGGTGTCGTCGCGATTTTTTACCCGTCGCATATGCAAATGAGGAAAACCGCCGATTCACGTCCGTACGCCCGCCTGTCGCTCGTTTTCTACGTCGTTTGCGTTCGGGTTTTTCCGGCGGATAGCTACCCCTGCTTCTATGAGGGGTAGCTAATGTTAAGTATGGCCGACGTTCCCGCGCCGATTTTTTAATTTTCTACGTCGTTTGCGTACCGCGATCGGGAATACCGATGGCCGCAAACGACGTACCCGCCGCAAACAATGACGTCCTAGCGACGTCATTTGGAGCATGCGCACTGGGCTTTTTCGCCCCGGCGCATGCGCAGTTAAATCGGCGCGGGAACGCGCCTGATTTAAATTGTACACTCCCCCTAGCCGCTGAATTTGCATTCCGCCGGGGGGAGTTAGGATCCGACGGTGCAGTTTGCGAGGTAAGTGCTTTATGAATCATGCACTTGCCTCGCTAAATTGCACCGGCGGATCGTAAACCAGGTAGATCTAGCGGATCTAAAGATCCGCAGATCTATATGAATCTGCCCCGTGTCTCGAAAAAGTATCCATACCCCTTAAAATTTTCCACATTGTGTCATGTTACAACCAAAAACATAAATGGGTTTTATGTGATAGACCAACACAAAGTGGCACATAACTGTGAAATTACAGGAAAATTATAAATGGTTTTCAAAAAATGTTAAAACGAAAAAGTGTGAAATGCATTTGTGTTCAGCCCCCTTTACTCTGAGACCCCTAATTAAAATCTAGCGGAACCAGTTGCCTTCAGAAATCACTTAAAATGTAAATAGAGTCCACCTGTGTGTAATTTAATCTCAGTATAAATACAGCTGTTCTGTGAAACCCCTTAGGGCCCTTTCACACGGGCGGATCAGTAATGATCCACTCCGTGTGTCCGTAAAAGCTCAGCGGGGATCCTCCGTAAAATCCCCGCTGAGCCGTCGGCTGACAGGGCGGTCCCCGCACACTGTGCAGGGACCGCTCTGTCTTTCCTCCGCTCTCCCCTATGGGGGATCGGATGAACATGGACCGTATGTTCGTGTTCATCCGATCCGCCAGACGGAAGAAAAATAGGATTTTCTTCCGTCCGAAAAATCAGATCTTTGCGGAGGCGGACGATTACGGGTGTCAGCGGATGGTCATCCGCTGACACCCGCAATAACATAGGGACCAATGTATGTCCCGTTTTCATCCGCAACGGATGGATGAAAATGCGGACATACGTTCCGCATGTCTGAAAGGGCCCTCAGAGGTTTGTTACACAAACTTAGTGAATAAACAGCATCATTAAGGCCAAGGAACACACCAGACAGGTCAGGGATAAAATTGTAGAGAAGTTTAAAGCAGGGCCAGGTTATAAAAAAATATCCCTAGTTTTCATCATCTCACAGAGCACTGTTGAATCCATCATTCGAAAATGGAAAGAGCATGGCACAACTGCAAACCTACAACGACATGGTTGTTGAAATAAATACTAAAATACATATTATCAGAGGGTGCGGATTCCCTCTATTTATTGTATATATGTATTAACGTGTCTATTCCTATAGTTAGCTAGTCTATTAAAACTCTGATAGTTACTGTTGATACACACAATGATAAAAGGTTAGCTATGAAAACAAACACACTGCATAGTAAAACAACATCTTATTTATTTCCAAATAAAATAGGAAAATGTTAACATGAAAACACTAAAGGAAAATATTATACAACATATAACAAAAGAACATCAAAGATACTAATCGCAAGGCTTTCAGCTGGGCTCAAGATGATAACAGAGAGCCATGAAACTCAGAGAAGCAAGAGCAGAAAAGGGACAATTTCCCTTCTGTGTGCACTTTTACCCTGCATTCAGACCCCCTTGTAACCACATACTACTGTATAAGCCTCCTGTCCAATGAGATATTGCCAAGAGGCAGCCCTTTTAATATATCATATTTCTGTCCGTTCTGTATTGGCCTCTAGAGGCAGTATCGTCACTGTATGACCTGAGTCATCTTCAATCTTAGCTGGCCCTTTGATCTTCTGTAGCAGGACATTCATCAATCATCTTGTCAGCCATGGTCCTTTTTGAAGCTTGCTTGCAGAGTGCTATCACACCAGATGGCCAGGAGCCAAGCTTTTGTTCAGCCTTGCTCTTCTTTCAGGTGAAGATTCTTATATGCTACAAAGCTTTGATGTGAAACTTGTTACATTCCAGACAGCCCCCAAGAATGCGGAGGCTTGGTATATTCAGATTTCATATTTCAAACACATCTTGTACTGTATTAGGAAATAAAAGATGTGGCCTTCCAACATTTGTCCATCTAAACTCACATGAAGAGCATTAATCAGAGAAGCAGCCAAGAGGCCCATGGAGGAGTTGCAGGGATCCACAGCTCAGGTAGGAGATTCTATCAACAGGACAACTATTAGTCATGCACTCCACAATTCTGGCCTTTATGGAAGAGTGGCAAGAAGAAAGCCATTGTTGTAAGAAAGCCATAAGAAGTTCCGTTTGAAGTTTGCGAGAAGCCATGTGGGGGACACAGCAAATATGTGGAAGAAGGTGCTCTGGTCACATGAGACCAAAATTTGGCCTAAAAGCAAAACGCTTTGTGTGGCAGAAAACTAACACTGCACATCACCCTGAACACACTATCTCCACATCATCCAGCATCATGTTGTGGGGATGCTTTTCTTTAGCAGGAACAGGGAATCTGGTCAGAGTTGATTGGAAGATGGATGGAGCCAAAGACAGGGCAATCTTATAAGAAAACTTGTTAGACCTCGTACACACGACCGAACATGTCTGCTGAAACTGGTCTGCGGACCAGTTTCCGTGGACATGTTCGGTCGTGTGTAGGGCCGACCGGCCCGGATTCCCGGCCTAGCGGACAGGTTTCCAGCGGACAAATGTTTCTTAGCATGCTAAGAAACATGTCTGCTGGAACCATGTCCGTCGGACATGTCCGATGGTCAGTACGACTCATCAGACATGTCCGCTCGGCCGAAATCCCTTGCATGCGTCAAAGTGATTCGACGCATGCGTGGAAGCATTGAACTTCCGGGGTCGCATACGTTGCTGCGTCATCGTCGCCGCCACGTCGCTGCAACGTCGCCGCCACGTCACCGCGTATCCTGTCTGATGGTGTGTACAGCCATCAGGCCAAATAATCCCAGCGGACATGTCCGATGAAAACGGTCCGCGGACCGTTTTCATCGGACAGGTCCGGTCGTCTGTACGAGGCCTTAGAGTCTGTAAAAGACTTGAGACTGTGGAGGAGGTTCATATTCCAGCAGGATAACAACCTTAAACATATAGCCAGAGATACTATGGAATTGTTTAGATCAAAGCATATTCATGTGTTAGAATGGCCAAGTCAAAGTCCAATTGAGAATCCGTGGAAAGACTTGAATATAGCTGTTCAGACCCTCTTCATCCAATTTGACAGAGCTTGAGCTATTTTGCAAAGAAGAATTCACTTTGTAAAGCTGCTAGAGACATACCCAAAAAGACTTGAAGCTGTAATTGCAGCGAAAGGTGGTTCTACAAAGTATTGACTCAGGGGGGCTGAATACAAATGCACCCCACAGTTTTCACATATTTATTTGTAAAACAGTTTAAAAAACATTTATCATTTTCTTTCCACTTCACAATTATGTGCCACTTTGTGTTGGTCTATCACATAAAGTTCACATAAAATAAATTTACGTTTTTGGTTGTAAAATGAAAAAAATTGGAAAATGTCAAGGGGTGTGAATACTTTTTCAAAGCACTGTAAAAAATCCTGGTCATAGATTGTCATCTGGTGGACAGGTATAACCAACACCTAGAAATACAAAAAACACAGTCACTTCCAGCACTAATAGGTCTTCCAAGGTGTGGCATAACAGATAAGATAAAATGGTGGTGTGAAAGGTATATATGGTATCCCAAAGCTAGGCGGATGCTGCCTTCCTTAGATGGGGTAACCCGAAAGGAACTACAAAAAAAACAGAAATGGAAGGTGCGCACCTAGTGCATTTCCAGATAGCCTAGCTCTGAGGAAGGGGGTGCGCACCCAAAACACGTTAGCTGTACCCCGTGTTTTGTGCATGTCCATGCATTGTGTTTTTGGCTTTTTGTCAGTTGCATTTTGTGAGTACCCACTTTTACACAAAAAATTCTTCTTATTAAATTATCTCTAGTAATGCACTCTGTGTTTGCACGCCTTCCATTTCTCTTTTTCTTGTATAACCAATGCCTAAATAAATAAATAATAATAATAATCAGATGTGGGTAAATATTCTGCACTCTACTTTTTAGGCTTTTTAGATAAGGGAGTTTTAGGAATAAAAATTTTGAAGAGAAAAAAGACACAGACAGGCTTTCTTAATCTAAGAATGCTGTCTCGATCTAAACACCTTGTTGATCAGACGCCCTATCGATTGATCTCTTTAAAGCTCTCTGGACATTTTCTATGTGTCATCACTGAGAAATTCAACTGACCATTAGGATAAGCTCAGGCGTGTTCGCAAGCCGCACGTGCAGAGTCCGCCAGGAAATCGGCACTGCACAGCGCTAATCACAAGCAGTGAGACATTGTCCCGATGCGTGGCTGCAGAGATCGGGAAATGTCTCACTGGTTGTGATTAGTGCTGTAGAGTGCCGACTTCCTGGCGGGCTCTGCAGGCACGGCTTGCGAACATGCCTTAGCTCATCCTTACTGACCATCATCTAGATTCTCCATTACAAATCCAGATTCTCCGTACTAGTCTGAAAATAGTGTGGTCGGCCTTGTGAATACTCAGGGTGCAGTTCTATAGGTTACTTCAACCAATTTGTTTAGTAAGGTATAATTGAATATCTACACTGCTAAATTTTCTCTCATTACTGAATCTAACTGAATGTGGGTTTCATAGTTTTGTGTGATAGACTCTTGCCATTAAATTTGAATCAAAGATATCACGTCCACTTAAGGAATCAAGTAATTTAGTGGAACTGTGTCAATGTAACTAGTAGCATAAGTATAATCCTTGCATTCAGCTACAGAGAATTCAAGGGGAGAGTCTGATTGGGGTGGACCTTATTGTCTGCCAGCATAGTTAAAGTTACTTGCATTCCAAGATGGTGGTGACTATACCTAATGAATGAAAAGTAGGTAATCTGACTTCTGATAAGTTCCACAGCAGCAATATGTATATAAACCAAAGATATCAAAACCTGGATCTAAAAAAATCCAAATGATAAAACAGCGCTAGAATTGGATAAATGTCCAATGGCATATAAAAATTTAAGTAATGACGTTGCAACAAACAGTCCTAAAATAGTGAGTGCTTCTAAAAAAAATGGATTAGTGGTGCACCCTACACCTGTTCCCAATCTTAACCACGCGTAAGGCACTCTGCCCCTCCGGGGTACCAACTCACCAGAAAGTTGAAAAATATGGGCCTTAAATTATATTAAGCTCTCTCACTTGGACGACCGTCATCAGCAGTGGGGGCAGCATAAGTTAAATTCCGCATAGGTTCCTGTTTCTGTTCTTAAGAAAAAGCTGTATGCTCAACTATGTCCTTGGAAATCTGGTATATATATATGGTCATATTTATTTCTGATAAAAAAATAGGCTAGTTATATAAATGTGATTGTACGTTGCATGATAAATCATACATATATATGGTTGGAGTGATGCAACAAACAAAAAAAATACTATTTGTTTTATCATTGCATAGTCCATATTTTCACTGAATATTGTACAACCCCTGGAAATTTTTCATTCAATTGTTTAATTGTGTAGAAAAAAAATAATCACAGACATGCCTCAAAACTATTTTCATTTAACATTCCAACCTTCTGGCTTCGACTTACAAAAAGAAAAACAAGAAAGTAAACTGTAGTCAATTGCAACTGTTTTTGCAGATCAAGCAGAGGAAAAAAATATGGAATCACTCAATTCTGAGGAAAATATTATGGAATTACCATATACTTTGCAGTTCTAAAACAAACATCTGCATCAGATTACATCTGCTAAATAGTCTGCAGTTAAAAAAGAGTGCTTGCACACCTTGGTGAGCTGTTGCACCAACCTGATTGACATGAATCATGGCTCCAACACAAAAGATGTCAGTTGAAACAAAGAAGAACTTCAAGAAGCATCACAGAATGTTGCAAAAGATTTTGTGTGTTCCCAGTCAGCTGTGTCTAAAATCTGGACTATTTACAAATCAAATGGGAAGGTTGTTAAAGGGAAGCGTACTGGTAGACCAAGGAAGACAGCAAAGCGTCAAAATAGAAAACTTAAAGCAATATGCCTTGAAAACAGAAAATGCACAACAAAATAAATGAGGAACAAATGATCAGAAACTGGGGTCAATGTCTGTTACCGAACTGAAAGACATCACCTAAAGGAAATGGGATTTACATACAGAAAAGCCAAACGAAAACTATCATTAACACCTAAACAGAAAAAAACAAGAGTGAGCTGAGAAAAAGCAATCATAGACTGTGGATGACTGGATGAAAGTGATATTCACTGATGAATCACAAATCTGCTTTGGGCAAGGTGATGCTGGAACTTTTTGTTTGGTGCAATTCCAATTAAATATATGAAGATGGCTGCCTGAAGAAAACATGAACATTTCCACAATCATTGATATTATAGGGTTGCATGTCAGGTAAAGGTATGGGGGAGATGACAGTCATTAAATCTTTAAAAAAATGCACAAGTTTATATTTAGATTTTGGACACTTTTCTTATTTCATCAATTGAAAGGATGTTTGGTGATGATGACATCATTTTTCAGAATGATAATGCATCTTGCCATAGGGCAAAAGCCGTGAAAACGTTCCTAGTCTGGACCTCAAGCCACTTGAAAATATATGGTGAAACTTAAAGCGGGGGTTCACCCAAAAAAATAATTTTTAACATTAGATTGAGGCGAGTTGTTAGAAGCACAATCAGGTGTTTTTTTTTTAAATCATTGCAGTACATACCGCTTTAGAGATAGATGTTCTCCGCCGCTTCCGGGTATGATCTGCGGGACTGGGCGTTCCTAATTGATTGACAGGCTTCCGACCGTCGCATACAGCGTATCACGAGTTGCCGAAAGAAACCGAACGTCAGTGCGCAGCAGCCTTATAGAGCCGACTCGCAGTCCGGCTTCTTTCGGCAACTCGCGACGCGCTATATGCGACGGTCGGAAGCCTGTCAATCAATTAGGAACGCCCAGTCCCGCAGAACATCTATCTCTAAAACAGTATGTACTGCAATGTTTTAAAAAAAAACACCCAATTTTGCTTCTAACAACTCGCCTCAATCTAATATTAAAATTTTTTTTTCGGGTGAACCCCCGCTTTAAAGAAAATGGTCCATGACAAGGCTCCAACCTGTCAAGCTCATCTGGCAACTGCAATAGGAGAAAGTTGGAGCCCTTTGATGAAGAATACTGTTTGTTGATAGTTAAAGCCATGCCTCAGAGAATTCAAGCTGTTATAAAAGCCAGCGGCGATTAATCAAAGTAATAGTGGTGTACTGTAGTGTTTTTTGTTTTTTTATGATTTCATAATATTTTCCTCAGAATTTAGTGATTTCATTTTTTGATCTGCAAAAACAATTGCAATTGACTCCAGTTTTCTTTCTTTTTAATTTTTTTAAATGTTTCCCAGAAGGTTTGAATGTTAAATGAAAATAGTTTTTAGGCATATATGTGATTTGTTTTTTCTACACAATTAAACAATTGAATTAACATTTTCCAAGAGTGGTGATTCCATAGCTTTTATTAGCGGTTATATTGTGCTAAAATCTCTACCAAGACTTAAAAGAATTTGGGAATTAATTGAGTCAGTGTGGTTTATATTTGACTAATCTAATTTATGTTAATCGGCACAATGGAAGGCTAAGGCGCTGTTTTATATTGATTAATTAAGTAGTTGGTACTGCTGTCTTGATTAATCGTTTAGACTTCCTGACAATTTGTTGTTTGGCTATACCGCACATCAATTTCTTTCAGACACAGTGGGGTTGATTTACTAAAGGCAAATCCACTGTGCACTACAAGTGTACTTGTGTAACGGTACTGGTGAGCAAAAGTGAACCACAACTGCGGTAGCAAGGATTTCAATGCTCTTCTCTATGTGAGAATTCAGTATTAGGCCCCAAGCGTCACTCCACACAAACAGGAGTTTGGGGGTTCTCTACATCATCTCTCTCTCACATAAAGATAGGCGTTGAGCTACTGAGTTTGGACGCATTACAACATGCGACCAGAGCTTAGCTTTTAAAATTATAATATGCACTAAAAGATACGTATGCACAACTGTATGCAAGTAATTTTTAGTATTACATAGCGCTGTGCATTAGGCCACTAAGGGAGAAGGTATGAAATACGTCAATCCTTAGCATAGAAAGTTTAGGCGAACATGTTCCGCAAGTTAGGACAGAAGCCCATAAACAGGTAGTACTTATGTCAAGCACGTAGTAAATAGGCGTTGTTGAGACAACTAATAATTGAATCTGGGAGGCAATTATAGCACAGGTACTTTGAGGGTATTCGTGGTAAATAGGAGTTGTAGTGACAACTAATAATTGCATAAGAGTGGCAATTATAGCTCAGGTAATAATAGTTGCACGTTGTATTGTATCATTGAGAGATTGGGGAGATCTGCTCTAGCCAACACATCCTTGAGTGGTTCAGAAAGGCCGAGATGAAAATGGTTACGGAGTGTAATATCATACAACTCAGTCTCAATGGCCCACCTCTGAAATTGCGCTATGAAGTCCTTAACGGGTCCTGTACCTTGTTTGAGATTCCTAATAGCATTTACCGAAGTGGTTTGCTTGTTGAAGTCATCATAAAGCAAGGACATAGTTGCAAAAAATTGTGGATATGAATTTAGGATTGGATCCTCTTTTTCTAGGTAGGTATTTGCCCAAGCAAAATTCAAACATTTACACGCATTAATGAATTCCCTGTAGGTCTTTCGGTCACCAGTAAAAGGTGCAGGTGGATTGACCTTAGGTTCAGGGGGAAAAGGAGGCACATTGGGATTTTGCGCAACTAAATCCTGCAGTGTTTGGTTCTCCAACTGCAGAGTTTGTACAGTTTGAGCAAGTGCGTCTACCTTTTGAGAACGGGCGACCACATGGTTTGCAAGCTCCGCTGGGTTCATTTTTATGGTTCTATTATTCTGTAACGGCTCTGGTGAACGGAGTGAACCACAACTGCGGTAGCAAGGACTTCAATGCTATTCTTTATGTGAGAATTCAGTATTAGGCCCCAGGCGTCACTCCACACAAACAGGAGTTTGGGGGTTCTCTACATCATCTCTTTTTCTCACATAAAGAAAGGTGTTGAGCTACTGAGCTTGGACGCATTACAACATGCGACGAAAGCTTAGCGTTTAAAATTATAGTATGCACGTAAAGATTCCAATGCACAACTGTATGCAAACGATTATCAGTATTACATAAGAAAATATTGTGTTGCGCTAATAATCAAGTAAAAAATTGCATACATATATATATACACCATATACATAAATAATAACCCCCTACACCTCAAATCAGGGAGGTATATGTGCAAAAGATAAACAAAAACCACTCAAAAACTATAATGTGAAAAAATTCAAATAGAACCAGCAAAAATAGTTCATGGAAAAAACACAGTTCAGTACATAGGCTAATAGGAGACAGGTGTGAGATCCACAGTCCTTTGGTGTGCAGCTGTCATAGCAAAAAAAAAAAAAAAAAAAAATATAAAACCTTTTCCTTCTGGACTCCCCGATTAACACAGGATATCAGCCGCTCATAAGGAGAAAAGAAAGATATATGGTGCAAATAACGTAATAAAATGGGAAATGAACCCTGCAATACAATGATTGCACTCACGGAACCTCGATGGTAAAAAGGCTCAACTGCAATCAGTCATTGAACGCCGCTCAGTGCTACGATCTCCTCAGAAGGACGGATTCGACCGTCGATCGCGTCACTCGGCTTCTCCCCCACGCGTATCGTCAATAGCCACTTGACTTATTCATGAATAAGTCAAGTGGCTATTGACGATACGCGTGGGGGAGAAGCCGAGTGACGCGATCGACGCGATCGACGGTCGAATCCGTCCTTCTGAGGAGATCGTAGCACTGAGCGGCGTTCAATGACTGATTGCAGTTGAGCCTTTTTACCATCGAGGTTCCGTGAGTGCAATCATTGTATTGCAGGGTTCATTTCCCATTTTATTACGTTATTTGCACCATATATCTTTCTTTTCTCCTTATGAGCGGCTGATATCCTGTGTTAATCGGGGAGTCCAGAAGGAAAAGGTTTTATATTTTTTTTTTTTTTTTTTGCTATGACAGCTGCACACCAAAGGACTGTGGATCTCACACCTGTCTCCTATTAGCCTATGTACTGAACTGTGTTTTTTCCATGAACTATTTTTGCTGGTTCTATTTGAATTTTTTCACATTATAGTTTTTGAGTGGTTTTTGTTTATCTTTTGCACATATACCTCCCTGATTTGAGGTGTAGGGGGTTCTTATTTATGTATATGGTGTATATATATATGTATGCAATTTTTTACTTGATTATTAGCGCAACACAATATTTTCTTATTTATTCACTTTGGTTTTGTGCACCTCACGTGTCTGCAGCTTATCTTTAGTATTTTATATGGTTTTAGTAATAGCGCTGTAGTACCTTTTTACATATTATCAGTATTACATAGCGTCGTGCATTAGGCCACTAAGGGAGAAGGTTTGAAATACGTCAATCCTTAGCATAGAAAGTTTAGGCGAACATGTTCCGCAAGTTAGGGCATAAGCCCATAAACTGGTAGTACTTATGTCAAGCACGTAGTAAATAGGCGTTGTTGATACAACTAATAATTACATATGAGAAGCAATTATAGCTCAGGTACTTTGAGAGTACACGTAGTAAATAGGAGTTGTAGCGGCAACTAATAGTTGCATCTGGGAGGCAATTATAGCACAGGTACTTTGAGGGTACTCATATGCAACTATTAGTTGTCGCTACAACTCTTATTTACTACGTGTACTCTCAAAGTACCTGTGCTATAATTGCCTCCCAGATGCAACTATTAGTTGTCGCTACAACTCATATTTACTACGTGTACTCTCAAAGTACCTGAGCTATAATTGCCTCTCATATGTAATTATTAGTTGTCTCAACAACGCCTATTTACTACATGCTTGACATAAGTGCTACCTGTTTATGGGCCTATGCCCTAAGTTGCGGAACATGTTCACCTAAACTTTTCTATGCTAAGGGTTGACGTATTTCATACCTTCTCCCTTAGTGGCCTAATGCACACCGCTATGCAATACTGATAATCGTTTGCATACAGTTGTGCATTGGAATCTTTACGTGCATACTATAATTTTAAACGCTAAGCTTTCATCGCATGTTATAATGCGTCCAAGCTCGGTAGCTCAACGCCTTTCTTTATGTGAGAGAGAGATGATGTAGAGAACCCCCAAACTCCTGTTTGTGTGGAGTGACGCTTAGGGCCTAATACTGACTTCTCACATAAAGAATAGCATTGAAATCCTTGCTACCGCAGTTGTGGTTCACTCCGTTCACCAGAGCCGTTACAACTTGCTGTAGATCTGAGGGGAAGATTTGAAATGAGGGGAAGCACTGCTGATTTCAGTCATCCAATCATGCACAAGCAAAAATTTCGGGTTTTTTTCCTTCTATGTCCCCCTCAGATCTACAGTGGCTGCACTTCCAAGTGCAATTCCAGTACACTTATAGTACACAGGGGACCCCAGTTTATCTTTTTGTTATTGCATAGCTGTTAAGTGCTGTGTATGTTCAGCCACTGTGTATGTTCAAACAGAACTCTCATAGGTACTAACATTCAAAAGTCAATCCAAGGACACTATAGTGTACATCAAGCATAGCTCACTAGAGCTGAATATGCTACACAGCATGTATCAAGAACAATTTCCATGAACAGAATAACAATGTAATGCGCTCTATCTAATGATAATAAATAAATGTTTTAATTTAAAGAGATATTCCACTTTCCTTCCCATGTTTTGATTGTATTAACATATGCACTGATTTACATTTCTCTTGAGATTATTGAGAGCTGCATTACTGGCAGTTACAATCAGATTAGGGTGATTCCATCATTATTTTTATCTTATTTTTATCTGTATACACAGGGGCCCATTTTATTTAATGCACAGTAACATTTTACCAGTCAACCAAATGGGAAAACAGATTATCTTAACCCAGGTTCAGCATCTCCTGGTCAGGTAAGTTAGAGATAAATGTATGCTGGAGCATGGTGGTAAAGCAATGCAATTGGTGACAAACAAAAGCCTGACATCTGCCACCTATGGTATTTTCAATGGGGGGTGGGGTGGGGGTACTGCGTAATGATTTTGTATAAATATTTTCTTTATCTATTATGTTCAGGACTAAAAAAAGCAAACACATTTTCTTCATTTTTTTAAATCAGGTAAATGGATTCATTTTATTTTTACTTTTTTGGGCCAAACAATTGAAGCTCTAGGGTTCACCAGGTTAACCTAATCCCCTTGTGACCACAATATGCCTTTTTAAGTTCAAATGCAAAATGCCCTTGCCATGGAAAATGTAACTAGGAATCCACAGCTGTAAATATTCCTAGTTCTCAGAGCCGCAGTCAATCTAATAATGAGCCTTTGTCCTTCCCACCTTCTTCTTCCTTTATCTCTTTTTATTTGGGTGTCAGGCAGGGTGGTGGCCTCACAATCCAGCATATTTCTTTTTATTGTATAATACAATGCCATGTAGCCATTCTGAATTTCTCAACAACCCAATAAAGTGATCACAGGTCTCCTACTATATGCACAACCAACATGACAAAATTCTGTTCCTGCAGGAAACCTATTCTTAGGATTAGTCTGTTCCCTCCCTGTCCTTGCAATATTGCAAGACATGGTACCCTAGTAAAAGACCCTCACATAGATTCCTTCCATAACATTGGTATTCATAACTCCCTTCTGTTCCATTATGTAGACTGTTTAGACCCTCCCTGACAGGAGATTAGTTTTCATGAAATGTCAATTGTACAATGACCAGTTCAAACTAATGAAGGTTTACCTACACAAGCAGGACAAACCAAGATGTCTCTCAACTCTTTTAAATCCATTGTAGGAACTTATGGAGGGTTTGGTGGTTTTCAGGGGGGACTTTAACATAGTCCTTAATTCTCTTCTTGACTCACATTTAGTGAAGGTGTAATATCATTGCCATGGATGAACAAGCTCAGATCTAAACCTTTCAAACAATTAAAAATCCTATATAACTCATGGAATATGTGGAAAGAAAATGTATTTTTTTTTACACAACATTGTCAATTTAAAAACATGTTCTGCTGCTTCTCTCAAGAATGGGTATATTGTATTTTCTGTATTAAAAAGTACAACCAATGTTGCCTCAAAAACAGTATACTGTACTGTTTGGGCCAGATTCAGCATTGAATTACGCCGGCGTATCTATAGATACACCGCGTAAATTCAAAGCTGCGCCGGCGTATCTTTTTTCTGTATTCAGAAAGCAAGATACGCCGACATTAGCCTAAGATCCGACTGGCGTAAGTCTCTTACACCGTCGTATCTTAGGGTGCATATTTACGCTGGCCGCTGGGTGGCGCTTCCGTCGTTTTAGGAGTAGAATATGCAAATTACCTAGATACGCCGATTCACAAATTTACGTACGCCCGGCGCTATTTTTTTATGTCGTTTATATTAGGCTTTTTCGGCGTAAGGTTACTCCTGCTATTAGGAGTCGAACGCAATGTTAATTATGGCCGTCGTTCCGCGTCGAAATTTGAAAAATTTATGTTGTTTGCGTAACTCGTCCATGAATGGGGCTGGACGTAATTTACGTTCACGACGAAACCAATGACGTCCTTGCGGCGTACTTTGGAGCAATGCACACTGGGAAATTCCACGGACGTCGCATGCGCCGTTCGGGAAAAACGTCAATCACGTCGGGTCACCAAGAATTAACATAAAACACGCCCCCTCATCCCCATTTACGCTACGCCGCCGTAACGTAGGAGGCAAGTGCTTTGTGAATACAGCATTTGCCTCTCTAACTTACGGCGGCATAGCGTAAATACGATACGCTGCGCCGCCGTAACAATGTGCGCCCCTACCTGAATCTAGCCCTTTGTCTCTGTATGAAAGCTCAGGAATAATAGCTTAGTGAGGTGTCACCTATAATAGTTCTTATTTTTATAAGCCAAGCAAGCCTAGTCTAGTTAAAAATTAGTTCCTGAGGTTCCAGAAGTGCTTTTTACCTCAGGGGATGGCTGAGACTGGTGTCTTGCAGAAATGTAGTCAGTGAGTTGTGCAGATGGGTCAGTTCCGGCAGCAGTAGTAGTAGCCACCGCCCACCAGTTCTAGGCAAGAATCAGGACAGTGTACAATGTGGGAAGAGGTACCGCCCGCTGCTGCCTGCCGGTTCTAGTTAGACTGAGGCAACAATCATGGGAGCCGAGAAATAGTATACAGTGAGCACGTCACAACGCACTGCACGTCTATTCTCTCCTCCCATTTCTCTAAGGAGATCCATGTCAGGAGAAGGACACTAGAGTGAAGGGGGAGGAACTCTCCTCTTTTTTGAGGAGATGTGGAGACAGAATCCTCATGTCGCAAGAGCCATTACTGAAGGCACTGTGACTGAAAGATCACCACCATCCCTCTGCCACTGATTCCCCCCCACCAGGACCACTGATCCAATCCCCCCACACCACCACTGACACTGATCCCATCCTCCCCCCCAACACTACCACTGAGCTCCCCACTTTGTGAGGAGATGTGGTCCCCATGTTGGGAGAGCCATTACTGGAGGCACTGTGAATCCAGACTGAGTGTAACAGGCGCTCCGCGCGGCTGTTACTTCCTGTAATGCGTTCCACGCTGGAACGCATTACGGCGACTGCCCGATGACATCATCACGCAGCGGCCCATGCATTCCAATGTGGAACGCGGAAGTGCGCCTAGAACGGCGCTCCTTTGAAATTCAGTGTGATGCACTACAGCTGCTGACATGCCTATAAAGGCATTGACTTTACACTCAATCCCTGTTCTATTATTGTCAGCCGTAGCTCGGCCATGCTACTGATACCGCTGCCATCGCTCCCCTTGCAGGCAACAACTACTACTTTGGTGCTAATGCACCTACTGCAACAGAGCATTGCTGGGGACAACCTTGAGGCCTTTGCTGAACACCCTACACTACGGATCCTCTATCTCCTTCATAGAAGCCTACAAACGGATAAGTAGCCATTGTATCACTTGTAGTCCTATAAGAAGATCTACTGCTAGTGTTCCATCTAATACAATTGTGTTACTAAATATGCCGTGTGGATATGAACAACTATTTGGGGGATACTGCTGTGCTAAGGACTGTTTGCTAAGGAGTACCTTTAAGGGTCAGCTACTCTCAAATTACTAGAGCATTATTTTCCTCATATATGCAACTATAATTATCTGAGCTATATTGCCTCTCACATGCAACTACTATTACGTCTGCAATATTTACCTCATATATGCAACTATAATTACCTGAGCTATATTGCCTCTCACATGCAACTACTATTGTGTCTTCAATATTTACCTCATGTATGTAACTATAATTACCTGAGCCATATTGCCTCTCATATGCAACTACTATTACTTTAACTATAGTGCCTCTCACACGCAAGTACTAGTTCTTACTACAAACTCCTATGTACTATGAGCTTGACAAAAGTACAAATCCCTTAGGGGCCTTGTCCTAATTGTTTGAACATGTTCGCTCTAACTTTTCTATGCTAGGGGTTGATGCTATTTCATAGCATCTCCCTTAGTGGCATAATACTTCCCTATATGCTCAAAGTGATATGATGTAGAGAACCCCCAAACTCCTGTTTGGGTGGAGTGACGCCTGGGGTCCCTTACTGATAATCACTTGCGTATAGAGGTGTATTGGAATATTGACCTTGAAGTATATTATAATTTTAAACGCTAAGCTCTGGTCGCATATAGTAATGCGTCCATCCTTAGTAACTAAACGCCTTTCTTTATGTGACAGAGATATGATGTAGAGATCCCCCAAAATCCTGTTGCGAGGAGTGATGCCTGGGGCCAATACTGAGTTGTCACATAAAGAAGCGCATTGAAATCCTTGCTAACCGCAGTTGTGGTTCACTCCGTTCACCAGTGCTGTTACACTGAGAGAGCACTGAGCAAGAAGGGGGAATCGACTGACACTGAGAGCAAGTGAGAGCTAGTGTCACCATCCCATCCCCTCCACCATCCCTCCACCACTGATCTCCTCTCCCACCACTGCCACTGATTTCATCCCCCCTCCCACCACTACTGCCACTGAACCCACCACCACTGCCACTGGGGGACATGAGGGGACATGAGGAAGGGGTAAAGATTGAATTAGAAGAAGTGGTGTGACATCCATACTAATATGTCATACAGAAATTGTAATCAAGTCCTAGTTTTTGTAAGGTGACATTCAGGAAAGACCAGTGGGCTCTACTGAGTGCCATTGAGATCAGGCAAAAGGCAAGTGCTGTTGGTCATCGAGATTATGTTGATCAGGTGGATTGTGTTGTGTTTGACTTTCTTACCAGAGACAAATCCTGTCTGATGTGGATGTACTGGGTGGAGAAATTGGTTTTAGCCTTTTGGTCAACATTTTGGCATATACTGTAACTTAAAGCGGAGTTCCACCCAAAAATGGAACTTCCGCTTTTCGTAACCCTTCCCCCTCCGGTGACCACATTTCAGGGGGGAGGGGTGCAGATACCTGTCTAAGACAGGTATTTGCACCTACTTCCAGGCATAGACTCCCATGGGAGTCTACGCCACTTCACGTTCCCCCTGCTGTCTCCTGGGAAACACACTGTTCCCAGGAGAGAGCGGGGACCAGTGACGACGCGCAGTAAGGAATCGGGCAGTGAAGCCACAAGGCTTCACTGCCTGCTTCCCTCAGTGAGCATGGTGGCAGCAGCATCCAAGGACTGATCAATGGCTCAGCCTCGTCTGCCGACATCGCGGGCGCACTGGACAGGTAAATGTCAATTTTTTAAAAGTTAGCAGCTGCAGTATTTGTTGCTGCTGGCTTTTAAAAAAAAAATTTGGGTGGACCTCCGCTTTAACAACAGTGTTGATCAGAGAAATGGGCCTAAAGTTGCCACAGAATACTTGCTCCTTCCCAGGTTTGTGGATGACTGTCATGTGGGCCTCAAGGACCTGAGAGGCTAAGGGACATGATTCTGAAAGTGTTGCAAATACAGGTGTAAAAGGGAGCAAGGTAGTCCTTCAAGGTTTTATATAAATTGATAGAAAAACCTTAAGGGCCCTTAGCATTTACCATGTGCTCAGGATGCTTGCAGAAATTTCTCTAGTTTGAAGGGGGCATTGAGGGTATCCACTACTTGTGAGGTAACTTGGGGGAGTGCTGCTTCCATCATGCGGTAGAATAGTTTAGAGTTCAAGGAAAAGGAGAGAGATCTGCAAACTTTTTTTATGTTATTGAGTAAGTCACAAAAGGAGCAAAACATATCAACTAGTGCTCAGCTGCACTTATTGTGGGACATGAAAAATAACAGCACAACTTCTCTCAAGTCACTAGAAAATGTTAGTCGAGTAAGGTGCAGAGTTGCTAACCAGTAAGTGAGGTTAGTTGGAATGCACTTTCTGGTTGAGGATTTATGTGATACTTCCAAATCATGTAGTTTTTTTTTTAAACACAGTTTTTAATTAAATGTCTCTTTAACCACTTACCCCCCGGACCATATTGCTGCCCAAAGACCAGAGTACTTTTTGCGATTCGGGACTGCGTCGCTTTAACAGACAATTGCGCGGTCGTGCGACGTGGCTCCCAAACAAAATTGGCGTCCTTTTTTTCCCACAAATAGAGCTTTCTTTTGGTGGTATTTGATCACCTCTGCGTTTTTTATTTTTTGCGCTATAAACAAAAATAGAACGACAATTTTGAAAAAAATGAATATTTTTTTACTTTTTGCTGTAATAAATATCCCCCAAAAATATATAAAAAAACATTTTTTTTCCTCAGTTTAGGCCGATACGTATTCTTCTACATATTTTTCGTAAAAAAAAATCGCAATAAGCGTTTATTGATTGGTTTGCGCAAAAGTTATAGCGTTTACAAAATAGGGGGTATTTTTATGGCATTTTTATTAATATTTTTTTTTACTAGTAATGGCGGCGATCAGCGATTTTTTTTTCGGTATTGCGACATTATGGCGGACACTTCGGACATTTTTGACACATTTTTGGGACCATTGGCATTTTTATAGCGATCAGTGCTATAAAAATGCATTAGATTACTATAAAAATGCCACTGGCAGTGAAGGGGTTAACACTAGGGGCGGGGAAGGGGTTAAGTATGCCTGGGTGTGTTCTAACTGTGGGGGGGGGGTGGCCTCACTAGGGGAAACACTGATCTTCTGTTCATACAGTGTATGAACAGAAAATCAGCATTTCCCCTGCTGACAGGAACGAGAGCTGTGTGTTTACACACACAGCTCCCGTTCCCCGCTCTGTACCGAGCGATCGCGTGTGCCCGGCGGCGATCGCGCCCGCCGGGCACACGCACGGGAGTCGGGGGCGAGCGGGGGGCGCGCGCGTGCGCCCCTAGTGGCGGCTTTTAGGCAGGACGTCATATTACGTGCTCTCGCCTAGGAGAGCCACCTTGTGGACGTATTTTGACGGTGCGGCGACGGCAAGTGGTTAAGCAAGTGTTAATGAAAATTTCTATTAAAACACATTAAAGTGCATCACACTGTAGAGAGTGAGGTATAGGATCAGAGAGATGACCTTGAATAAAGTGCTTAATGGTTCAAGCAATCCTCCATCTTTGTTTATGTTTTCCTAATGAAGCTAATGAGCAAGCTGTGAAAGATATGTCTTTGTCAGAGATCCAGTTGTAATCACCTACAGTTATCAGCTTAAAATTTCTTGCAAACTTATTGGTAAAACTTGATCTGGCCTTGGTTGGGTACATGTTAGCTAAAAAGGTCTTTGAAACACAGTAAATTGTATGAAAATAAATCTACCATATTCTAGGTTGACACAAAAAGCCTTGAGCTTTATGGCATGTTTATACTTCCAAAGATGCATGGAATATATGACAACTGCTTAGAAAGTTTGGAGATGAACAGGGCCAAAAGATCTCACCAGACTAAGACCCAATACACAAAAAGGTATTTGGATCAGACATTGCGTATGAGTCTCTATAATAAATATGGTGTACAAGGTTGGGCAATTGTGCAACTTCTTGTGATGCAGTTTTTGTTCCAGCTGCAGACCCATTTATGCCCACTGTTTATACAGCTGTATAAAAGAAGCTGAAGAATTTTCATCTTCAGAACATCTGAAACATTGTTTCCGTTTAACAAAGGAATATAGACACCTGTCAAATACGCAAAGGAAATATGAAGGCAAGCTACAGGTAAAAAATATTAACTATCAGGCAGTGAAAGATGCTGTTCGAAATGAGACTGTCTGCACCCAGGGCTGATCACTGACAGGCTGCAATTAGCTGCTTTCAATGGGGCTGCCTCCCGCAGCTAATTACTGGGACTCCCTGCTGATTTTCTTGCATCTACACACTAATGCCGCGTACACACGGTCAGAATTTCCGACAACAAATGTTTGATGTGAGCTTTTTGTCGGAAATTCCAACCGTGTATAGGCTCCATCGGACATGGGAGAGCTGGTTTTCAACTTTTCCGACAACAAAAGTTCTTGTCGGAAATTCCAATCGTCTGTATGCAATTCCGACACACAAAAATCCTACATATGTTAGGAATCAATTTGACGCGTGCTTGGAATCATTGAACTTAATTTAATTTTTGCCTCCCCCTCATGTCATAGCTCGACTCGGGGTGATCGCTGCGATCCTCATTGATCACACATATCCATCCATCCATCTCACATCAGCAAACTTCTACCACACGATATATTACCGTAAGCCCCTGGGTGGGCGTGTCATGGGAGGAGCCGAAACACCCAACCAGCAACTAGCGTTCTCCCAACTTACACAACTCTCCCTCGTGAAGCAGCCCGCTGGGCGGGGTTATAGGGACGCTGCATCTCCTCTCTTCACTGGCATCAAAGTCAGTTCGGAAGTTTTCTGGAAGTAGTCGAAAGTTGAGGGGGCTCGCGACCGGATGTAACATTGAAAGGAACGGTCAGAAGAGAGTGAGGAGGAGGGGCTCAGGGGGCCCGGAGCGAAGGGGTGATAAGTTGTGCTGGGGTGCTGGAAATAGGGCGAGTTGGTGACCCGGAGTGACTATGAGAGGGCTGGGGTGGTGACCCGGAGTACACCGACCAGACATTCCTTCCTGTTCATGACTTGCCTGGTACAGACCGAGAGGGTGACCCGACACACAGGTAGGTGACCCGGAATGGGTGAGGGTGTGAGTGTACATCTGTAATGTATCCCATGACATGGAAACAATCGGTAAAGTCCTGAGGAGGATCCCAGATCTTCAACAAACTACAGAAACTGTGACATCATAGGATTCTACCAAGTCAGGAGCAACCAATCCGCTTCTAGCTTCTGCCTGTGTAGTTAAGCTTTGAAAATAAAAGCTAGATGGCAAATGTTTTACATAGCTCACGGCATCATGGGTCAGGTAGAGGGCCCATTAGCAGAATTTTGCTTAGGGCCCCAGGGAGGTCAGGATCGGCACTGGAAAGGAATGAAGCCAGGGCACAAGGAAAAGGCCATTAACAGCTTGCCAGCAAGATGCAGAAACACAAGGCAGAGGCAATGTCAGGATATAGGCAAAGATCAGTTAACAGCTGGATAGCGAGGTTCCAAATCAGAAGTCAGAATGCATAGCCAAAAATACAGGCTGACAACAGGCGGATAAGAATCCAGAGACAGGTCACAGGCAACCTGGGTATTATATACAAGAAGGCAGAAGTAGTAGTTCAGATCACAGGCAAGTCAGGAGCTAGCTGAAGACCACTCAGCAACCTGTCCATGTTACATTCCAGATTAAATATTGACCTTAAATTTGGTGTCAATACCAGTGCCGAGCATGCACATGTGTCTTTGCACACACTACTACATCAAAGCATGAGCTCTAATATACATCTGGCAGTGACTTTACTGTATGCTTAGAAAAATACCCATGCACATGCTCTGGTCTTTCTCGTACTGGACTTTTCTTACACCAACTAAACTTTATTCTTCTTTCTGAGAGTCTTCAAGACCAGTTTCAAGGCTTTATAGAGTTGCAGTGTTTGCCTTGAGGGGTAAGGGGGTGAACATTACTGGCTATACTATTAAAGCCAATAAAATCTTGCAATAGAGATCTAACTGCAGGTATCAAATCTTGTGTGGTAACTGTTTCAGGAATTCTGTATATACAGATGTTGTTCCGTGTGTTGTTCCAAGTCATTAATGTGGTACATAAGGTTTTCTGAATGAATGCTTTGCTCGTTCAGTGCTGCTTGGTGAGTCTCTATACAGTCAGTAACTAAGTCTAGGGTATCCTCTAATTCACCCAGCCCTGTCCCAATTTAGTGTAAGTCAATATTAAGGTTACTTACCCCCCTCTTCAAGATGTTTCAACCTGGGAGACACAGTGTTCCAGATCATGGCATGTGGACATGGATTTCATGTAGGACACCATGTCCTAGTTCTCTTTGCTCTGCTGAAGGCTGAGAAGTGGCTCCAGGAGTTACAGCCTTCGTCTGCCATAGAGGGAGAGGAGTGTTGGGAATAAGGTGCCTGCAATATGGGAGCAGAGTTGGGCTATGGCAAGGAGGAAGCTGATGCCATCTTGTGATCCCAGGCCAAAGATTGTCAAGGCAGCTGAGTGCTGAAGAAGGATCTGAACCTGCTGATACCCACTCTGTAGCTGGGGTGGAAGTAAGTTGTTGCTTACATCTGCTCATGGGAGTTTTTGCGAAGCCTTGGAATCAGCTTATAGGTATATAGGACTCATTCAGGTACAGAGATCTTGTGCCATGCTGCTCAACATGCTGTTATAAAGCCACACCCCATGTCTTTGCTATTTAACTCTTCAGTTATACAACCAGTTTTGGGTGTGTGTGTGTTTTTTCAATAACTGCATCTTATATATTATATTATATTTATTTATGTATTCATTTATTTATTTAATTTTAGAGTTAATTGGACAAACTGTTGAATCGAAATTACTGGTCAAAATCTATTGAACTGTATTAAACTGTATTTTCTATTGTTATTCCTATTGCCATTAAAGCATACCGAATTTTGAATAAACCTTGGAAGACTACCGTATATTACCAGAACATATTTGTCACCAAAACAGATATGCATCCATTATTCAAGTTATTCGTATGCCGCGTACACACGATCGGATATTCCGACAACAAAATCGTGGATTTTTTTCTGACGGAATGTTGGCTCAAACTTGTGTTGCATACACACGGTAACACAAATGTTGTCGGAAATTCCGAACGCCAAGAACGCGGTAACGTACAACACTAAGATGAGCTGAGAAAAATGAACCTCAATGATTCTGAGCATGTGTCAAATTCATTTAGAGCATGCATCGGAATTGCATACAGACAATCGGAATTTCCGACAAGAACTTTTGTTGTCGGAAAAATTGAGAACCAGCTCTCAAACACTTGTTGTCGGAAATTCCGACAGCAAATGTCCGATGGAGCATACACACGGTTGGAATATCTGACCAAAAGCTCACATCAAACATTTGTTGTCTGAAATTCCGATTGTGTGTACGCGGCATTACTGTATATAAAAGACTCTGAAGATTAATTGTTAAAAAAGTGCAGAAAATATTCTTCTGGTAGACAATTTAAATTAACTTTGATTTTAGGCACGTATAGAAATTAAACAATGTTTGATATCATGAGATACGTATACTCATGTTTCCATCTTCCACACAGAAATGGGCGAAACAGAGATTATGGCCCAGATTCACGTAGACGGCGCATCTTTTGGCCGGCGTAGCGCATCTCATATGCGCTACACCGACGTAACATAGAGAGGCAAGACCAGTATTCACAAAGCACTTGCTCCGTAAGTTACGTCAGCGTATCGTAAATTCCCTGGCTTAAGCCCGCCTAATTCAAAGTAGGTTGAAGGGGGCGTGATACATGTAAATGAACCATGACCCCATGCAAATGAATGGCCAAACGGCGCATGCTCAGAATCACGTCGCATATACTCCTTAAGATACGACGGCTCAATGCCTTCGAAGTGAACGTAACCTACGCCCAGCCCCATTCACGTACGACTTACACAAACAACGTAAAATCCGACGGCTGTTCTGACGTCCATACCCTAACATGACTTACACCTGCTATTTGGTGGTTTATCTTTACGCCGGACGTACGCCTTACGTTCGTGAATCGGCGTATCTAGGTCATTTACCTATTCGACGCGTAAATCAATGGAAGTGCCCCTAGCGGCCAAGATACGATGGTGTAGGAGACTTACGTCGGTCGGATGGAGCCGAAATTTAGGCGTATCTCCTTTGCAGAATCAAGCGCATAGATACGACGGCGCATCCGTGGACTTACGCGGCGTATCATTAGATACGTTAGCGTAAGTCTTTGTGAATCCAGGCCTATCACTCTATCACAGGAGACTAATAAACTACCAGTAAAAACTTTCCAACCCTGAAACTATTGCTTTTTGGCAGGTAAATTAATTGGCAAGAGTAGAGGTTAATTTTCAGGATTTACAGCCTGTAAAATGTTTTATGTTTTAAATTATGAACTTTTGCGGCACTTTAAAGTAATTGGTCTTTTTATATGGTGCTCTACCTTTATGGCATCTCCCAAACGCTTAATTAAATAACATTTTAAAAAATGACAGTTTATTTCTGATGATATAATAGAATCATATTTTTTTTTAGCTAGGTGTAGTGGACCTGTTGATGTATTTGGGTCCTTATTGGGTTTTGTGGGTGGCTCTGTTTACTTATAGTAATTAAAATGAGAAGAGCAAATTCGTTAATTTCAACACTTCAGATTCCCTTCCCAAATTGTACTTCTTAATGGATCAAGCTTTCCTGGCTCTTTCCCACTAGGAATGAATCGAGTGTCAACTTCTGTAAAGTTTCGCCAAAGGGGAAAATTAAGATTTACCTCATTAAGCTACTTAGCTCACCTGAGAGGGTTTATTTATGGTAGTTTAATTTATTTATTTTAGTGTTCTTTGTGTCTATGGTTTTTTTTGTTGGTGTATATTTGATTGCTATTTGTGTACAGTCCCTTTAACATTTTTATTTAAATTTGTTTCACTTTTTCGGTGAATGGGAGGGAAGGGGAGAGGGATAAGGTGATTTTTTTTTCCTAGCGATGGACTTAAAAACAACAAAAAGCTAACATTTTGTGCTTCTCGTTTTCATCAATTCATCAATTCATTACCTCAAAGTGAAAGAATTTTACCAAAACGTCTTTATTTTCACTGAAAATTCAGAGCAATTAAAAATCTTAAAGTGGTTCTAAAGGATGAATGTTTTTTTTACCTTCATGCAAAAAATCCTTTTGTGTGCAGCAGCTCCCCCTAGTCCCTCCCTCAGGTTTATGGGGACTCTGCCTCCTCACTGTTTCATTGGCTCCCACTGCTGTCAATCACAGCCAGTGAGTCAATAAGGAGAGAGCGGGGCTGAGCCACAGCTCTATGTGTCTTATTGTCAAAACTTATTTGAACAAGTTAAAGTTAGGAAGGCCATACATGGGTCAAATTTAGAAAATAATTTTCTTTGAAAATCTTTTCTAAGAATTTTCATTCATATTTTGCACCATTAGTGGGCTGCAGCAACAGCCGATTTTCATGCGGCCATTAAATTGGAGTAATCGGACATGTTGGAATTTTTAAAAAAAAATAAGGTTTTCTAATAAATGATGGGAGAATCGTGCGAGAAATGTAATCTAAAAAGAAATGTGCATGTGCAAGAAAAGAAAATTCCCGATAAGAAAATAAGATTCCCAGCCACGAAAATTCTTTTATGTAGCAACATGAGGTGAAATTGAAGGCTTGGTTGGTCGAATTCCGAAATCAATGGTGGCACCATGGGATCACAAAACGCACACATTTTCTGATTTTCAAAAGAAAATTCTTTCGAAATTCGACCATGTATGGCCAGCCTTCTGCCGCGTACACACCATCACTTTATGTGATGAAAAAAAACGACGTTTTTAAAAACGTCACTTTAAGTGATCGCGTGTGGGGGGAAAAGTCGTTTTATGTCTTGTGAAAAACGACAAAAAAAAATTGAAGCATGCTTCAATTTTATGTGTCGTTTTTCAAAACGTCGTTTTTTACTTCACAGAAATTAACCGTGTGTAGCAAAAAACGACGTTTAAAACAAAGGTTTTACACCCGCGCATGCCCAGAAGCTAGTTATGAAGCGAGCTTCAATGGAAAAAACGTAACCTCGCTTTGCTAGAGCATTGTGAAAAAACGATGGTGTGTAGGCAACTTCGTCTTTGAAAATTGAAGTTTCAAAAACGTCGTTTTTTACTTCACAGAAAATGTCGTTTTTTTTCATCACATAAAGTGATGGTGTGTATGCGGCATTAGAAGCTGATTGGCTAACATGCACAGCTGCACCAGATTTTGCACTCTCTAGTTTAGTAAATCAACCCCTTAGGGACATATTTATAAAGCAATGAATGTGACTTACATCAAACATTCACTGGTGGTGAATCAATCACTGTCATTTTAAACACATGCACCAGAAAGAGTCATCTGCATTGAATGGTTGGTAAATATCAGTTTTACTACATTTTAAGTATGCCCCATACTGCATCATAAATATGCCCCATACAGAAAAATGATAGCTATTTGTCAACTCTATTTTGTTTTCCTGTGTTGCTAACGTCTCTTCCAGATGATTATTTCAGAATAGCACTGATGCAGTGAACAATATACCCCTTTCCGGAATACACGCTGAAGTTATTTATGTGTTTATTACGGTTTTCTGCTTTTCTGCAATGCAATTATGCTAGGTAAATATGTCACTCTTTGCATTAATAAACAAAGCAGCAATTTATATGGAAAATATGTAAAGCAGCTTAATGTAAGTGTTGTGAAGCTTGCAAGACGTTTCAATTTTCTCTGATGGAAAATGCTAATCTGCTCACTCACTGAATACGTTCCTTTGTGTTCCTATGGAATTTACAGTACAAGAGTAGAAAACACTGCCTAGTAGGTCCTCTCCAAAGCTGCAGGATATAGATCTGGACAAGATAAATGTGCTTCCAATCACCGCCACTTCTCATTTAATTAATGTGTCAGATGCTTATTAATCAGCTGTATCTGCAAGAGACACCGTATATTTAATATTTGAAATATTTATTGTGAAAAGATGGCCACAGAGACACCCATAGTTACTTTAAAAACAGTTCAGCAGTAACAATTTTAACCATTGTTAACATATTTCTGTGCTTTAATGTCAAATGACTTAAAAAAAATTGTGATGGAGTCTACATGTGGATAAAGGTACAAGAGGTTGCTCCTTTAGCCACTTCAGCCCTGGAGGATTTGGCTACACAAATGGTCGGACCATTTTTTGCGATTCGGCACTGTGCTTTAATAAATATCCCCCAAAAATATATGAAAAATAATAATTTTCCCTCAGTTTCGGCCGATATGTATTCTTCTACATATCTTTGGTAAAAAAAAAAAAAAAAAAGACGCAATAAGCGTATATTGATTGGTTTGCACAAAAGTTATAGTGTCTACCAGGGCTTTTTTTCAGGGGGAACTTGGGGGAACTCAGGGCCTGAGCCACAAAGAGCGTCCGTAACTTACATTTTCCTATTTAAGTTACACCGCCGCAAATCTCTACCTAGTGCCTGATCCACAAGCACTTACCTAGAAATTTTGAGCGGTGTAACTTAAATCCGTCCGGCGCAAGGCGTGCCTAAATGAATGGGGCGAGTCCCATTTAAATTAGGCGCGCTCCCGCGCCGGACGTACTGCGCATGCTCCCGGCGTTATTTTCCCGATGTGCTTTGCGCCGATTTACGTTGCGCCGGGTTTTGAGAATCGCGACGGGCGTAAAAAAAAAAAAAAGAGATGCGGCGAAAAAAAAAAAAAATGACAGCGACGCGGGATAGAAGGGTCTACTTTTACATGGTGTACTAAGTTTACACCTTGTAAAAGCAGCCCTAATTTTGCGACGGCAAACTAATACTTACGGAGAAAAAACTAAGCGTAAAAGCTTTGTGGATCTCCGTAAGTGCTAATTTGCATACCCGACGCTGGATTTCGACGAGAAATGTCCCCAGCGGCGGCTGCGGTACTGCATCCTAAGATCCGACAGTGTAAGTCCCTTAACATGTCGGATCTTCTGCCTATCTATGAGAAACTGATTCTGTGGATCAGTTCCATAGATAGAAACAGGGATATGACGGCGTATCAGTAGATACGCCGGCGTATCCCTTTTGTGGATCAGGCCCTCAGTTCCCCATCCTCTGGCTCAGACCCTTTTGGTACCTGCTCACCACAATCACTTGTAAACACAGAAGTCTGGTTTCTGTGTTTACAAGTGACAGCTTTGTAACCCCCTGAACTCTGCACTCTGTATGTAATACCCCTTTAAGACCCTTCTACTGTTTGTGAAATCTGAACGGGTCGTGGTTGAGTTCCTGCACCTATTTTCTGAGAAAAAAAGCTCTGGCATCTACAAAATAGGGGGTCGTTTTATGTCATTTATACAACTATCAGTGCTATAAAAATCCACTGATTTCTGTGTAAATTACACTGGCAGGGAAGGGGTTAACCACTAGGGGGCGAGGAAGGGGTTAAGTGTGTCCTAGGGAGTGATTCTAACTGTGTGGGTGCTGGGCTACTAGTGACACAACACTGATCACTGCTCCCAATGACAGGGAGCAGACGATCAGTGTCATGTCACTAGACAGTGTTGTAATATTAATATATATGTGTATGTATTTTATATATTGTGTTATATGTATCACATGCAGGCATTCCAGGAGAAGTCCATTTTACACATCAAAAGGGTGTTAAAGGTTGTGCAGGCCACATTGGTATCTGTTATATTAATTACACATATCAAAGGTGGACTTGTTTATTAAAGGGGGATGTGGCCAAACAAGATTTACTCCACATTAGGGATGAGCTCCGCGTTCGATTCGAACGTATGTTCGACTCGAACATCGGTCGTTCGATCGTTCGTCGAAACTCGAACAAAACGGGTCGTTCGCGCCAAATTCGAGTGACGCAAAACGTCCCATAATTCACTGGGGCGTTGAGCGCTGATGATTGGCCAAGCATGCTGTATGTCCCGCATGCTTGGCCAATCACAGCGCTCAAAAAACGAAGAGCCATAATTGGCCAAAGCCAGGGTGGCTTTGGCCAATTATGGCTCAGGGGGATTAGTACACGCCCCCCACTATAAAAGGCAGCCTGCACGGCTGCCTAGTGTAGTGTGTTGGCGGTTCTAGAGAGACAGAGAGTCAGACAGAGAGAGATAGAGAGATAGAGACACAGTGTTTTAACCAGATAGATAGATAGATAGATAGATAGATAGATAGATAGAGTAGGAAGTGTAGTCAGTATAGTTAAAAGTACAGTTTGTAGAGAATATATTCACATCCTTAGGCGTTGTCAATATATTTATAAACTGTACAGCTCAGCTAGTTTATCTATCAGGCAGGAGATTGTTCTACATGCAGCGCTCTAACGTGTTGTATTGCCTGCATTAGGGATTTACTTTAAATATAATTATTCTGTGTTATTTAACGTGTGCTAGTTAATTGCACACACAGACGCATTACCTGTTACTGCACGTGTGCAATTTATTTGCACAGACGCGCAGTCGCTGTTAATGCAACTGGGCTATTGAATTGCACAGAAACGCAGTCGCTATTACTGCGTGCGTGCTGTTTAATAGCAACTAAAGGCAGTTGGTGTCACTGCGTGCGTGCTGTTAAATCGCATTTGAACGCAGTCGCTATTACTGCGTGCGTGCTGTTTAATAGCAACTAAAGGCAGTTGGTGTCACTGCGTGCGTGCTGTTAAATCGCATTTGACCGCAGTCGCTATTACTGCGTGCGTGCTGTTTAATAGCAACTAAAGGCAGTTGGTGTCACTGCGTGCGTGCTGTTAAATCGCATTTGACCGCAGTCGCTATTACTGCGTGCGTGCTGTTTAACAGCAACTAAAGGCAGTTGGTGTCACTGCGTGCGTGCTGTTAAATCGCATTTGACCGCAGTCGCTATTACTGCGTGCGTTCTGTTTAATAGCAACTAAAGGCAGTTGGTGTCACTGCGTGCGTGCTGTTAAATCGCATTTGACCGCAGTCGCTATTACTGCGTGCGTGCTGTTTAATAGCAACTAAAGGCAGTTGGTGTCACTGCGTGCGTGCTGTTAAATCGCAATTTGACCGCAGTCGCTATTACTGCGTGCGTTCTGTTTAATAGCAACTAAAGGCAGTTGGTGTCACTGCGTGCGTGCTGTTAAATCGCATTTGACCGCAGTCGCTATTACTGCGTGCGTGCTGTTTAATAGCAACTAAAGGCAGTTGGTGTCACTGCGTGCGTGCTGTTAAATCGCATTTGACCGCAGTCGCTATTACTGCGTGCGTTCTGTTTAATAGCAACTAAAGGCAGTTGGTGTCACTGCCGTGCGTGCTGTTAAATCGCATTTGACCGCAGTCGCTATTACTGCGTGCGTGCTGTTTAATAGCAACTAAAGGCAGTTGGTGTCACTGCGTGCGTGCTGTTAAATCGCATTTGACCGCAGTTGCTATTACTGCGTGCGTGCTGTTTAATACTAACTAAAGGCAGTTGGTGTCACTGCGTGCGTGCTGTTAAATCGCATTTGACCGCAGTCGCTATTACTGCGTGCGTGCTGTTTAATAGCAACTAAAGGCAGTTGGTGTCACTGCGTGCGTGCTGTTAAATCGCATTTTGACCGCAGTCGCTATTACTGCGTGCGTGCTGTTTAATAGCAACTAAAGGCAGTTGGTGTCACTGCGTGCGTGCTGTTAAATCGCATTTGACCGCAGTCGCTATTACTGCGTGCGTGCTGTTTAATAGCACTAAAGGCAGTTGGTGTCACTGCGGCTATTTTGTTACTTTACACTTGAGCCAAGTCGCTCTTACTGTGTGGTTGCTGTTTAATACCATCTGAAAGCAGTTGGTGTGACAGCGACTATTTGGTTACTTTACACTTGAGCCAAGTCGCTCTTACTGTGTGGTTGCTGTTTAATACCATCTGAACGCAGTGGTGTGACAGCGACTATTTTGTTACTTTACACTTGAGCCAAGTCGCTCTTACTGTGTGGTTGCTGTTTAATACCATCTGAACGCAGTTGGTGTGACAGCGACTATTTTGTTACTTCACACTTGAAGCCAAGTCGCTCTTACTGTGTGGTTGCTGTTTAATACCATCTGAACGCAGTCGGTGTGACAGCGACTATTTTGTTACTTTACAACTTGAGCCAAGTCGCTCTTACTGTGTGGGTTGCTGTTTAATACCATCTGAACGCAGTTGGTGTGACAGCGACTAATTTGTTACTTTACACTTGAACCAAGTCGCTCTTACTGTGTGATTGCTGTTTAATACCATCTGAACGCAGTCGGTGTGACAGCGACTACATTGTTACTTACACTTGAGCCAAGTTTGCTCTTACTGTGTGGTTGCTGTTTAATACCATCTGAACGCAGTTGGTGTGACAGCGACTATTTTGTTACTTTACACTTGAGCCAAGTCGCTCTTACTGTGTGGTTGCTGTTTAATACCATCTGAACGCAGTCGGTGTGACAGCGACTATTTTGTTACATAACACCTGAACGCATAACTATGGCTGGAAGGACAAAGAGAGGCAGAGAGTCACGAGGGCAAGCAGGCTCTGCATCTAGAGGTAACGCTGGTGATGGTTGTGGTGCATCCTCTTCAGCACGTGGCCGTGGCCGCTCGTCCTTCTTTTCGGGAGCTGGCCATGTTGAGCCTCAACATGCTGAGAAATTAGTTGAGTGGATGACCAAGCCGTCCTCATCCTCCTCATCCTCTCACACAGACCTGATTATAGTTTGTCTGGCAAAGCAGCTGCCAAGGCGTCACTACCCTCTGCTCAATGGGATCACACAATCCTTCCTAGTCCCACCGTGTCCTCCTGAGGAGTCCCCCGAACTGTTTCAACACAGTGTTGGGTACATGCTAGCTGAAGATGCACAGCGTTTTGAAGACTCCGATGACGGAACACTGATAGAGGAAGGCATTGAAGTGAGCCCAGGGAGAGGGGGTGGCCGAGAGGGACAACAATCTGTGAGTGATGTTCCCCCAGCTGGAGCATACTGCCAGGTTGTCGCCAGTGATGATGAGGAGGGAGGGGATGATGAGGTCATTGACTCTACCTGGTGCCTGGTAGGAGAGAGGAGGAGGAGGAAGAGGACGAGGCACAGGCACATCTTCAAAGAGGCAGGAAGCCCTCCAGGGGTCAGCTTAAGGGCAGTACACCAACTGCATTACGTGGCGCTGCTGTGTCTCAACGGTACAGCAAAAGTTCTTTGGTGTGGGCCTTTTTTGAAACCTGTCCATCAGATGCTACCTTTGCTGTTGCAAACATATGTCTCAAGCGTATCTCGCGTGGCCAAAACAACACCCGCTTGGGCACCACATGCTTGTCCAGACATATGTCGACCTGCCATGCAGCTCGTTGGCAGGCATACCAGAAAGACCCACACCAAAGACAAAAGCGGTCCTCCCCTTGCCCTTCTGTGACCTCAAAACCCCACTAGACCCCTAGTCCTCTCTGCAGCTGCACCGAAGGTGTAGAAATAAGGTGTGTCACAACGTAGTAGTGGTAGTACATCGGCCAATCTACTGATATTACCAGACAAATTTCCTGCCCCAGCTGCTGCAGCGCCGAAAGAAGTACGCTCCCAGCCATCCACATGCCCAGCGGTTGAATGCTAGCTTAGCAAAATTGCTAGCACTTCAATCTGCTACCTTTTCAGTTGGTAGATTCTGCCCCCTTCCGTGAGTTTGTGGAATGTGCAGTACCTCAGTGGCAAGTACCCAAACGCCACTTTTTTTCACGGAAGGCGATTCCGGCTCTCTACCGGCATGTGGAAGGCAATGTCCATACCTCGCTGGACAGGGCGGTCAGTGGTAAGGTGCATCTTACCGCTGACTCATGGTCCAGCAGGCATGGACAGGGACGTTACCTGTCTTTTACGGCCCATTGGGTGACTCTGCTGGCAGCTGGGAAGGACGCAGGTCAAGGCACAGTAGTTTTGGAGGTTGTTCCACCACCACGCCTCCAAAACACTACAACTGCTTGTGACACACCTCTCTCCTCCACCCCCTCCTCTTCTTCTTCCTCTGTGGCCTCTTCCTGTGGTGATGTTGGCTCAGAACCAGCCGTGCTCCGTAGGCGTACGACGGGCTACGCAGGAATGCAGGCCAAGAGATGCCATGCGGTCCTAGAGCTGGTGTGCTTGGGAGACAGGAGCCACACTGGGGAAGAGGTTCTTTCAGCTCTGCAGGGGCAGGCTCAGAGGTGGTTGACGCCACGCCAGCTGAAGCCTGGAATGGTGGTCAGCGATAATGGCACCAACCTCCTCTCTGCCCTGCGACGTGGAAAACTCACCCATGTGCCCTGTTTTGCGCATGTTCTCAATTTGGTGGTGCAGCGGTTCTTGGGCAGGTACCCTGGCTTACAGGATGTCCTGAGGCAGGCCAGGAAAGTCTGTGTGCATTTCCGGAGGTCATATAATGCCACTGCTCGGCTGACAGACCTCCAGAGGGAATACAACCTGCCCAAGAACCGCCTAATCTGTGACATGCCCACCAGATGGAACTCTACGTTGGCCATGCTGCAGCGGCTGCACACGCAGCAGAGGGCCATCAATGAGTACCTGTGCCAATATGGCAGCAGAACTGGCTCAGGGGAGCTTGGGTTTTTTTCACCACGCCAGTGGGCCTTGATCAGGGATGCATGCACTGTCCTGTCACCATTTGAGGAGGCCACGAGGATGGTGAGCAGTGACAGTGCATGCATCAGTGAGACTGTCCCGCTTATTCACATGTTGGAGCACACCCTACGTGGAATTAAGGACAGGGCCCTTGAGGCAGAACAGAGGGAGGAAGAGGAGGACTTCCTTACCTCTCAAGGCCCCCTTTATCCAGACACTGTTCCTGCTTGCCCACCTGGAACACAGGAAGAGGAGGAGGAGGATGAGGAAGAGGAGGAGGAGGAGGATTGTATCAGCAGCATGGAGGTGGAGCCTAGCACTCAGCATCAACAGCAGCAGTCTTCAAGGGATCATTTACAGTCCCAAGGAACACGTGGACTTTTACGTGGCTGGGATGAGGTGGCTGAGGATCCTGTCGTCCTCAGTGACCCAGAGGACTGTGCCCCGAATGCCTCTGCAAACCTACGCTGCATGGCCTCCCTGATTCTGCAAAGCCTGCGTAAGGATCCTCGTGTACGTGCTATCAAGGAGAGGGATCATTACTGGCTGGCAACTCTCCTTGATCCACGTTACAAGAGTAAGGTAACGGATCTTATGTTGCCATCGCAGAGGGAGCAGAAGATGAAACTACTGCGGGAGGCCTTGCAGAAGGGTCTGTGCAATGCGTTCCCAGAACCGGGGGGATTACCAAAACCTGGCCCTGGACAACGTCTTGCTGAGGCTTCGGTGAGTCAGAGAAGGAGCGGTGGAGAAGGTGGCCGTCTGACCGATGCGTTCAGACAATTTTTTAGTCCGCAGCCCCAAGGTCTGACCGGTTCCAGCAACCATCGCCAGCGTCTGGTTTACATGGTCCGGGAATACCTAGCGGCAAGATCCGACTTGGACACCTTCCCCACGGAAAATCCTCTGGCTTACTGGGTCTTGAGGATGGATCACTGGCCAGAGCTTGCACAGTACGCAATTGAGCTACTGGCTTGCCCTGCATCCAGTGTTCTTTCAGAACGTACATTCAGTGCTGCTGGAGGCTTTGTGACCGATCACAGGGTACGCCTCTCCACCGACTCTGTTGATCGACTGACCTTCATCAAAATGAATCAGGCTTGGATCAACACCGGCTACCAAGCACCTGATGCTGATGTTACTGAATAAGAATTTTGTGTTGAAATATCAGATCCCTTTGAGACTGCTGATGCTGAGTGACTGTCCTGTTGTGCTGCTGATGGAATATCCTTCTCCTCCTCACTTTTAATGCTGTTAGCTAGTAAGAAATTTTGTTTTTCTGTGCTCCGCCACCAGTGCCTAAGGCCTAATTTTTGTGCCCCTGTGTAACAGGGGCGTCTAATAACAATTTTTGATGCAATACTTTGCACGTGGCCTAAGGCCTAATTTTTGTGCCCCTGTGTAACAGGGGCGTCTAATAACAATTTTTGATGCAATACTTTGCACGTGGCCTAAGGCCTAATTTTTGTGCCCCTGTGTAACAGGGGCGTCTAATAACAATTTTTGATGCAATACTTTGCACGTGGCCTAAGGCCTAATTGTTGTGCCCCTGTATAACAGGGGCGCCTAATAACAATTTTTGATGCAATACTTTGCACGTGGCCTAAGGCCTAATTTTTGTGCCCCTGTGTAACAGGGGCGTCTAATAACAATTTTTGATGCAATACTTTGCACGTGGCCTAAGGCCTAATTGTTGTGCCCCTGTATAACAGGGGCGCCTAATAACAATTTTTGATGCAATACTTTGCACGTGGCCTAAGGCCTAATTTTTGTGCCCCTGTGTAACAGGGGCGTCTAATAACAATTTTTGATGCAATACTTTGCACGTGGCTCCTTGTTGCGCTCCAATTACAGATATTGGGAGGGGTTGCAGTGTTATGTTGCGCCTAATAACAATTTTGGATGCAATACTTTGCACGTGGCCTAAGGCCTAATTTTTCTGCCCCTGTGTAACAGGGGTGTCTAATAACAATTTTTGATGCAATACTTTGCACGTGGCTCCTTGTTGCGCTCCAATTACAGATATTGGGAGGGGTTGCAGTGTTATGTTGCGCCTAATAACAATTTTGGATGCAATACTTTGCACGTGGCCTAAGGCCTAAGGCCTAATTTTTCTGCCCCTGTGTAACAGGGGTGTCTAATAACAATTTTTGATGCAATACTTTGCATGTGGCCTAAGGCCTAAGGCACAATTTTTGTGCCCCTGTGTAACAGGGGCGTCTAATAACAATTTTTGATGCAATACTTTGCACGTGGCCTAAGGCACAATTTTTGTGCCCCTGTGTAACAGGGGCGCCTAATAACAATTTTTGATGCAATACTTTGCACGTGGCTCCTTGTTGCGCTCCAATTACAGATATTGGGAGGGGTTGCAGTGTTATGTTGCGCCTACGGACACATTTTTATGCCCCTGTGTAACAAGGGCGCCTAATAACAATTTTTGATGCAATACTTTGCACGTGGCTCCTTGTTGCGCTCCAATTACAGATATTGGGAGGGGTTGCAGTGTTATGTTGCGCCTATGGACACATTTTTATGCCCCTGTGTAACAGGGGCACCTAATAACAATTTTTGATGCAATACTTTGCACGTGGCTCCTTGTTGCGCTACAATTACAGATATTGGGAGGGGTTGCAGTGTTATGTTGCGCCTACGGACACATTTTTATGCCCCTGTGTAACAAGGGCGCCTAATAACAATTTTTGATGCAATACTTTGCACGTGGCTCCTTGTTGCGCTCCAATTACAGATATTGGGAGGGGTTGCAGTGTTATGTTGCGCCTACGGACACATTTTTATGCCCCTGTGTAACAAGGGCGCCTAATAACAATTTTTGATGCAATACTTTGCACGTGGCTCCTTGTTGCGCTCCAATTACAGATATTGGGAGGGGTTGCAGTGTTATGTTGCGCCTACGGACACATTTTTATGCCCCTGTGTAACAAGGGCGCCTAATAACAATTTTTGATGCAATACTTTGCACGTGGCTCTTTGTTGCGCTACAATTACAGTATGTTTGAGGGGTGCCCTTTTTTCTACAATTTTGCTTTCCCAAAAAGATAATGCCACCCCCCCACCACCCCTAAAATAATCGAGATATTGTTCCCACACAGCACGTGCGCAACCAGTATTAAATTACTTTGTTCTTATAATAATTTAATGTTGTGCAGGGACATTTCTAAACATGTGCCACTACTAGAGACACACAGCAGGTGTGATATTTGAAGGAATTTTTCATTTTTTTTTTTCACTTTAAACATCATTAAAATCGCTGCTCCGCAAAAACGTCCGTTTTTAAAATATTTTTTTCGATTGATACATGTTCCCTGGGGCAAGACCCGGGTTCTGAAAGACGTTTACCAACATTAAATTGAATATTGGTCTTTAAAATGATCGTTTTTGAATTCGAACGTTCGAGTCCCATAGACTTCAATGGGGTTCTAAATGTTTGCGCGAACCCGCGGTCTGTTCGAACGTTCTGATGCGAACCGAACCCGGGTATGTTCGGCTCATCCCTACTCCACATATAAAAGGGGACAGGTAGTGACTCTGGGATGTTAATGTTGATATGCAAGAATGCAAATTAGGGCAGTTTATGACCGCAGCTGTTTCCAGCTTTGGGTCATTATCTGTCACTCTGAAAGACAGAGGGCAGATCAAAGGCCTAATGGAGACGGCCAATCAAATTGCTCAGCCATTCAGTGTATAGGTAATATGATCTGAAGTTCTGTCTTGTCATTCTCTATGGATATGAAGGCACAGGTCTAGGAATGGTCTAGGAAAGATGGGACTCTGAAGCTACTATTATTTGTCATATTTACTCTGTTTGATTTTTGTCATCTGTTGCAAGTATTGGACTTTGTTCTGTGTTGGAAGTCAATAAAAGTGCGTCTCTCTGGAAGAATCGGGTTGCTGCTGGAAAATTACTTGACATGACAAGACTGAACTCCAGGTTATATTCCCTATACACTGAATGGCTGAGCAATTTGATTGTGTGTCTCCATTAGGCCTTTGATCTGCCCTCTGTCTTTCAGAGTGATAGACAATGACCCCTAGCTAGAAACAGCTGCAGTCATAAACTGCCCTAATTTGCATTCTTGCATATTAACATTAACATAGCCCAGAGTCACTATCTGTCCCCTTTGATATGTGAGTAAATCTTGTTTGGCCACTTCCTCCCTTTGATCAACAAGTCCCCTTAACACCTTTTTGCCTGGAATGTTTGTATGTGACACACATACACTGTGCTATACATATAACATAATATATAAAATACATATACATATATATTAATATTACAACATATACCCCCACTTGGGTCGGTTCTAACTACTAGAACTGACCCATAAATCAAGCAACAAACATATAATTACGATTTAAGGTACTGAATGCTTTACAATGGCTCATATAAAATATGAAGTTGAAACTGGTTACATCTCTCTTCATCAGCCTCTAAAACAGGCATGGCCAAGTGGCGACAATTGATGGGCACAGTGGCGACAATGGCATGGCACAGTGGCAAAAATTGATGTACAGTGGCGACAATGGCATGGCAAAGTGGCTGCGTTTGGCATGGCACAGTGGCGACAATTGATGGCACAGTGGCTGCGTTTGGCATGGTGCAGTGGCGACAATTGATGGGCACAGTGGCAACAATTGATGGCACAGTGGCTACGTTTAATGGCATGGCATAGTGGCGAAAATTGATGGGCACAGTGGCTGCGTTTGATGGCATGGCACAGTTGCTGCGTTTGATGGCATGGCACAGTGGCGACAATTTCATGGCACAGTGGCGACAATTTTATGGCACAGTGGCGACAATTTGGTGGCACATTGGCTGCGTTTGATGGGCACAGTGGCGACAATTGATGGGCACAGTGGCGGCAATTGATGGGCACAGTGGCGGCAATTAATGGGCACGGTGAGGCTGCACTTGATTTATATCACATCAAGATCTTGAAGATTGTGCAAAAACTAGCTGATGTCACAGTCCATTCTGACTTCATCACATCTCTCACCATCTCACTGAAAGTGATCTTGGTATGCTCTGGGAACTCCAATTCACATAAATCCAGTATTCTCTCATCTCCAGGCTCAAGGTTTTCATTCTTAAAGATGCTTTTACACAACCACCAGCACATCCTGAAATTCTACTTCCATCTTTATAGTAAGAAGAACCATCAATGTACCAGCACTCACTTTCAAGGTCAAAAGGTTTGGATACGGCAGTAAAAACACTGTGCTGCAAACTATTTCCTTGCACTTGACACTCATGAGCTTCATCTTCAATCATCAATCCACCAATCAGGACACTAGGTTCTTTTAACATCAAACCCTCAATATTCTCTAGTCCATCTGCAAGCCTCTTACAATTCACACCTGCTTCTTTCCATTTCCCATTTGAGCAATGATGACCTTTGTGTACCTGTATTACCTATATGATATATCACTGACATACAGGAAGAAACAGGGGAGATGCCTTGTTTACACAAGGCTCCCCCGTTCTGCAGCTCCGTGATACAATTGCGGTACACCGGCGGACATCGATTTTGTGGGGCCCGCGGGCACGGTCATGGAGAGTACGGCTTCTTAAAGGGGACATACAGGTACGTCCATTTGCCTACTGCTGCAATTCTGCCAACGTATATCGCCTGCAGCGGTCGGCAAGTGGTTAAGAACTCTTAAAGCAGATTTCCACCCAAAAATGGAACTTCTGCTTTTCTGGTCCCCCCCTACGGTGTCACATTTGGCACCTTTCAGGGGGAGGGGGGAGCAGATACCTGTCTAATACAGGTATTTGCTCCCACTTCCAGCGATAGATCAACGCAGATTCTGGCCCCTCTTCTGTCCCCCCTGCTGTCTTCTGGGAGACACACAGGTCCCAGAAGACAGTATGGATCAGTAAGGATGTGCAGTGCGACTCACGCATGCGCAATAGGGAACCGGGTTGTGAAGCCACAATGCTTCACTTCCTGATTCCCTTACTGAAGATGTCGGCGCCTGCACTGAGGGAGCTGTGAAACAGGCTTCGGGTGAGGACACCGCGGGCGCACTATAAGACAGGTACATTTTCTAATATTAAAAGTCAGAAGCTGCAGTATTTGTAGCTGCTGCCTTTTAATATATATTTTTTTTCAGCGGAACTCTGCTTTAACGCTCTCAAACTGTAAACTTTAACAACAAACATTTCTATTTGCTCCTTTTTGGTTTGTTAAATATACCATGTAAAGCAGGGGTCTCAAACTCAAATTACCTGAGGGCCACAAGACAAGTTTTCATATGCCATGGGGGGCCGCATGCAAACTTTCAAACTTCAAAAACAACAGTACTGGTGTCAGCGAACACATTATTAACCCCCAGCACTGGTGTCAGGAACACATTATTAACCCCCAGCACTGGTGTCAGCGAGCGCATTATTACCACCAGCACTGGTGTAAGACAGGGTTTGACAAATTTGCTTGGAATCTAGGAGCCAGCTAAAAAAGTTAGGAGCCAGAAAACGCACCCCGTCCCAACGGGCTTGCGCGCAGAAGCGAACACATACGCGAGCAGCGCCCGCATATGTAAACGGTGTTCAAACCACACATGTGAGATATCGCTGCGATTGGTAGAGCGAGAGCAATAATTCTAGCCCTAGTCCTCCTCTGTAACTTAAAACATGCAACCTGTAGATTTTTTTAAACGTCACCTATGAAGATTTTAAAGGGTAAAAAAGTTTGTCGGCATTCCACAAGCGGACGCAATTTTGAAGCGTGACATGTTGGGTATGAATTTACTCGGCGTAACATTATCTTTCATATTATTAAAAAAAAATGGGGATAACTTTACTGTTGTCTTATTTTTTAATTAAAAAAAAGTGTAATTTTTTCCCAAAAAAGTGCGCTTGTAAGACCGCTGCGCAAATACGGCGTAACAGAAAGTATTGCAACGATCGCCATTTTATTCTCTAGGGTGGTAGGATAAAAAATATATATAATGTTTGGGGGTTCTAACTAGAGGGAAGAAGATGGCAGTGAAAATAGTGTAAAATGAATTGCTGTTTAACTTGTAATGCTTAACTTGTAATACCAGCGGCCACCACCAGATGGCGCCAGCTCACATCTGGTGGTAATAACTTGTAATACCAACGGCTCACCAGCAGATAGCACCAGCTCACAAAAAACAAAACAAAAAAAAAAACATTTTTTTTTTTTTTTTTTTTTTTTACTCTTTGCTCCCCCCACTTCCACCCTGCCTGCGGGCCATTTGTAACTGGTCCGCGGGCCGCAAATGGCCCGCGGGCCGGTACTTTGAGACCACTGATGTAAAGCATTGTGCTACATCTGTTCATAGTGCAAATGATACCTGTTGATCCTAACAGAGATTTTAGCTAATAATTTCTTGTGCTCCTTGCCTCTGCTGACTGATATCAGTATTGTCTCAGTTTTCTCTGTCCACTACAGCAGCCGGCTTATATTATTGAGAATATAAGGGGGGTTATAAAACTCTTCCTGTCCTAGGGTGACAATGGTGCTTTTTCTTAGATACAGGAAAATAAATGGTAAAAAGCAAGAAGCAAGAAAACTAATGCAGACACCATATCTAAAGGCTGGTAAGCTGCAATATATACATTTTTGATTCTTGGTATTAGATGCACTTCAAGGTTAACCAAACATGTTAGAATCTGATATGTAAATTTACTATTTACTCTTCCAGCAACTATGTAGTGTAATGGTCTACTTCAGGGATTAGCAATTAGCGGACCTCAAGCTGTTGCAAAACTGTAATGCCGCGTACACACGACCATTTTTCATGACGAGAAAAATGCAATTTTTAAAATTGGTCATTAAAAACAATTGTGTGTAGGCTCCAGAGCATTTTTCTTGACGATAAAAATGGCCATTAAAAATGTAGAACTTGCTCTATTTTTTCTCAACGTTTTTCACGTCGTCGTTTTTCTCATCGTGAAAAATGGTCGTGTGTAGGCTTTAACGACGGAAAAAAAACATGCATGCTCAGAAGCAAGTTATGAGAAGGGAAATTTGCATAATCAGCCCAAAGGGTGGCGCCATTCGGATGGAACTTCCCCTTAATAGTGCCGTCATACGTGTTGTACGTCACAGCGCTTTGCTTGACCATTTTTGTTTTCACGATCGTGTGTATGCAGGCTTGACAAGAATCATGTCGACAAAAACTTCGTTTTTTTCCATGACATTAAAAACGGTCGTGTGTACGCGGCATAAGTCCCATCACGCCTCTGCCTCAAGGTGTCATGCTTGTGGCTGTCAGAGTCTTGCTATGCCTCATGGAACTTGTAGTTTTGCAACAGCTGGAGGTCCACTAATTGCATATCCCTGGTCTACTTGCTTGGATGTAATAGAAATGAAATGGTAGGCCCTAAAACAAAATAGCTGTTGGTACAACTAAAGGAAGTTTGTGCAAAGACAGCAATATTGTACTGTAATATGTTTGGCTAGCTTATGTTTAATATTTACCCACTGGCCTTTAAAACCTTTCCCTGCCTAACCAATTTTTCTTATGTTTCACACATATGCTAAAATGCACACCATTGCTTGAAAATTTATTAAGGACGTCATAACAATGGATTTTCTGAAAGGACCTAAGTGCCCTCCTGTTCTCTGTGCAGTCATGCCCTCCTGTACTGTGCCCTCATGCCCTCCTGTACTCTGTGCCCTCCTGTATTGTTCACTTGTCCCCTTCTTTACTGTGCCCTCCTGTATTGTGCCCTCCTGTACTATGTCCTCCTGTACACTCTGCCCTCTTGTATTGTGCCCTAGTGTCCTCCTGAGCTGTCCCCTCCTGCATTGTGTCTTTTTACCCTCCCATATTGTGCCCTGCTGTACTGTGCCTCATGCCCTCCTGGTCCATCCCCTGTATTATGCTCTCTTCTTGGCCCTCCTTTATTATGCCCTTCTGCCCCCCTGTACTGTTTTCTTCTCGGCCCCCCTGAATTGTGCCCCTGTACTGTGCCATCCTGGCCCTCCTGTGTTGTGCCTTCTTGTCCCCCTGTACTGTGCCCTCCCTGCCCTTTTATAGTTACATATAATTAATCTGGTTGAAAAAAAAGGCAAACGTTCATCCAGTTCCAACAACACCACCTCCTGCATTGTTCTCTCCTGGTACTCCTGTATTGTGCCCGCCCTGTACTGTGCTCACCTGGTCCTCATATATTGTGCCCTCCTGCCCCCCCCTCCCACTGTGCTTTCCTGGCTCTCCTGTATTGTGCCCTATTGAGCTGCTCAGTACTGTGGTCTCCTGTCCCCCCATACTGTGCTGTTCTGACCCCTGTTGTGTACTGTGGTCTCCACAACCCAGCCCCCCCCCCATACTGTGCTTTTCTGACCCCAGTATTCTGCCATCCTGTTCCCCCCCCCCTTAAATGTGCCCTCCTAACCCCCTCTGTACTGTGCCCTTCTGTCCCCCCATACTGTGCCATCCTGGGCCACTGTGCTCTGCCCTACTTTCCCATGAACACTGCCCCGCTGATGCCTGTGCTCCACTCTGCACCCAGAATTGAGCATCGGTGCAGAAAAAGCAAGCACAAGTTTCACATTAAGAAGGTAAGTTTTAATATTTATTCCATTATCTATTGCTATTTCTATGGCCTAATGTACACTGGACATTTTTTTCTGCTGCTCCTAGGATAGTTTGGCATATTTCTTCCTGCCTCTAAATGCCCCTGTATGTTAGCCTATGTATCCATGAACACATATGCATTTAAAGGAGTTTAGAGGCAGGAGCATTTAAAGGCAGAAGAAAAAACTCACAACCGGTGTGTCCAGGAGCAGAGTTTTGGCAGAAAAAAAAACGGTTGATGCGCCTAAACACGTGTAAACGTGTCTAAATCCACCTAAGTGCTAGGTGCGTTGAGCTCTTAAGCTCTTAAATTATTAGGTCTAGGTTTAGGTTTAGGTATTTGTTAATGCAATTTTCTTCGGGAAACTTCAAATCCATAAAGTTACCACCAGCCCCAGAATCCAGCATTGATAAGGTGGAGAATAACTGGTCTCTTTAACCACTTGCCGACCTGCCGCCGTCGTTTTACGGCGGCAGGTTGGCTCCCCTGCGCAAGAGCACATAATATAACATCGGCTCTCGCGCAGGCCAGAAGATCAGTCATTTCCCCTAGCGAGTCCACCCCCCCTACAGTTAGAATACACCGAGGGAACATACTTAACCCCTTCCCCGCCCCTAGTGTTAACCCCCTTCACTGTCAGTGGCATTTTTATAGTAATCCAATGCATTTTTATAGCACTGATCGCTATAAAAATGCCAATGGTCCCAAAAATGTGTCAAAGGTGTCCGAAGTGTCCGCCATAACGTCGCAGTACCGAAAAAAAATCGCTGATCGCCACCATTACTAGTAAGAAAAAAAAATGCCATAAAAATATCCCCTATTTTGTAAACGCTATAACTTTTGCGCAAACCAATCAATAAATGCTTATAGCGAATTTTTTTTATATGAAAAATATGTAGAAGAATACGTATCGGCCTAAACTGAGGAAAAAAAATGTTTTTTTATATATTTTTGGGGGATATTTATTATAGCAAAAAGTTAAAAATATAATTTTTTTTCAAAATTGTCGCTCTATTTTTGTTTTTAGCGCAAAAACTAAAAACCGCAGAGGTGATCAAATACCACCAAAAGAAAGCTCTATTTGTGGGGGGAAAAGGAGCCACGTCACACGACCACGCAATTGTCAGTTAAAGCGACGCAGTGCCAAATCGCAAAAAGTGCTCTGGTCCTTGACCAGCAATATGGTCTGGGGGTTAAGTGGTTAAGAGTGATGCTTAAAATAAAATTCAGGTAATGACAGACAATCTCATATTCTCCTTGTGTTAAAAAAGAGAAGGGTTATGTAACAGATCCCACTTGTTCCCTAGATGTGGACAATTCTCTTTGACTGGCAGCAGCAATTATTTGTCATAATTTATTTAGACACCTGTGGACGAAGTAACCTGACTGACAGCAATGGAAGCAAAGTTTCAGTTCACGTCTACATCTCCTTTCAGCAAAGCTAAAGAAATCCAATCTGCATAGGTTCAGGTTCAGAGCTAGTAAAATGTTTAGCCATTGGTTGAAGATTGAAAGAGGTATTAAAGCCAACTGATTTTTGTTTCTCCATAGATCGTCTATTGATCTTAATGTTCAAGTCATCAAGACCATTTGGCGTATATATTCTTGATAGCTCATCATATTCTAAAGTGAAAACGCTCTGTACTGTCAGTCCAAGTGGTATAGTTACCCATCGTCGAAATTCGGCAGCATATTCACCAACAGGACGTTTTCCTTGGCGCAAGTTCAGTAAAAAAGCTTTGGTAGTTGCGCTGCTATTCGGATCATCAAAAATAAATCTATGGTTGCCATAAAACCCCCAAAATCTCCTAGAATAGCATGGTCATGCTCCAAGTATAGAGAAGCCCATTCCAGGGCCTCATTAATGAGCAGAGCTAAAATAAAGCCTGTCTTGGAGCACGGGGCAGCTGAAGTAAGGTTGCAGCTGAAGGTGCAGTTGACATTGATTCAGGAAGCCTCTGTGATGTTTTGGATTTTAGGCAAAGGGAATTTATCAGGCAAAGGGAGGTGGTTAGGATCACCCTTTGTGGCTGTTTGTTGTCCTTGGTGCAAAAGTTGTGATTGCAATTCAAATACTTCCCCTCGTAACTCTTGCACTTGTGCTTGTAAGCCTTGAATAATCTGGGCTTGGTTTGTAACCGCCTCAGTTAGCAAAACAACATTTTCACTCAGGGATTGTGAAGTTTGGCGGTCTCCATGTTTTTTTTTGGCCATATTATTCTGTTAGGAGAGTACCTGTAGTGAGTGGACACCAATAGCTGAAAATGTCAGGCTAAGCACAGTTCTCAGTTCTTAAGAGGTTGAATTGTCTGAACCACTAGACTGATGATTGGTGTCAAAGTCACAAGCCAAGGTTGGTCCAGGAGAAAAGTTTCATAGTTGGGGGTCACAAGCCAACGTTGATGCAAGAGAAGAGTTTTGTAGTCGGGGGTCACAAGCCAAGGTCGATTCCAAGTAGCAATAGAGGTAGCCCGAGGCAGAGGGCGGGATAATGTGTGAAGCCCAATAATCTGGCAAACAGGAAGTGCAGAGACATGGCTTAAATCAGGAAGTTCATGGGAGGAGCAAAGAGTTCAAGGTTTAGCAGAAATCAAGGCACAAGGCAGGGTTGTCCAATGGATCAAGAAGGATGCTGTCCAGCATCTCAGGTACTTCTTCAAGAAGAGTTTTAGCCAGACACAGTAGAGGTCCCAGGTTCAAGTCTCCTCTCATAAACCTTGTCCAAATTCAATACACCTCTCTTTGCCTCCTATAAGTAGTAAATGGCTCCAAAGGAAGTAGGGCGATCTTATCATAGTGTAATATGCAATTTTATTAAAAAACATCAGTATAAGATAATGCACTCACATAAAATACGTATGTATTCAGCATGAAAAATGTTTTGTTTTCCTTCTCTGGACTCTCTCCAGTTCCAGCACATCCTTCCTGAAGACTGGTGCCCAGAACTAGATGGCATACTCCAGGTGCAGGTGGACCAGAGTCTTGTGGAGTGGGAGAATTATCATTTTATCTCTGGAGTTAATCCCATTTTTAATGCATGCCGATATTCTGTTTGCTTTGCTTGCAGCTGCTTGACATTGCATACCATTGCTGAGCCTGTCATCTACTAGGACCCCCAGATCCTTTTCCATCCTAGATTCCTGCAGAGGCTCTCCCCCTGGTGAGTAGATTGCGTTCATATTTTTGCCACCCAAATGTATTATTTTACATTTCTCATCATTAAACCTTATTTGCCATGTAGTTGCCCATCCCATTAATTTGTTCAGATCTACTTGCAAGGTTTCCACATCCTGCGGAGAAGTTATTGCCCTGCTTAGCATAGTATCGTCCGCAAATACTGAGATTGAGCTGTCTATCCCATCCTCCTGGTCGTTTATGGAGAAATTAAATAGGATTGGTCTCAGGACAGAACCCTGGGGGACCCACACTCCCCATTTATCACTACCCTCTGAACTCACCCCTGTAGCCAGTTTTCAATCCATGTAGACCCCATTTACATTGGGGCGTTTTCAGGTGTAAAGCGCCTAAAAAACACCTCCCCTGCAGTCCCAGTGTGAGAGCCCAAATGCTTTTTACACTGGGGCGCTCTGCTGGCAGGTCGTTAAAAAATTTCCTGCAAGCAGCATCTTTGGGGTGGTGAAGGAGCGGTGTATACCAGCTTGTAGGGGTTGACCCCTTTAAAAGTTTATAATGCCTAAGTCATCACAAGGGCTTCCCTGTCATGTAATGACTGTGTATGGCTGTCACCGTGATCACATGACCAGGATCCCATCCCTCCAGCTTATAATCCTAAACAGTGGCCTAGAGCTGTCAGTGACAGCACAGTCACAGTGCTGGAGGCACCAAATGAGCACTCTCCCAGCACAAAATAGCGACGCCAGATGTACACATATATGTTCATTGTTAAGGCCCACATCGTCTTACCACATACATGCATACATCTAGAATTAAGGGGTTAATATTATCTGGTCTATTTTTGAAACACTCAAAAGAAAAACTCGGCTGAAATATAATGCTTGGTTATAGGAAATAAGAAAGCTTTAACACAAAAAAAGTGACAAATCACATAAGCAGTCTTTTTCTTTTTATTCCTCCATAATGAGATCCTTATTGCACATAAGGTTAGATTTACTATAGCAAAACATAGTTTCATGGTCAGAAAGTAATATGACATTTTCACCGAGCCATTATTTAAAGTGCAGCCACTACACCTTGAAAGTCAATATGTTTTCACTTGGGGCCTTAAATCATAAGGTAAGTATGGCCTATATATCTTATCCCGTACCAAGCAGGATTGAATTTGATGAAAAATAAATTCAGAAATAGTCATTCATAGGCGTTCATCTATTTATAACTATTGATTATATCATCTGTCACCCCTTAGTGTAATAGTGAATATTTGTGATTTTACAGTATTTCCAATCAACTGTCCTTGATCCCAGCTTCCTGCTTATGTCAGGTCTTTTTTTAACAGATAACAAAGCCTTCCTTTAATGAAAGTACCTTATATGTCTATTCAGATTATATAGCGTGTCAATAGTGTTTACTACTACTGCTTACACATCTTTATTTTTGTTAGCCACTGCTTAAATACCAATGCTGTTGTGATCAAATTCATAACTGACAATGTTATTTAAAGAAATCCATGCACATTAACAATAATTGTTGTGTTGTAAACTATATTTGAAAAAGGTCAAAAAGCAATGAAACCACTGTTACTACACTTTGATATTAAAGGACAACTCCAACTTTTAGGGGGCAAGCAGGAGGTGGGGTACAGTGGCTGTAGCCATAACTGCTTATGGGGGTCGTATGGCTTTTGTCCATTCATTTGAATACCTTTTCCACAGCTCTAATAAGTTCAATTATTTGGATTTGCTAGTGGCCATGGGGTTGGTGAACTGATGATGTGTTCCCTTAAAGTGGATGTAAACTCACTCTCATCCTTTCTAACCTACTGCCATAGTGCTGATCTATAAGGATATACATGCCTCCTGCATGTATCCTTACCTGTCAAATGTCTCCCCTCTGTCTGTTATGAGACCCAAAAAACTGCAGATTTTGTGGGTGGGTCTGTTGTCTGGAGCTCGGTGGGTGGAGTTGTGATGTCAGTAGACTCCCCGCCCACCTCTACACTCCCCTTGTCAACATGCATTTTCTCTTGTGTATTCCTTACACCAAATTCTGCTTTGATCACTAACATCCAGTCAAAATCCAGAAAAGTAACCACATGAAGAAAAGGAGTGGGAGTGGGAATTAAAAAAAAATACCTGTCTCCAGGCTAGTGCATGAGATATGTAAATAACCTTAATGTTGCAACTGTGATCAGGTGACCTCAGACACACACACTGCAATATAACAATCAGATCACTCAGCTTCTCCTCTGCCCAGCTCTCACTAGATACATCTAACCTAAACCAGATCACTTGTCTGTGTATATTCTGCTTTCTGTTCTGTGTTTTCACTGCAATATACATGCATTTCCTCGTCACACTGAACTGTAGATCACACCCCATGATGAGAAACATCCAGTCAAAACACAGTAAATTCAGTCAATCCTGGGAAAGCTGAAAGGGAGAGGAGGGGAGAGGGATGTGAATTGTGAACTTTTTACACAGGATGTGCCTCTGTCTCAGGCTAGTGCACAAGATATGTAAATAGCCTGTCACTCACAGCAAGGAGGGCAGAACGGACTAAGGTTTTTCTCTGTAAGTCCGTTTTATTTCACTGAACAATAAAAGAGGATTGCTCAGAGCTGGATTAACTATGTGTGGCAAGACTGGGCACAGATGATAGGAAATCTTATACCCTACATTGTGACATAAAAAAAATTGGGTTTACATCCAGTTTAAAGAAAGTGCAGACAGGCTCAGCTTCCTTCTTGTAATATAATTACAGGGGTGTGCAGCCTAATGCATTAGGGTGTGCACCTCAAAGCTAAAACAAACATGCGTGCGTGTGGCTGTATATATACTGTGTGTGTGTATATATATATATATATATATATATATATATATATATATATATATATATATACATATACAGACACAGACACACACTCTTATAAATAATTGTAAACAAATATTTTATAAGGTAAAAAAGCATGGACGGTGTTCACATGACAATTGTACACAATAAAAAGCTTTGATTCATGCCTTTCATTGTGTACTATTGTGATGAGCTCTGTGATTGGACACAGTGATCATATGGTACAGACAGGGTCAATCACAGCCCATCTTTACCATGTGATTAGCTGTGGCTGATCACAGAGCTCATCAAAATACTAAACACTGAATAAATGGTTTTCATTCAGAAAAAATGGTTGCTTATAACTGTAAAATTCACAGTGAATTTTGCAGTTATAAGCAACCATTTTTTCTGAATGAAAACCATTCATTCAGTATTTACTATTGTGAATAACTGTGATTGGCCACAGCTAATCACATGGTACAGATGGACTGTGATTGGCCCTGTCTGTACCGTGTGAATACTTTGCCCAATTACAGAGCTCATCATAGTGTGTATGGCTCTGGTCACTGTATGTAAAAAAATAATAATTCAAAAATACTGTGTTCCTGATCACCGCCACGCCAGGTATATGATGATACTGTTCTGCACTGGTGACAGCATGTAAAAAAATGTTAAAAATTGCCTCAAAAAATTGTGACAAAAAATCGTGTCACCAAAAATTAAAACTTAAAAAAAAAACTGACCATGCATCTTACTAAATACCGTGGACTGTCTACTTTCCAAAAAGGGATCATTTGGGGGATATTTGTACTGTCCAGGCATAGAAATGCGATTCCATCAATACATCAAGATTGATAAATTTTCAGATTTACAGTATATAGCATTGTGGACTCTTTCATACAGACTAAATAATATACTCCGATTTGGGTTACCTTCACCAAAGAAATGTAGTAGTATACATTTTGGCTAAACTTATGAAGAAAGATTATTTGTTTGCAAAATGTTATAACAGAAACAAAGAAAATTTGTTTTTTTTTGTTTTGTTTTTCCAGTCTTTTTTTATTTATTTAGCAAAAAATAAAAAACTTAGTGGTGATTAAACATCACAAAAAAAAAATCTCTATTTTTGTGTGTGTGGGGGTAGCAGGGGAAATCTGTGCCGCACGGGAGATCATGGTGTGCCCACACACACCTGGCACACCCCATGCGCACACCTATGAATGTATGTAATACACGTAAAATATATTTTGGAGAATGTTCATCAGCCTTTGGGGCATTTGACTCAAGTAGATTTTGCATTCCAATACAAAAAGTGGATAAATAACAAATAAGTCAATGTTGTGTCCAAGATGGTGACCAGAGCAGCTGTATAGCTATTTCCATGCAGATCACACACTTTTATTACCCTGGACTGATTGTCCAATAGGATGAAACACGTCACTTGATGCTCTTGGAATCATTGCTTATACGCCATTTTATTTACAAGCTTGTTTGTTCGGATTTGCTGTAAGTGTAAACCCATTTTTGTTACCATTAAACGTCAATTAGTATCACACAATGTGTGGATCATTTGTTTTTCATGCACACTATTTGATGTGATTCATCGCATGTTTTGAGTCCATCATGGATACCTACAGTCTTCATTCAACATTGGGTGGAACCCTTCTTATGGTTTTTCCAGTGGTGGGAGTTGCTGTTTGAGGTCATTCCCTCAAAAGTGCCTATTTGACCCATGTGCTAAACGGTACGTGTGTCCATCAAATCTGGTAAACATGAACAGAAAGACATTTTCACTTTATTTTGAACGCTAATTGATTTTCCATAGATAGTTTATTATTCACTTTGAACTTTTATGTTTTGGTTTTGTTGACATTCAATTTTGCACTGCCTATTTTAGCTTATCAAGTTCATACGTTATTCACTTGCTCACTTAGCGCCACAATTTTGTTTTGTTTTTTCATTTTGCACTGTATGTCTAATGACGTGTTGGCTGCTTTTTTGTTCTCTATGCACATTTTTTTTCTTTTTTACAATATGCCTAAGGGTCGACCACACTTTGTGACCTGGATTCCAGTGAATTTGGCTTCACAGTCTGGCAGAGTGAGAGCTTCTTCTGCTGAGGCAGCTAACATGACAACTCAGATGGCGCCCGTGCTCCTGGAGCAAGAAAACGTTGCGGCTCTAATGCAAGCTATTACCACCTGTCAAACCACCCTTACAGGTAAGATTGACTCCTTGCAGATGGACATCAGACTAATTCACCAGGATATGGACAAGTTTCCCAACCTGTCTGAGTGTCGCATAGAGGAAACGGAATATACCCGGCATGACCACTCAGCCACTCTATACAACCTCCGTGCAAAAGTTGGCCGTTGGAAAGTTATTTTGTTGCTTATCTTTGCAGTTATTTTTTAAAGCACATTATTTTACACTTAGGCCCTGTACACACAACCGAGTTTCTCGGCAGAATTCAGCCAGAAACTCGATCGGAGCTGGATTCTGCCGAGAAATTCGGTCGTGTATACACTTTTTACAGAGGAAGCCGACGAGCCGTCGGGCCAAATAGAGAACATGTTCTCTATTTCCTCGTTGTTCAATGAGGAAAGTTGGCCCGCCGAGATCCTCGGCGGCTTCAACACAGAGCTCGACGAGGAACTCGATGTGTTTGGCATGTCGAGTTCCTCGGACGTGTGTACGGGGCCTTATAGTACCTTGTGAATTGGGCCCACCATTTTCAAAATGTTCTCAATTTTCTAATTGGTATTCCACTGTACAGTATGTGGCTCATGCTTTGGGTTGCTATCTGGATTTGGATGGAGCAGTGGAGATTGGGGGACTATTCATAATATCTATTCTGACTTCATGGCCATTCCTACAATAGTCTCCTGAAACGTCTGGATGTTAAATTCTAAGTTTAAGGGCTCCTTAAAATGTGCTTTATTGAAGCATTACTATCCCCACATCTGTATACTACAAGAGATACACCTTACTAGGAGCAGGGTACTTGCTCTTAAAAAACCCTGGATAGGTTCCTATTATCACTCCACCTACTCTTCTTACTCATCCTGGTGCATAAAACACTCCTGGATCTCCATCTAGACCTGGAGGGGAAGATTATTGTTATTCATACCATGTGTGATTGTGTAGAACTGCTCATAGTAGGGATTTATATTCCTCCACCTGAAAATATGTCAATCCCGACTAAATAGCAATAACTGCTATTTGCCCTCTATCCTACCGAAAATATTATTATGGCTGGAGACTTTAATATGCCCCCGAACCCCGCACTAGATAAACTTAACCTTGATATGTCTGTGTACTTGCTCCTGCCTCATTGGTCTTTAGCCTCTATGATACATGGAGGTGAAAACATTCGTAGGATAAACAATTTAACTGCCAATTGACCATGTTTGCTACCCTGTATCGCACTGACTTTGAATTTATGTGAGTAACCCAATTCTCTCCCGTATTCAGGAGGTCTCTATACTTCCCCATGGCATATCAGATCATGCCCCTATGCTACTAAGATTTATTACTGATTCTGTCCCTGGACCATGGCTTTCCGAGGCTGGGTTAAGGCTCTTGAATCCCAGTATATCATCACCAGGAATGTGGGAGCCTATAGAGACATACAGGCTGCATTATATTAACTGATATCACTCCTTAACCGCTTGCCGACCACCTCCTGCAGATATATGTCGGCAGAATGGCACGGCTGTGCAAAGCAACGTACAGGTATGTTGCTTTGAATTTGCCGCCACGCGTCCCTCGATCGTGTCACGTAGCTGCAGAACAGGGAGACGCCTGTGTAAACAAGGCATTTCCCTGTTCTGCCTTGTGACAGGACACTGATCTACTACTCTCTGTCATCGGGAGCAGTGATCAATGTCATGTCACTGGTAGCCCAGCACCCACACAGTTAGAATCACTCCCTAGGACACACTTAACCCATTCCTTGCCCTCTAGTGGTTAACCCCTTCCCTGCCAATGTCATTTACACAGTAATCAGTGCATTTTTATAGCACTGATCTCTGTATAAATGACAATGGTCCCAAAATAGTGTCAAAAGTGTCCAATGTGTCCACCATAATGTCATAATCACGATAAAAATCACAGATCACCGCCATTACTAGTAAAATAAATAAGTCACTGTTCTCTGGGAATACACATGTCTCTTTCTTACAATACCAAAAAATCAAATATTTCAATTATTTTGAGCCCAAAACTTGTATATCACTCTGACTATCACATCTACTGAACCAGATTAGTGACTAGAAGAACATCATGAGCAGCATGAATAGCATGAGCTGGATGGCAAGGAAACAATGGGCCTCCAGGCTGGCCTCTTCATTCTACATAAGGCTGATTGGAATAATGATGATAACGCAGGAGGTGTTATCTAGCACCAGCAGAGACCCATTCTCAGGACTTTAAACAAGTCACATGAGCAAGTTGTAAGGAATGCATGAATATGATTGGCTTACAGCCAGGGCCGGTGCAAGGATTTTTGCCAACTAAGGCGAAGATGCATTTTGACCCCCCCCCCCCCCCATACGCACACACCATACATTATATATGTGCTCCATTAAGCTTTAATGGTTATGATGCTTAAAGTGATCGTTTAACTTATTTATCTTTTACAGAGAAAGATAGCATAGATGGCGTTATTCTGCATTGCGCTGTATATAATGTACTATTGCTGGGATTTGTTGTTCCTCTGTAACTGCTGGTATTCTCCATTGAGTTGTATATAATGTATTGTTGCTGGGATTTGTAGTCCTCTATAGCTGGTGGTATTCTCCATTGCGCTGTGATTATACTGCACAATGCAGATTACCACTGACCTGTTATAGAGGAACTACAAATCCCAGCAATAATACATTATACAGCGCAATGGAGAATACCAGCAGCTAAAGAGGAACAACAAATCCCAGCAATACATTTTATAAAACGCAATACAGAATACCAGCAGTTACAGAGGACTACAAATCCCAGCAATAATACATTATATAAAAACGCAATGCAGAATATCAGCAGATACAGAGGACTACAAATCCCAGCAATAACACATTATATAAAAACGCAATGCAGAATACCAGCAGTTACAGAGGACTACAAATCCCAGCAATAATACATTATACAGCCCCCATTAGAACAGACCCCCCCCCCCCACAAGCCACCCCCCACAATTAGTACAGACCCCCCCCCCCCACAAACCACCCTTCATTAGTACAGTAACCCCCCCTCTATTAGTACAGAGGCCACCACAACACGGTCAAAACCCCCCCCAGTACAAACCCCACCCGGGCTGCAGCTGGAGAGGAGAGGACAGTGTGCAGCTGCACCGCCCGGGTGGAGAACATGATGATCGTGAGGAGGACTCAAAACTTGCAGTGGTGGAGAGATCAAAGCAAGGAGAGGAGGAGGGAGCGGAGCACTCTGGTGCTTGAGCGCCACCACCTCTATGGCGCCTGGATGAACTGCACCCCGCACGGCGCGCTCATAGTGGAAACGGCGGGGAGGTGGAGGTCTCGTTGAGACGGCCGCAAGTTCGCCCAAATTTTCCGCCCTGACCCCTGGCTGGCGCCATAAGGCAAGCGCCAATGTTGCCTTGAGCTAGCGCCGGCCCTACTTACAGCTGGGCCAGGAGCTGGACAAATCACTTCACTTCATTGCAAACCCTGAAAGTAAGTAAAATTATAATTCTGATATTTCATGTCTAGTAAACTGCACCAAGATGCATGAGTATGTACAACAGCCTCATAGTCATTCTGGGATACACCAAATATGTATCAGCAAGCCTTAAAGTGGATGTAAACCCTCCATGCACCCAGTGAAGTCAACAGCCTCAGATGATACACAGAGATGAACCAAATATCCCTACATAGGTTTTACATGTATATCTGCTGTCTTCACATTTATATACTGTTTAGAAAGTTCAGATCGTGTTAGGAAATGTTCTCTTCCTGTTTAACACAGAGTGTGATGTTTGGGCATACAGCCAAGATAGCTAAAATTGCTGATTGGAGGAAAGGCACACACCCCCCCTCTCCACATAGGCAGAGACTCTCAGAGGTGTTTTGTAACAGGGCCAGCTCCCTACTAATCTATTTATAGCAACCTCCCCTGACAGAAATGTCAGGTTGCTTTTATCTCATGTGTCTGAGAATTTGTCAGGAGTTATCTGGCTGATAACAGAGGAATGGGTCAGCAGAGAGCTACCACTTAGCTCTTTGAAGAGAGATAACAAAATACTGCAGATATATGTGCCCAGCTCAAATTTCATGAATTGGGTTTACATCCACTTTAAGCAGCCCATATCAAGAAATAATATTTAATATAAATAATTCTTAGTAGGTAAAACATGTACTATTATATACAGTATAAGACCAAAGTGATATCTCCCTTTTTTTTGTAGACTAATTTATATTTTAGGTGTTGCCTGGGCGGACAAGCATGCAAGCCACACAGCAGCAAAAAATAGAAAACTGTGCATGGGTACTACAGGTCAAGAACAGCTGGCTGCTATTGATTTGGTGATGCATCAATAGTTTTCAACCATAAAACTGCATTTATTATTTTTATCTGTTCATATAAATTAATTTACACAAAAAGAACGATATCTTTTGTATGCAGCATATAAATAAATAAAGGTTTCCTCAAATATAAAATACAATTGAACTTTTGAGTTCCTGAAACCTATTTTGTGTTATGTTTGTCTTTCTATACACAGCCTTAAAAAACACAACTGATGATCCATGCTACACTTTCAAAATGCCTTGCGTGTTCTGAGAACATAAACATGAATCTTAGATTTAATTTTCCTCACTGGGGAGGATTCATTATTATTTTATTATGTGCTATGACCTCAAGCAGTTACCGCTTTTATATTTTCTGCCTTTGTTCATGGTTTTATTGTGTGGTTTAAATAGTGTAGCAGCTGTGCTTTCATTGGCTGACATTTTATATGTACTGTATATATGTGTATGTCTGTGTGTTTTGTATGTTCATGTTCTTTTTAACAGTTTTTTCCAATTCTGTAATTCTGTGTTTAATTCCTAAGGATTTATGCCCATCCTTATGCCTTCTCATTTGCTGTATACTGTATGTTTGATCTTTGATACCTGATAAAATAAAGTGTTAATGCACTAGAGACCATGCTATTCTCACATCTCAAATCACTTATGCTTTGTTGTCTTTGCCATGTAATTGCACAGCGTGTCGCAATTATAAATTGTACATTTCTGAATCTGTAGAAATGCCTTAGCGTACATTTTTGCAGCAAATAATTTCTGTTCTTTTTTTCCACCATAAGCTGTGGTGAGAAGCAAGAAGCTTTTGAGCCAGATGCCAGATACTTGGATGCAGCATCCAGCCAGCTTTTAGCAGCCACTTGGTGCAGGTGAGATGAGTACCTGCTGCATTATACACTTAGGCCTCCTACACACGACCGAGTTTCTCGGCAAAAACCAGCAAGAAACTTGGGCCTCGTACAAACGACCGAGAAACTAGTCGTAAAAGAAACATCGTTTTCCTCGACAAGTTCCTTGTCAGGCTTGTCGAGAATCTTGTCAAGCTTTCTTTGCGTACACACTGTCAAGATAAAATCTCGTCGTTCTCAAACGCGGTGACGTACAACACGTATGACGGCACTATAAAGGGGAAGTTTGATTCCACTGGCGCCACCCTTGGGGCAGCCTTTGCTAATCTCATGTTACTGCGTGTTAAAGCGGTGGTTCCCCCTTAAAAACAACTTTTTTTTATTCCACTGGCCCCCCACATTACAATCGAATTAAGGCTATTATTTTTTTTTGGCTGCTGTACATACCTTGATACAGCATCTTCACCCGTGCATCCGGGTTGCGAGTCCCGCGGGAGTGGGCGTTCCTCACATGTGTTTGATTGACATTTTTCCCAAAAACGAGCTCTCCCCCCGTCGCGTAAGCCGCGTCACGTTTGGCGAAAGGAGCCGAACGGCGATGCGCATGCGCAGTATAGCGCCGACTCGCCGTTCGGCTCCTTTCGCCAACCGTGACGCGGCTTACGCGACAGGGGGGAGCTCGTTTTTGGGAAAAATGTCAATCAAACACATGTGAGGAACGCCCACTCCCGCGGGACTCGCAACCCGGATGCACGGGTGAAGATGCTGTATCAAGGTATGTACAGCAGCCAAAAAAAAATAATAGCCTTAATTCGATTGTAATGTGGGGGGCCAGTGGAATAAAAAAAAGTTGTTTTTAAGGGGGAACCACCGCTTTAAGTAGAAGTTTGGTGAGAGACGATTTGCGCTTTTCAGTCTGTTACAGCGTGACGAATGTGCTTTCTCCATTACAAACGCTACTTTTACCGAAGGTGCGCTCCCGTTTCATACTTTATTCTGAGCATGCGCGGGTTTTCTAAGCATACATATAAACGTGTTTCTCGTCGTAAACCAGCCCGACGAGAAACACGACGAGGAAATTGAGACTCCCGACGAGAAAAAAGAGAACTTGTCAACGACAGTTTTCACGATGAAAAACATACACACGACCGTTTTCCGTGGCAAAAAAGCTCTGCCACCAAGTTTCTTGATGAATTTTGTCGAGGAAAACGGTCGTGTGTACGAGGCCTTACACCAGCCTCCTTCAGAGGTTGCTAGGGGTTCCTTGAGCAATGACCCATTTATGAGTTTCAGATATATAATCAATGACACCAATGGAAATTTTGGTATCAGTAACAGGAGTATTCTTCCCACTGACCATCAATGTAAGAAGCATTCTTGCCAATGACCGCCATGCTTATCTACAGTGAGCTGAAGATACAGTAGAAGTTGCCACTGGTTTCCATGAAAGCGGATATACGTAGGAAGCAAAATTCTCAGTTAATAAACACTTTAATAATGACATTTAAAATAACAAAAAAGAGGGAAGTATCAAACTTCTACATAGATAGATGCTTGTATACATACATGTTTGGTTCATGGGTCCGTAGGAGCCATGCATATAATGTACTAATCAATTCCTAATTATTCAACTTGGTTCCAACTTGGCAGGATCCATTAAGGGCGCACAAGCATGGCCCCCTCTCTCCAGCCACCCCCTTCTAGATTCATGCATTGAAAGGGGGTGTATTGGGGGTGTATTTCTGAAGCACCTGATTAGAGCCATAGCCTCTAATAGGCTTCAAAAAAGGTGAACTCGGAGCGCAAAGCATTGTGCTCGGAGTCCACCCAGGTGTGTTAGAAAAGCGAATAAATATTCGCTTTTCTAACACTGAACTGCCTCTCCACCAATCAGGTAGTGCGGGTCTGATTACCGCCATCTAATTGGCTGAAAAGACAGGCGCTGCGATTGAACTCCTATCAGGAGGAGGGGAGGAGACGGATGGAGGACACAGCTCGCCGCTGCAATGTCCCGCAGCTTACCGTCGTCACCAGCTGCCTGACCCACCACCTAGATAGGGTAAGTGCCGGGCAGACGGCGAGCGGGCGAGTAGGGTCACAGTGGCAACTTTTCATGGGCACAGCGGCAGCATTTGATGGGGCACAGTGGCAGCATTTGATGGGCACAGTGGCTGCATTTGATGGGGCACAGTGGCAGTATTTGATGGGCACAGTGGCTGCATTTGATGGGCACAGTGTCAGTATTTGATGGGGCACAGTGGCAGCATTTGATGGGCACAGTGGCTACAATTGATGGGCACAATGGCGGCATTTTATGGCACAGTGGCGGCAATTGATGGCATGATGGCTGCATTTGATAGCACAGTGGCTGCATTTGATAACACAGTGGCTGCGTTTGATGGGCACAGTGACTGCGTTTGATGGGCTCAGTGACTGCGTTTGATGGCCACAGTGGCTGTGTTTGATGGTTTATAGGTGACTTATAGGCTTACTTATAGAAGCTGAGAATCTTCAGACACAAAACTGGGTGAATTTTCACTTGAATTATCCAATCCTGTGAAAAGCAAATTCCTGCTCACTTTGTGTACCCAGTCATGTGCAGATGCTTTCACATGATTGCATAATTGAAGTATATATTTACACAATTTTTCATTGAAGATTATCAACTTCATGCATGGCAATTGCGACCCAGCCCCATGCTCCATGTGTGACTCCCCTGTACACCTGGACAGGAGGGATGGTGGGGCAGCATATAGAGAAACCGATCCCCTCCATAGCCCCTTGTGTGCTCCCCTGGCCCCTCTCATCCTCCCGCAGCTCTGACGGCTTCCCCCCTCTCCCCCCGGCTGCTGCGGGGGACATGTCAGGATGGAGGGCAGAAAAGGGGCCAGTACTGGGCGCTTCCTTTTCTAAATGGACAGAATCAGTGATTGGTACCAATCACTGGCTGTCCATTCATAACTGAAGCATAGTAAACTGTGTTTACTATGCTTCTGTTTGTAAATGATCAAGAAGCTCTGTACAGAGCTATTCCTGGCCATTTATTCTGTGCTTCTGACGCTGCAGAGCTAGAGATTTAGGGCAGTGTCCTCAATCTTTTTCTTTATCTCAAAGGTGTAACATCAGAAGTCTGTTTAGACCCCTGATATCTTACCAAGTCCCCCAACAGGATGCCTAAAAATAATGTAAAAAATAATAAAGTATAAATAAAAAATAAATAATTACTGACACCAATGGTGGAACTAGTGAAGTCGCAAAGGTCACACTTGCTGGGCCCCAGGCTCAGAGGGAAGGCCCCAGTCAGGGGTCAAGGGGGCCCTCTTTTTTTGCACCAGGGCCCTGAAGGTTCTAGTTACACCTCTTCAGTGATGCTATATATTACCTTACTTAAAATATTTAAAATAAATGCAAGCTTTTAAAATACTTTATCCTTCTTCCATTGTCATTAAAGTGGTTGTTAAGCCACTCTAACATGCATGCACCATCAGCACTGCCTCCTATTGCAGTGTCCCCCTCTGTGTATGATTTATAAAAAATAAATACTGCAAATACCTCACTTCAGAGCCGAGATTGTGATAACATGACCAGTCAGATCTCTCCTTTCCTCCTCTGAGAGATGCAGCGGGTGGGGCCGATATTGCCACGCTGACGTCACTCGGAAGGGGGGGAGGAGGAGGAGAGAAGGAGAGATCTGCCTGGTCATGTGATCGGGATTTCTGCTCTGAAATGAGACATGTGCGGCATTAATTTTTATAAATCATACACAGAGGGGGACACTACAATAGGAGGCAGCGTGAATTGTGCATACAGGTTAGTGTTATTCAAGCAGCAGGGGGGGGGGGGGGGCGTAACTGTCACGAGCTGACAGGCAGGGAGGAGGACACAGGAGCACAGAAGAGAGCAGAGAGCAGGCTGCGGATGACGGAGGCATGTAAACTAACCATGATGTCAGGGCTAAGCAGCCATAATACACAGTGGTCAGTTTACATAGGGGAGGGCATAACCAGGCAGGATCAGCCAGTTTTTTTAAGTGTTACAGGGGGCCAAATGACACAGCACAAGCACTGTGTCATATAACATGCTTTAAAGGAGCAGGATCCATTTTGTTAACGAACGCTTTAATTTTGAATTATAGAACCACACATTTATGTATATAGTTTAATTAAAGTGATATTAAACCCTATAGCAAATATTATAAACAAAACCCTAAACATTTAAAGCTTAACTCCACTGTACATTGCAAGGATTATACAACCTTTGTTGCAGATTCCTACCTTTTGTTATTCTGAAGAAATCCATGTGTGTTTGTCTGTTCCTCTGTGCCAAGTGGGTTGAATGGGAGTGGTTTCATAATTATCAGTCAGCTGTGGCAGCTGAAGAGCACTAATGAGGAAAGCTGCTGGGCCAGCATCCCTTAAGATGTGTTCCTATTGGAAATATCCAATAGGCAGACTTCTGGGAAAATTGGTTAGCCAATCACACAAGTAAGAAATTATGGACCAGATTCATCAAAGAGATACGACGGCATTTCTCCTTATACGCCGTCGTATCTCTGTTTCTATCTATGTGACTGATTCATAGAATCAGTTACGCATAGATATCCATAAGATCCGACAGGTGTAATTGTTTTACACTGTCGGATCTTAGGATGCAATACCGCGGCCGCCGCTGGGTGGAGTTTGCGTCGTAAACCAGCGTCGGGTATGCAAATTAGCAGTTACGGCGGATCCCAGACGGATTTTCGCGTTCGCTACGTCGCTGCTAGTCTAGTTTTCCGTCGCAAAGTTAGTTGTCGTTTGACCTGCCCTAACTTTAGTCAGCAATCGTATTGCTGTCTAAAGTATGGCCGTCGTTCCCGCGTCGAAATTTAAAATTTAACGTCGTTTGCGTAACACGTCCGGGAATACGGAAGTACGCTACGCGCATCGCCGTTCGAAAAAATTACGTCACGGCGCGCAAAGCACGGCGGGAGTTAGGAAACGAAGTAGGTCCGGTGCGGGAGCGTGCCTAATTTAAATGGCACACGCCCATTTGAATTGGCCCGCCTTGCGCCGGAGGCCGCCGGCGTAGTTTTCATCGCAAGTGCTTTGTGAATCAGGCACTTGCGATGAAAACTTGCGGCGGTGTAACGTATCTACGATACGTTACGCCGCCGCAGTTCTATGTGAATCTGGCCCCATGTTCTTGGGGAGTGGTCAGTACACATTCTGTCAGTGGCAGCCGATGGAAAAATGTTTTGGGGGGGCGGCAAACAGTATTTCAACCCTTCGTTGGTTGGTAGTCGGTAGGTAGCACTTACCCCATCACCGGTGGCCTGACCTGCTTGGCGGTGGCGGGGGCGGTGGCCTCCCGTTCTCCTGGTCATCACAGCATGTTCTGAGAACATAAACATGGATCTTAGATTTAATTTTCCTCACTGGGGAGGATTCATTATTATTTTATTATGTGCTATGACCTCAAGCAGTTACCGCTTTTATATGTACTCATATAAAATGTATGTCTTTTTTTTCCAACAAATAGAGATTTCTTTTGGTGGTATTTTATGACCTCTGCAGTTAATTTTTTTTCCCGCTATGAACAAAAAAAGACAGACAATTTTGAAAAAAAAAAAACAATATTTTTTACTTTCTGCTATAAAGCATACCCAATAAAAAAAATTAAAAAAATAAACTTTCTTCATCAATTTAGGTCAATATGTTTTCTGTAAAAAAAAAAAAGCGTATATTAATTGGTTTGCACAAAAGTTATAGCGTCTATAGATTAGGGGATATATTTATGGCATATTTTTTTTTTACTAGTAATGTTGGTGATCAGCAATTTTTAGCGGGACTGCGACATTGCGGCGGACAGATTGGACACCTAACTGGCATTTTTTACACTTTCTTGTCAGAACGTATATCTGCCTTGTTTACTATGGCATATCCCCGTTCTGTCACTGCAGAGAACGATCGCGGGCGGCCGGCAGACATCAAGTCCCCCGGACCCGCTGATTGGCTCCCCCACTGGCCAATAAGTGCGCGCCTCCGGCGGCGTGCGCATGCCCACAGAACTATGCGTAAGAGCCAGACTGACACCTGCGGGGATTTGCGCAACCGAGTCAACCTGCTGCAGTATAACTGTGGCGGCTGGTTGGCAAGCAGTTAATATATTGTAGCTTACCAGTTCTTAGATGTGGGGGCTGTACTTGTTTTTTCTTTTAGGCTATCTCTCATTTATTTTTACCTAGTGATCCGATTAGTAAGTTTGTTATTTTTCAACAGAACAGACTTTGTAAAGATGCAGTAATTAGAGGGTGGAGGCAAACAATTTACCAGGGATGCTTACAATTGTCAGTTTTAATTTATTTATGTTACTTCATCCAGTAAGTGTAGCCCCCCCCCCCCCAATACAGTAGGTGTGTTATTGGCTGGATCACCAGGATAAAAAAGAGAGAGAAAAAAAAGAAAGAAAATAATACTAATGCTTGGTAAGCTGCAATATATAATATTTTTGGTTTTGAGTTTAATACCACTTTAACTTGTTTTAATTAATGAAGTTTTTTTTTGTATTGTCTTTTACTAAAGGGTAACTAGGATAATCGTTGTGCTAAGTAATGATACATGAAAAGCTGCAAACATTAATCATATTGTTTGAATATTCAAAAACAAAAGAAAGAAGTAAAAGAGGTATAGATTAAGGAAGAAAGTAACCCTATAATATTCAGATGAATGAAGAGGGCTACTATCAACAAAAAAGGCACGTGAGCAATCCAAACCACCCAGTGATTTTAAAGGGGTTGTAAAGGTTTGTTTTTTATTTTCTAAATAGGTTTATTTAAGCTAGTGCATTGTTGGTTCACTTACCTTTTCCTTCGATTTCCCGTCTTAATGTTTCTTTTCTTTGTCTGAATTTTTCACCTCCTGTTTCTCCTCAGTAAACTTGCCCCCATCATCCGAGCTGTTCTGGCTGGGGGTTAGTCAGCCAGAACAGCTTACTGAGGAGGAACAGGAAGTGAAAAATTCAGACAAAGAAAAAAAAAACATTTAGAAGGGAAATCGAGGGAAAAGGTTAGTGAACCAACAATGCACTAGCTTAACCTCCCTGGCGGTATGATTCTGTCTGGAATTACGTACCAAAAGCGGTACAATTATTTACAAGGAAATTTGGTGTTTTATACTGTAGGCCTGTAATTCTTAGGAATAACTCACTTAAATCTGACCAAACAAGAGTCTAATAGGCATCCCGGGTATGACATTTTTTAAAAAACAAAATTATAAATTATAATATAATTAATAACTTTAAATAATTATAACAAATAATAATATAATTCTAATAAAAATTATTCAATAATGTAATCAAATCAAAATCACTGAAATTTTCTCAGTTGCAGAATTGTCGCTGTCATTATTTTTATTTTTTTATGACGAATTTCCCCACAAATCGCTATCGCACAATTCTGCAAGTGATTATAATTTATTATCGCTGTTTTTTAGCTGATCTAAAACCATTTTTGACATAAAGGGACACTTTTGGTTGCTATGGACAATCTACAGTTTTCAGGGAGAAAGAAATGTTTTTATTATATAAAAGTACATGCAGGGCACTGGGCAGACCACTAGGGACAAGGGGGGTGTGTATTTTTTACATACAGTACTGTAATCTATAAGATTACAGTATACTGTATGTATAGTGTTTGTTTACGTTTTTGAATTTGGCGCCCTTCTCTGCTCCCGTGCGTCGTAACGTTGCAGGGAACGGAGATCGGCGGCACAGGAGGACGCTGTGTAAATCGAGCGAGGTCCCGCTCGCTCACACAGCGCGGTGACATCGCTGGATCCAGGACAAGGTAAGCCAGCGCACGCTGCAGGCTCTGCATAGCTTACCCCGAGCGTGACTCGGGGATACCGATCGCAACATAAAAAACCCACCCCGAGTCACGCTCGGGGATACCGCCAGGCAGGTTAAAGGAACCTATTTAGAAAATAAAAACCTTTACAACCCCTTTAAAAGCATATATATACTTAATACTTATATGAATTTAAACCAAGTACTGTTTTTCCACTATTATTGCATATCTTAGTTTTGTTTATAGAAAACGGTGAGGTTGATTTACTAAGGCCATATAGACTGTTCAATTTGCAAAGGATTTTGCACTTTTCAACAGAATTTTACGCAGAATTTAATGAAGGAGGTAAAGCTCTGCTGGTTTCCGTCACCCAAACTTTCCATCAATACTCCAAAAAAAAAAAATTTTTTTATCTTTGCACATGATTGGGCATTCATTGCAAAGTGAAACTTCTCCACATTTACTAAACTCTGGGGAAAATTCTGTTGAAAAGTGCAACTTCACTTGCAATGTAAACAGCGTAATTTGCCTTTAAGGCTCCATGCACACTGGACTTAAAAAACGGTGATTCTACAGGCGTTTGACGTTTTTTTCTCCTGCCTCTAGAAGCACTTCTATTGTGCTCTATGTGTCTTTGCACATTATTGACTGCTACAGGCGTTTTCTGTCAGGGACGTTCAGAGGCAGGAAAAAAAAACCTTCTCTATCGCGTTTCCTGGAGGAGTTTAGGAGCTGTAAAAATGTCAGTCTCTCCTAAACTCCTCTTATCTCTTCTGAACGTCAAGTGCCAACGTTTTTTTAGGTGTGTTGTGGGAGTAAAAACTTCTGCAGAGGGGAGTGTAGTGCAAAAAATGCCTATAAACTAAACTCTCATAGACTTGCCTAAACTTTGTACAATATGCTTTCATTTTGCGTCTTTTATGCCACGTTTTTCAAGCTAAAAACGTTGAAGTTTTTTCTGCTCCTAGTGTGCATGGAGCCTTAAAGGGTCACTAAAGGAATTTTTTTTTTTAGCTAAATAGCTTCCTTTACCTTACTGCAGTACTGGTTTCATGTCCTCATTGTTCGTTTTTGCTTTGAAGTAGCTGTAATTCTGCTGTGATCTCCACACTTCCTGGTTGCCTGTTTCCTTATAACCATCGTACTGGGAGATTTTCACGGTGGTCTAAGATGTCATTACTGTGTGTCTAAAACTCCTCAGAACCAATCAGATTCATTTTAAAAACAAAACACTGCCCTGGATTTGTTGTTTTTGTTCTGTGAGTCTTCCCGACTCACCTCTCACCCGGAACTTCATGTATGTACCTTTAAAACCGAACGTGAAACTAGAGGCACATTATATGATAGATTAAATTCAATTTTTAATCATTTTTAAAAGGAATCAGTTAACTTTTATGTCTTTATACCCTGTAAACAGTCATTTCAGCAAAAAAAAAATTCCTTTAGTGACCCTTTAATAAATCAACCCCTGTATATGTACTTATTTTCATTTTTAAGTGTGTATTCTTCATTGCACTGTGTGATTTCTGAATGTAAATTTGGAGACTGCTGTCTAAATGAAAACCCTTTTTTGAATGAATTTAAATATAAATATATACAGTACTGTGTCTAATTACAGTAAGGTATTTGTTTATTTTACAGACTTATTGATAAGACCAATCATTCTGGAATATGTACAGAACAGTAGGTGGATTAATGAAGCTTCAATGATTAAGTGCTTTGTGACTGCACTGTGTATGAACAGAACTATATACAATAAAAGTTCATATTAAGAGCGCTTCTCATTCATGCAAATTCAAGTACCTAAAATGTGAGTGGGTAGTCATTAGCTGTCTACTGTGCTTCTGGCATGTATAACACACACATATATACTACTGGCCAAAAGTTTTAGAACACCACTATTTTTTTCAGTTTCTATTGAAATATACACAGTTTAACCACTTCCTGGCGGCCTGACGACTTTCTACGGCGGCAGTGTGGATCCCAATTGCCGGGAGGCCTTCTATATATGGCCTCCGGCCTCCAGCCACTGGGGGGCGCGTGCCCGCCGCATTACTGAGATGCCGATGCGCGTGCCTGGCGGCCGCGATGTCCGCCAGGCACCCACAATCGGCGGTTACACAGACAAGGACATGGATCTGTGTGTGTAAACACACAGATCCACATCCTGTCAGGGAGAGAGGAGACCGATGCTGTGTCCCTTGTACATAGGGACACAGATCGGTCACCTCCCCCAGTCAGTCCCCTCCCCCTAGAGTTAGAAAACTCACTAGGCTACACATTTAACCCCTTCCTCGCCCCCTAGTGTTAACCCCTTCCCTGCCAGTCACATTTATACAGTAATTAGTGCATATTTATAGCACTGATTGCTGTATAAATGTGAATGGTGCCAAAAATGTGTCAAAAGTGTCCGATGTGTCCGCCATAATGTCGCAGATCGCCACCATTACTAGTAAAAAAAATAATAATAAAAAAATAATAATATTTCTGTCCACTATTTTGTAGGCGCTATAACTTTTGCGCAAACCAGTCGCTTATTGCGATTTTTTTTTTTTTTACCAAAAATATGTAGAAGAATACGTATCGGCCTAAACTGAGAAAAAAATGTTTTTTTTTTTTTTTAATTGGGATTTTTATTATAGCAACAAGTAAAAAATATATTTTTTTTTTCAAAATTGTTGCTCTTTATTTATTTATGCGCAAAAAATAAAAACCGCAGAGGTGATCCAATACCACCAAAAGAAAGCTCTTTTGTTTGGGAGCCACGTCGCACGACTGCGCAATTGTCAGTTAAAGCGACGCAGTGTCGGAAGTTGAGATTTCGCCTGGGCAGGAGGGGGGTATATGTGCCCAGTAAGCAATTGGTTAATGTCTCAATGTAGTCTGAAAATAAAGCATTGAACAAATAAACAATTGGGAAAAAAATAAATAAATCATGGATACATTTTCTTTAACAATATATAATCAAAAATTTTGACTCATGAAAGTAGTCACCTTTTACAGATACAACAATTGTGGCATTCTTTCTAAAACAGAAATAAAACATTGTTCGGAAAGTTCTTCCCAAAACTGTTGCAGAAGTTCCCACAAATGTGTTGCACTTGTAGGTTGCTTTGCTTTCACCCTTCTGTCCAGATCATCCCAAACTAGCTTGATGGGGTTTAATCTAGGGGACTGGACATTTCATGAGTTGAAGCCTACTGTTTTTTTTTCCTTCTAAGTTAGTTCTCACACAGCCTGGAGATATGTTTTGGGTCATTATCTTGCTATGGGATGAACCTCTGACCAACTAGGCGTATTCCAGGGGGTATTGCATGGCGCTGCAAAATGCTGTGATAGTAGGTTTGGTTCAGAGAGCCACTCACTCTGTGCAAGTCACCAACACGTATACAGCAAAAGAGCCCCAGACCATCACTCCTCCGCCTCCATGTTTGACAGTTGACATCTCACATTGAGGAACCATCCTTTTACCTACTCGGCGGTGTAAAAACCCTGCGTGATGAATTGAAGATCTCAAGTGGACCATAAGGCCCTGCACACACGATCGGACAAAACCGATGAAAACGGACTGAAGTTCAGTTTCATCGGTCCAAACCGACCGTATGTGGGCCCCATCGGTCAGTTATACTTCGGTCCAAAAATTTAGAATTTGCTTTAAAATTCAACCGATGGACGCCTAACCGATAGGTCAAAACCGATGGTTTGTACGCAAAAGCATCGGTTCAAAATCCGCGCATGCTCAGAATTAAGTTGACGCATGCTTCGAAGCATTGAACTTTTCTGCTCGTCGTTGTGTTTTACCTCACCGCGTTGGACTCGATCGTTTTATAAACTGATAGTGTGTAGGCACATCAGACCATCAGTCTGCTTCATCGGTTAACCGCTGAAAACGGTCCTTCGGACCCTTTTCATCGGATGGACCAACCGCGTGTACGCGGCCTAAGACCTTCTTCCTGTGTTCAGTAGTCCACTGATGGTGCTTCATGGCCTCATTTTTTTATTTTTCCATCTTAGCAATGGCTTTCTTACAGCCACTCGACCTGCCAAACCTGAAGCTTGAAGTCTTCTCTTCACAGTTGAAACTAAAGCCTCATACACACGATCGGACTTTCATTGGACTTTTCCATGGATTTTGCTCCGAATGGGCGTTGGACATGAACATATGCATACACACGGTGGGACCTTTTCAGCCAACAAACACGAACATAGTGACGTAATAGACGTACTACGTGGTTTTTCTGCTCTATGCCGCCACCCTTTGGGCAACTTCTGCTATTGTTGTGTGATATTTACTTTGGACTTTAGCCGACGTAGGACATTTGTTGCCGGAAAGTTTGTCTGTTCTCACAGCGAACATTTGTCCGATTAAAAAGTGAAAAACAGATTGTCCGCTAAAACAGGTCCATCTGACATTTGTTGTCAAAAAGTCAGATCGTGTGTATGGGTCTTAAGACTTGCTTACTTCAATCAGTGTTAAGTTTTACTTGAAGCTGTTGTCCTGTGAGCTGCCTGTCACGTGTCACGCAAGTTGTTGACTCTCAGAAACTTGTCTTCTGATTCTGTTGTGGCTTTGGTTATGCTAGACCCTCTCCTGTCAGAGTTGTTTCCAGTTTTCAATTAACTTTTGATGGTGTAGGAAACTGTACTCATTGTGTACTGTGTAGTGCCCCATAGAGCTACTGTTTGCTCAATTTAGTTTTTGACTTCCCTGTAATCAGGTAGAGCATTAGTTAGGTCTGCTCTGGGCTCTGTAGGTATGGGCTCAATTATGCCCCCTGTCTCCCAGGAAACTCTGGGACAAAATGGGTGGGAGAATTTGACCTCAGCCTGCATGTTACTATCTTTTCAGCCAATCCCTGGTCAATATGGCAGATAACCAGCAGGGAGCTGAGGGAGAAATAAATACACTAGTGCCCAGAGCAGAGCCCTCTTGTTCCTGGGGGAGTAAGACCCAGCCTGAGGGCTGTGTCATTCCTGGGTGATCTGTCTGGAGCAGTTTAAACCTTTTATGGGGTCCCAGCTACTGCTTGGCTGGGAGACCTCTGTTCTACCCTCCTAAAGCATTCCTGGAAAGCTGAGAACAGGGAACAGTGAGTACCAGCCTTCTGGATCTAAGATTTTCCTCAGCTCTTTTGAGAGATTAGCAGCTACTATTTTGTATACTCAGGACTAGAGTTGAGCGGACACCTGGATGTTCGCGTTCGGGTCCGAACCCAAACTTTAAAAAAAAAGTTTGGGTTCGGGAACCCGAACCCGAACTCCGAACCCCATTGTAGTCAATGGAACACGGACTTTTAGAAAAAAAAATCCGTAGAGGTCCCCGCAAATTCAATAACCAGACCCTTTAGGTCTGGTATGGATATTAAGGGGAACCCCGCCGTCAATTAAAAAAAAAATGACGTGCGGTTCCCCCTAAATATCCATAACCAGACCCTTCAGGTCTGGTATGGATATTAAGGGGAACCCCGCCGTCAATTAAAAAAAAAAGATGTGCGGTTCCCCCTAAATATCCATAACCAGACCCGTTATCCGAGCACGGAAACATCCAGTCATACTGCATTTAGGGAGTAGAGAAGTACTTGACATCTAACGGTGTATTAGAAAGATGTTGCTTGCAGACGATATGCTAACTTGTGCTTTTCAAGTTCCATAACAGCACCACGGCCTCCTGGCTGAAGGTCTTGCACTTTTACTTTAAGATTAAAGTTCCTTTCGTTCCCTTGCTCTCGAGTTGTAGCAGTCTCTATGGCTTTCTCATTAGCCTGTTTCAGATTCTTCCAAAATAGGTCAACATACCCCTTATAGCAGGCATGTCCAAAGTCCGGCCTGGGGGCCAATTGCGGCCCCCGTTCCAGTTTAATGTGGCCCCCCTGGTAATTTGGATATATACTGTATTTATCAGCACTGCCTCGGAGGGGACAGGGAGAGGGGGAACGAGTGCTGTCAAATTACATACAGGAGAATCTCCTGTTTACTCAGTGACATCTGTAATAGGAAGTCCGTCTCCTGGGCTGCCATTGGACGACTCCTCTGTCTATCATAGGAGGCGGGAGAAATTGTATTAAAGAGGCTGCTGTGTAAACAGGAGATTCTCCTGTATGTAATCTGTTGTTGCTCATCCCGCCCCCCTTCCCTCCGAGGCTGTAGATGGACATCGATCAGGCTGCATTTATGGCAATGGAGAGGCTGCATTCATGGCAATGGCGAGGCTGCAGATGGGCACTGATTAGGCTGCATTGATGGGCAATGACCCTTATTTTGCTTCACAGTTTTATATTTACATTTTTTTCCCTTGAAACTTCCCTCTTAAAGTGAAGGTGCGTGTTATACGCCGATAAATACGGTATATCCAAATAACATGCCCATGCTCATCTCTTCACCACACACAGCCACAAAGGCAAGAGAATTCTTGGCAGCGTATTAGTTGCTCGAACGAACACACTTTAGACCAATTTTTAATGGTCCAAAGAATGTCAGGCAAAATGGTCGGCCCTTACGCATGTTCACTTTATCAAATCTGGCCCTCTTTGAAAAAAGTTTGGACACCCCTGCCTTATAGGAAGTTAGGAATGTGTGATCTGTGAACGTTACAAAAGCCAGATCAACTGGCAATCAATCTTCTCTTCCAAACATCAGCCGGCAGGAGGAGTACCCAATTGCGTCATTCTTAGTGTTGGTGTAGGCATAGATGATGGCAGCAATGTGGTTGCCCCAACGCTGTTTCTTTTCAGAGGGTAAAGTTCCTAGCATGTTCAACAAGGTGGGATTGAACCTTTCAGGTTGGGGATCTCCCTGTGGGTGGTATGGAGAAGTTGTGAATTTGTGTATGCCCAGCAGCTGGCATAGTTCATGCACACGTTGCTTTCAAAATCTCTGCCTTGATCAGTCTATTCATTTAGGCAGGCTGCAATGTACAAAGAACTTGTCCACTAACACTTTCGCCCCTGTCATGGCTTGTTGGTGCTTGGTGGGATAAACTTGAGTGTATCTGATGAAGTGGTCAGTTACCATTAGAACATTGCTTCTCACACCAGCATCGAGTTCCATAGGTGCAATTGTAAGAGTTCCATAGTACACCAGGACCTCAAACAGGTACATGTCACCAACCGTGCTCTCCATCAACCATTGAAATGTAGCAGGAGCCCCCGATAGTCCCTTGAGCATCCCTATTAAACTCAAACAACCCCAGAGGGGTTGTCTTCTCCCTATCGCCAGGATGCATAGGGATCTGGTAGTATCCCCTCCTCAAGTCTCACACACTGAATCACTCTGCCCCAAACAAACACTGAAGGGACATTTTTAATATGAGGGGTGGTGTATTGATCAGGAATGGTCCGTCTGTTCAAAGTTCTGTAATCAATATACAACCGTAACGTCCCATTTTTCTTCCTCACCACCATTATAGGGAAAGCATAGGGGCTCCTGGATTCCCGAATGACTCCTGACTTCTTCAACTCGGCAAGCTGATCCTTGAGATTTTCCAGATCACTAAGCGGCACTTAATTTTCCCTTCCCCACAATGTTTTATCCTCCTACAACTGAATCCGGTGTTGAGCACTTTTGGCACAGCCCACATCAAAGTTATTCTTGGAGAATATCTTATCCCACCTGGACTCTTTCTCCCCATTCAGGAAACAACAATATGGATGGAGAGGAGCCCTTCTTCCAATTTCTCCCTGTCTTCTCTCTCAGTCATCTCTGTCTGGGTCACTGGAGTGGCTGAACTCAATTGCTCAATCAACATTTAGGGCCTCAATGTAATTGGATGATTGGTGACATTTCGGAGACTGACTGGCACCTTCCATCCATTCCGGGACAGGGCTCTGGTATGTACTACCTCCGTGACCAATGCCATCCCAGCTTTACTCTGTTAAGAATCAGTCTCCAATACTAAGGGACCTGGCTGATCCCAAGTCAATTTGACAGTAGTCTTCATACATTTTTTTCCTGCTGTAGCAAATTGGATCCTGCTTTGCTGGAGTTTTTCAACTTCCCCTACATCAAATGTGGTTATAGGATTGTGTATATGGGATTGTATGATTTTTTTTTTCTTTTATTGGTTTTAACTAGATGGACTTTTTGTGTCTTTTTTCAACCTGACTAACTATGTAACTACGTAAAGTGCTTTTACTGCATGTTCAAAATATATAAATATTTTAATGTGCATAGTCTGGACACAGGTGCAATGTAAGGACACAACCTCAAACAGCTAAATAAATTCAGCAAAGACAGTCAGCTGTCCTCCTGGGATCAGGTTGCCACAGATGTCTGGTGTAATCTGCCAGACAGCATCCTTAAAAAGGTGGATTGGGTCATCCCATTACTGTGGGTACCTTTGTGTTAAACATGATGATTTCCTTTCAAAACTTGTATGAATTTAAAGTGATCAATTTAGCAACCTGTGTTTATATTAAATTATGATTAAGAAATTACAGTCTGAAGAGTAACCAATACCTGTACTGAAATATGTGTGATATACATATACATATATATATATATACAGTACAGACCAAAAGTTTGAACACATCTTCTCATTCAAAGAGTTTTCTTTATTTTCATGACTATAAAAATTGTAGATTCACACTGAAGGCATCAAAACTATGAATTAACACATGTGGAATTTTACATAACAAAAAAGTGTGAAATAACTGAAAATATATTTCATATTCTAGGTTCTTCAAAGTAGCCACCTTTTGCTTTGATTACTGCTTTGCACACTCTTGGCATTCTCTTGATGAGCTTCAAGAGGTAGTCACCTGGCGCAGCACCCCATCACTCTCCTTCTTGGTCAAATAGCCCTTACACAGCCTGGAGGTGTGTTTGGGGTCATTGTTCTGTTGAAAAATAAATGATGGTCCAACTAAACGCAAACCGGATGGAATAGCATGCCGCTGCAAGATTCTGTGGTAGCCATGCTGGTTCAGTATGCCTTCAATTTTGAATAAATCCCCAACAGTGTAACCAGCAAAGCACCCCCACACCATCACACCTCCTTCTCCATGCTTCACGGTGGGAACCAGGCATGTAGGGTCCATCCGTTCACCTTTTGTGCGTCGCACAAAGACACGGGGGTTGGAACCAAAGATCTCAAGTTTGGACTCATCAGACCAAAGCACAAAGCACAGATTTCCACTGGTCTAATGTCCATTCCTTGTGTTCTTTAGCCCAAACAAGTCTCTTCTGCTTGTTGCCTTTCTTTAGCAGTGGTTTCCTAGCAGATATTCTACAATGAAGGCCTGATTCACACAGTCTCCTCATAACAGTTCTAGAGATGTGTCTGCTGCAAAAGGTGGCTACTTTGAAGAACCTAGAATATGAAATATATTTTCAGTTGTTCCCCCTTTTTTTGTTATGTATAATTCCACATGTGTTAATTCATAGTTTTGATGCCTTCAGTGTAAATCTACAATTTTCATAGTCATGAAAATAAAGAAAACTCTTTGAATGAGAAGGTGTGTCCAAACTTTTGGTCTGTACTGTATATATATATATATATAGACAAAAAAACAAACTTCAATCACATTTTCTTGCATTGTCAAGTGCAAGCAAAGCCTATTCTATGCAGCTTTGATAAAGGAAGTCTTGTTTATAGAACTAAGGTAGAATACATATGTCAGCACTTGTATTTCACTGATGATGACACATTACAGCCTGTTAAAATAGGCTTATGGCAATTTACCAGCAGCCTTATGTTTTCCTATTCCCTTACATGGAAAAGGAATGGTGTCCATTTCTTTCTAATCATAAAAATACAGAACACAGGCTTCCACAATTCCTAACAAAGAGGGTGTATCATAGAGTTCATTCACGTCCATTCTGAACCGCATGCCTATGCCATTAGATCTTATTTGCTATTATTTTGAGATCTTTATTATTAATATAAGTTCTAAAGACCACTGGAAATATACTCTGAGGAGTTTAGAGCTGTTTTATTACATTTATTAAAGCATTCCATGTTTGCCTTGTTCCTGTTTGCTTGTGTCAGCACACTGCCATTTATCTAGCACAAGCTCACGTTGTCCCCTGCTCATTCTTGTAAGGAGCGATGCAGGGAAAGATATTTAAGAAAAAAATAATAATCTGATTCTATGTCTGAAAACATAAGTAATTTCTCTCCAAACTGAGGAACAAAGCACAAACAATTTACAGATCATTTATTGCTGACAATTTTGAAAGTAAAATTCTTATAAAATGTAAAGTACATGTCAGAACAATTTGATATTTCTCACATTGAGACATTGGAGACATCTTGCAAAAAAAAAAAATGTTTCCAAATTTTCAGGCAACTAAACCCACATTGATAGTAGAATAATTAAATCGGTACTTCACTTTCTCAATCAACACTGACTACTTTTAATTCCTATGCTGCTAACATTAGTTATTAGATAGGAAAGTATGTCATATTTACTTATTTTAAACTTTTTTTTATTACATTTCTTCAGTTACTTCCTGGTTTCCAGGCATAAGCAAATTATGTTATACATCCCAGGAGTCTTCAGGAGGGGAGGAGGGGTTTTCTCAACTAAGCACATCCTCCTGCCTGCATGACTAAACTAAGGGCAGGTGGATTTGAGGAAGTAAATTCTAGATTAATCATCTGCACTCTCTTAAGATGGTCACAACAAGAAATGCTAGCTGATGTTTTTTCCAAAGTGATTTCTCAGCAGGATAAAACATGGGAACAGAGATGGATGCTGTGGTTGCTTTGAATATTAAAAATTAGTTAAATCACATTTTTAGTTAGTGATGCTCAGATGTAGTGTGGTTCTGAAAAATTTGTTTCTCAAGCCTCGTACACACGACCGGTTTTCCCGGCAGGAAAACTGCCAGGAGAGCTGTTGGCTGGGAATTTCGGCCGTGTGTATGCTCCCTAGCAGTTTTCCCGACAGGAAAACTGCCAGAAAAAAATAGAGAAAACCGGTCATCTGTATGCTTACCTGAAGGGGAAATAAACCACGCATGCTCGATAACAATTCGACGCATGCACGGTAGCATAGAACGTAATTTAGCCTGTTCGTTGTAGTCTTTGACGTCACTGTGTTCTTGCCATTCAAAAGAACGGCGGGTCTTTTGTGTGGCCGTGTGTATACATGGCTTTTCCTTGTCAAGAATATCTTTATTAAATGCAAGAATAAATTGTACATGAAGCATACATTCGTTACAGTAATCAGGTGGTTATTATAACATAAGATTGACTAACAGTATCATCTTTCTTAAACAACAATAAACGGGAATATTTTAGCCATGTTCTGTGTACTATCGTAGGAAGCCAAATATGTAATCCTTACAACTTGTCCTAGTGGCTAGTGGATAATATATCAAAGATAATACGTCCTTATTTAATGTAACCTTACTACCTATCAACTTTAAATTTCTAAAATGTGCTACCTTTTCAAAGTTAACGGTAGATACACAAGGGTACTACCTTATGCAGTATCAGATCAGGAAAAGGAAGAAGGGAAGAAAAGGAAGGAAAATGGGGGGGGGTCAGGTAAGGAAGTCTGCAGGGATGGGCTAGGATCCGTCGTCAAAGCATGAAATGTACAACGGTTATTTTTGTATAGGAAAGCTACCATGGCATCATTACACCTTTATTAAAATTTTCTGGTATAGCATATTGTATCCAAGGGTTCCATATCTTTTCAAAGTTGGCGATCGTGTCCGTTTCTAACGCTTCCATTTTGGCGTGCGTCATAGCAATATTCATTCTATTTTTTGTTTCCGTCGTTGATAGAATTGGAGTTTTCCAAGCTTTTGCTATGGTTTGTTTGGCTGCCGTAAAGAGTTGTGTTAGTAGCTTGAAGTGCGTGTGTGTTAGATTGATGGGCTTTAAATTCAGTAGTGCCAATTTAGGGTCTGGAAGTATTCTCAATTTAGTCACCGCATTTACCATCTTGAAAATCTTATCCCAGAATTTCTGTACTATTGGACACGTCCACCAAGTATGAAAATATGTACCTTCGGTGATGCAACCCCTATAGCAATGTCCGGTGCAGTTTGGTGCATATTTAGCTATTCTGCTTGGCACCAGGTACCATCTCATTAATACCTTATAGCCCGCTTCCAATGCTATTATATTCGAGGAAGCCGATTTAGTGTTTCGCCATATTTGATTCCAATCCGAGGTATTAAGTTCTATACCCAGGTCACTCTCCCATTTCTGAACATAAGGAAGCTTTGTTGTGTTATTGTGGGATAGTGACTGCAAGTACAGAACCGAAATTGTACCTCTTACATGTGGATTATCTTTACATATACTTTCAAAAGGTGACATCTGTTTTTTCAGAGCCGAAGAGGTCAGATGTGTTTCCACGAAATTTTTTATTTGGAGGTATCGAAACAATTCTGTCTGAGGTATACCGTATTTTTTACATACTGTCGGGAAGGGCATGATACCCGATGAATCCAAAAATTTATAGACATATATACAGTCTTTCCTTACCCATTCCTTGAATGTGTTAGGGAAGATCCATGCCGGATAAAATGTTGGGTTTTTATAAAATGAAAGCAGTGGGTTGAGAGGGGACACCAGTGAATACTTGGATTTATAGCTATCCCATAGTGAGAGAGAATGTTTAATAATTGGATTGCAGATTTTCCCGCGTAGCTTGGGAAGAATCCATAGTAAGTTAGCTGGAGAGATGGGATCACACTCGGTTGCCTCAATCGCTACCCAGAGAGGTGTTTCCTTTTTTGCATGATATTTGGCCAAGGTTGAAATTTGCGCTGCCCTATAGTAGTTTGTAAAATTCGGATATCCTAACCCTCCTTGAGTTTTGGGGAGATGCAAGATTTTCGCCTTTATTCTGGGCCTAGATGTGCCCCATATAAAGGTCTTCATTCTGTTTTGTATTATCCTCAGAAAGTAAGCCGGTATTGGACTCGGGAGCACTCTAAAAAGATACAACAATTTTGGTAATATTGTCATCTTAACTGCGTTGATCCTACCTAACCAGGATAATGGGAGCTGGGACCAGGATTTGAGTAAGTTTGTTATCTGTTTAAGAAGAGGGGGATAATTATAAGAGAATAAATCAGATGTATCAGCCGTTACGTGTGTTCCTAAGTACGGGATGCTCTTATCCGACCATGTAAATGGAAGACCTACTGTGGCTGCACTTAATTCTAGTCTTGAGAGGGATATGTTTAGTGCTACACATTTCTTGGGATTAATGGCTAGACCAGAGAACGTTGCAAATCTATCAAGTATTGGGATGAGATTAGGGCCAGTTACTTGCGGGGAAGAAAGAAATAAAAGAATGTCATCCGCAAATAGGCATAATTTATGTTTATGACCTCCTAATTCTATACCTAGGATAGTGGGGTCTGATCTGATTTTCTGAGCAAGCGGTTCGATAAGGAGGGCAAATAATAACGGGGATAACGGGCAGCCCTGACGTGTTCCTCTTCTGATATCAAATGTGTCAGACTTATATCCTGCGTATTTAACATAAGCTTTAGAGTTATTATAAAGTTCCATAATCCAATTAGTGAAATTAGGGCCAAAGCCCCATTTCTGTAGAGTATATTTTAAATACGCCCAGGAAACAGAATCAAAAGCTTGTTTGATGTCCAGAGAGAGAAAACACGCCGGTATACACCTTTTCTTTGCTATGTTGGCCAAGAGGCATGCCCTGCGTATATTATCGCCCGCTTGTCTGGATGGCATGAAACCTACTTGATCTCGATTGATTAGAGTACCGATAAAATTGTTAAGGCGGGTAGCTAGTATTTTACCTAATAGTTTTATATCTATGTTAAGCATAGATATGGGACGATAATTGCTACAAAGTATGTCATCCGAATGTGGTTTGGGAATCATACAAACCGTTGCTAGCAACGTTTCAGGTCTGAAGGTTTTTTGCTCTAGTAAGTTGTTAAATGCCTCTGCCAGTCTGGGTGAAAGTAACTCAGTAAAAGTTTTGAGGTAGTTTGCCGAGAACCCGTCAGGTCCCGGTCTTTTGTTAATTTTGAGTTCCCGAATGGCTAAAGCTACATCCTCTTTCGTAATTGGTTCTTCCAACTGTTCTTTCTGTGATTGACTTATTTGTGGAAGATTCATTTGTGCAAAAAAGGAGTCAGCTTTAGATTCGTCAAATACAGTAGTTTCTGAGTAGAGTTGTTTTAGATGTGAGCTAAACTTTTGAACTATTTTAAGTAGGTTGCTGGAGAGAACCCTGTTGGCAATTTTTAACTTTATGGGTTTAAAAGTCTTATTGAGTGTGTTTAGCGCTCTAGCTAAATATGTCCCTGGTTTATTAGCTTGCTTGTAGAAAGCATGTCTAGATCTATTAAGTGTTCTATTCGCCGAATCGGTTAAGAACAAGTCGTATTCCAGACGTGCTTTGTCCAGCCGAGTTCTATTAGTTTGAGTTTGGCAGTTTTGTAGGGCCAGAAATGCTAAGTTGAATTCTGTTTCCAATTTTCTTGCCATCAGTGCTCGCTCCTTTTTTAAGATCCCTATTTGCCGCTGGAATGCTCCTCTGAGGACTGGCTTATATGCTTCCCATAATGTAAGTGGGGATATTTCAGGGCTTGCATTGAGTTCTAGATAGTCTTTTAGAGCTTGTTCAATCAATTGGCAATGGGCAGGGTGTTTGAGTATAATTTCAGGAAGATACCAAGTGGGATCATGGTTTTTCGGAATGGTTGATGCCATTGTGGTGTACACCGCATTGAGATCTGACCAAGGGATGGGTATTATATTTGAATATAGTATTTCAGGGACCATACCGATTGTCACAAAAATATGATCAATTCGGCTGAAGGATTGGTGTGGGTTTGAAAAGTATGTGTAGTTACGTTTTGTGGGATTGTGTTCTCTCCACGTGTCTACTAAATTGTATTTGGCTAATAAGTTGGGAAGGGTCCATTTAGCTTGGTGTTTAGGTGTGACATAGGGGGTTTTATCTAAGAATGGAAGAAGGACTTGGTTGGAGTCTCCGCAGATGAGGAGAGTCCCTATTTTATGTGAATTAATTATTTGGAAAAGATGCGATAAGAAGGGTAACGGGTTTAGATTAGGAGCATAATAAGATACTATCGTGATCTCCGTATCTAACACTTGGCCTGTTAATAGTATGTATCTGCCCTCTGGATCTTTGATTTCCGTTTTTAGAGTGAATGGTGTGGTGCGATGAAAAGCGATAAGGGTTCCCCTTTTTTTGACTGAAGCAGAGGCTGAATAGACTTGTGGATAGGAGGGGTTAAAAAATCTAGGAGTCGTGTTCGTAGTAAAGTGAGTTTCCTGTAGGCAAACAATATGGGCTTTTTTGGCCTGAAATGTTCTGAAGGCCTTGGTTCTTTCCTGTGGCACATTCAATCCCTGTACATTTAACGACAATATATTCAATGGTGCCATGGTAGCTTTACTTCTCTGTCCATCTTACCGTGATAAACCGGAGGACATCTGGCCAGCCCAATCCCTGCAGACTTGGGGAAAGAAAAGGAAAAGGGGTCTCTGGGGTATTCAACCTTGAAAAGGAAGGGAAACACAGAAAAAATTTGTAAATAAACAGTCAACAATAAACCAATAAAGTTTGTTAGGTTTACCCGTGGCGGGGATGGACTACCCCCGCCAGGGGAAAAGGGGATCCCATCAATCCCCCGCTTAATCTTGCGGGGAACTGAGGAGATCATGGTGGAGCACAGGTTGGTTCCGTGCGGTGGAAAACCGCTGTAAATATGTTCAAGTAAACACCGTCTGAGGTGTTTTTTCTCAACTAAGCTGTTAATAACAATAATAATTTCGAACAGGATAACACTTACTACTCGCCTTCTGTTGTTTAGGCGAGAGATATGAGAGGGGGGTTAACTATCCTTAATTAATTAAATAAAGAGATTGTAGAATTCATTAGCCTATACCAAAGATGTTTTAATTGGATCATGTGTTCCATTGGAATTTTATGAAAAAAATCCTCAAGTAGGTCCAATAGTTTGGGTAAGATTAGGCTTCTATTGATCAGATATATGTCAGATTGGGTATCTACCTATTGACCATTAAAACAATGTAGATTCTACACACCAAAACTCGCCTTGCGCCTGGACGCTGACTGGGCTACTAGTGCACGAGGTGGTGTAATGTGGTGAAGCAACTTTGGATATTATAACTAGAGGAGGATAAGAGAATGGGTTTTAGAGGTGGCTCTTAGGTGCCCGGGGTGTAATTAAATGGTGTGGGATGTCATAAGTCTGAGGGACCCTGCAAATGAAGAGGCAGGCCTTGTCGTTTCCTCCCCCCCCTCCTCCCCACCCTGAGGTGAGGGGGAGGTGAGGAAATAAAAAGTGGGGGGGAAAGTGGAAAAAAAATGGAAAGAAGTAAGAATGTGATAAAGGTAGGAGTGCAAGGTAAAAAATGAAAAATAAGAATCGCAATAAGCGGTGAAAATGAGAATAAAATTGGGTCAAAAGAGAAAATTTTAAAAGTAGAAATTAAAAATAAGAGTAAAAAAAAATAAAAAAAAATAAAAATAAAAATAAAAAACATCAAGTTCTCAATTCATGCAATCTGTACATCTTTTCTTGTGAAGTGTTCTTGTGACCAGGGGAAGAAGAAATTCATGAGGTCCTCTGGAAGGTGGTCAGTCCATGGTATCCTCTTGGTCTTGGGGTTGAGACACAAATCTCCCTCGTTTGTTTGTGTGATGAGTTCCATTGTTCTTTTCAGGTTGAATGGTGCCATTGCGGGAAGATGTTGATGCTGATCTTCTGCGGGAGGAGTTGTGTGTGATACTGTGATCAATGAGCTTCAGATCAATTAAAGCTTGGTGTAATTGATCAGGTGATCTGCACACTATCTTTGAGCCCTGGAATGTAAATCTGAGGGAGAAGGGAAATCCCCATTGGTACTTTATGTTTCGCTGTTGTAATTCCACTAAAAGGGGTTTCATTGCACGCCGTTTGGTAATTGTCAGTTGCGATAGATCAGCGAATATCTGGAAATTGTTTCCCTGGAATGTTAAACTGCTCTTCTCTCTGGCTGCTTCCAGAACCTGCTCTTTTGTTCTGTAGTAGTGGAATTTTGCAATGATATCCCTGGGGGGTCCCTCAGATTTTTTTGGGGCTAATGCCCTATGTATTCTATCAAATTCCAGGCGTTCTACAGGCAGTCCCGGCACTAGCTCCTGACACAGTGCTAGAATGGTACCTGAAAGGTCCAGGACAGTCTCAGGAATTCCCCTGAATCTCAAATTCGATCTCCTGGCGCGGTTCTCAAAATCTTCTAGTTTGCTATGAAGTACCAAGTTCTCCTCTTTAAGCGCATCTAGTTCTGATTGGCAATCTTGAGTATAAATTTCAATTTCGTCCATTTTTGCCTCTAAAGTCTCTGTGTGGCAGCCCAAGTCTCTTATTTCCTTAGTTAGACTAGTGGTGATTTGCTCTGAGGTGCGCTTTAGCGCTTTATTCAGCATTTTCTCGAATTGACTTAGGAGCTCTGAGGGGACTGTCTTACTTAATGTAGCTATTTGTGGGGTATTAGACAAGTCCTCCTCCTCACTGTCCGTGAGGTAGCTGAGGTGGCTGAGGAGAATGCCGCCTTTTTTACAGAGCCCTTCATCTGCTGGGCTGTGCTATTAGGGTTGAATTTACCCTTATTTCTGGCACCCCCCAGCACCATATTTCAATAAAATGGTTCTCCTCACCTCCTGGGAACTCGACCCGTCGTTTTCTGTTCGTTTGCAGCTCTATTAAAATCAATTATTTGCGGTTTTCTTTCCCCACAGAGCGGAGCTCTAGTGCAGCATGACTGTGCAGCTAGACCCCGCCTCCTGGCTCTCGTATACATGGCTTTTCAAGGCAAGCTTGGCAGGAATCTCATTGGGAAACCTGACAGTTTACAAACAGACAGGATTCCTGGCCGTGTGTACATGGCTTCAGAATGTAATCTCCTTAACAGTGGATAAAACCATTTCACAATTATAATAAAATCATAGCGAACACTTTAAACTGGATTGAGTTTTGTGTATTTTCTTACCATCGCCTTTTTTTCCCTCTAGTTTTTCCTTTTCTTTTTTCTTTTCTATGAATTTCTAAGTTTTCCTCTGTTTTCATTGTCTAATAAGGCCTTGAACCTCCATTGAAAAGGTGTACAGCTTCCTCCCATCCTTGAAATTATCCTGGTAATATAATCACCACATCCCCCATTAAAATGCAGACTTTAAGATATCATTAAGCTTAGTTTGCTGGAATGATCAATCAAAGAGCCACTTAACATTCAAGTTTTATGCTATCTCATGTTTCTTTTTTACATCTTTTAAATTACATTATATTGTATGCTATTATGCCCACAGCTTGTTGAACATTTATTTTACTTTAGTTTTATAAAATAGACTGATATGGTTAATATGTTTTGAAAAATTGATAATAAAATAATTTTAGACAAAATTCAAACTACATATCAGTATTAAAATTGTTAATAGGCAGTTTACATCAAAATATATTTGACCTGTTGATATCACATAATGGCAAACAATGATTATGTACAAAGAGCACCAACACGTATATGCCAATCTATTGTCAGTTTACCATAGAAAGGACAGTTTTTTGGTTATAGGTTTTGGTTATAGGTTACGGGCTCATGAACATGCTGCGTGCAGACCTCTGTAATCTGAGTGCAATAAAAGAAAGAAAAGTCTGCATACATGGTTCTACGCATGGACTGTATTTAGTGCTGTACGCATGTAAACGTAAATGTAAACACCTCTGTGGGTAGACATAGAAAAGACACTTTCACCCACGACTGATCTAAAATTGCTCCTTCTCAGTGGCGGATGGTCTCCATGGGACATTTCAACCCTCTCTCCACCCTTACAGACCTCACTAAGTGCATGGAGGTTATGTCTCAAACTAAATAGTGAGGACGCCCAGAAAATACCCTATAGGCTACCAGTATCATTGCTAGAAGCAAAAATACCATTACTGTCCGCGAAAGACTTAGTGAGTCATGGTATTTCCCATATATCAGACTTCTATAACGGTCCCAAGCCCAAATCCCTAGCACAAACAATGACGCAATTTAATTTGCCTAGTGACAAGATGTTCACCTGTTTACGCATTTTGCACTTTCTCAAGCCGTACACTAACCCAGAGATACTTTTACCACCCAAACTATGGAACTTCTATTCAACCTCTGACGAACCAAAGAAGGGCACTGCAATGTTTTACAACCTAATCTGAGACAAACTGACCTTTAACCAGTTCCCGACCACCGCATGTACATATACGTCCACAATATGGCACGTACAGGCACATGGGCGTACAGGTACGTCCCCGCCTTACCTGGGTTCGGGGGTCCGATCGGGACCCCCTCCGGTACATGCGACGGCCGGGAACGGTGTGCGGGAGGTCCGGGAGGAGGGGGCGGCTATTGGTTTCCAGCCGTCCCCTCTCGATCTCCCTCGGCGAATCAGATTCCACCTGAGCCCTCCCTGCCTGTGTAACTGTAAACACAGGCAGGGAGGAAGTGACGTTTTCTCCCCTCTGGCGGTCTTTTCGTCCGGTTCCAGAGGAGAGAAGACGTCAGTACTGTGAGTTGCACCAACAGCACACTGACACAGCACACATAGGCACATAACCCCCCCCGATCATCCCCCCAGCACCCCCAGATCACCCCCTGTCACAGTGTCACTGATTGCAGTGATCATTTATTTTCTGATCACTGCTTTTAGTGTCAGTGTGACAGAAAAAAGTGTCAGGGCAGTTAGGTTTAGGCCCCTTTAGGTCCAGGGTAGCCCCCTACCCCCCCCCCAATAAAGGTTTAACCCCTGATTGCCCCTAAAGTTAACCCTTTCACCCCTATTGCCAGTGTCACTAAGCGATCGGTTTCTGATCGCTGTATTAGTGTCACTGTTGCCGCTAGGCAGTTAGTTTTTTTTGAGGTTCGCCGCCAGGTTTATATAGCGTTAGGTACCCCCATAAATAAAGGTTTTAACCCCTGATTGCCCCTAGAGTTAACCCTTTCACCCCTATTGCCAGTGTCACTAAGCGATCGGTTTCTGATCGCTGTATTAGTGTCACTGTTGCCGCTAGGCAGTTAGTTTTTTTTGAGGTTCGCCGCCAGGTTTATATAGCGTTAGGTACCCCCATAAATAAAGGTTTTAACCCCTGATTGCCCCTAGAGTTAACCCTTTCACCCCTATTGCCAGTGTCACTAAGCGATCGGTTTCTGATCGCTGTATTAGTGTCACTGTTGCCGCTAGGCAGTTAGTTTTTTTTGAGGTTCGCCGCCAGGTTTATATAGCGTTAGGTACCCCCATAAATAAAGGTTTTAACCCCTGATTGCCCCTAGAGTTAACCCTTTCACCACTGATCACTGTATAAGTGTCACTGGTGACGTGGTTAGCCAGTTAGTTATTTAGTTATTTTAGGTTCGCCACCAGGTTTTTAGAAAGCGTTAGGTACCCCCATATATTACCGAATAAAGGTTTTAACCCCCTGATTGCCCCCTAGTTAACCCTTTCACCAGTGATCACCGTATAAGTGTTACGGTTGACGCTGGTTGGTTAGTTTGCTGTTTATAGCATCAGAGCACCCGCCGTATATAACCCAATAGGTTTAACCCCCTGATCACCCGGCGGGTGATATAAATTTAATTTTAGCGCCAGTCAGGGTCTGCGTCGCCCCAGGCAGCGTTAGGTTAGAGCCAGTACCGCTTACACCCACTCGCTAAGCATACACCCCCCTTAGTGGTATAGGATCTGAACGGATCGATACCTGATCTGATCAGATCTATACTAGCGTACCCAGCAGTTTAGGGTACCCAAAAACGCATTGTTAGCGGAATCAGCCCAGATACCCGCTAGCACCTGCGTTTTCCCCCTCTGCCCAGCCCAACCCACCCAAGTGCAGTATCGATCGATCACTGTCACTTACAAAACACAAGACACATAACTGCAGCGTTCGCAGAGACAGGCCTGATCCCTGCGATCGCTTACAGTTTTTTTTGAAGCGTTTTCTACATTTGCTTTTCTATAGTCAGGTGCTTTTTTTACCTGTGAATCCTTACCATTGTACCACTAAATTTAGAGTCCAAAATGGCAAACCGAAGGTACAATGATAAGCAGGCCTTGGAGTTCATGTGCATGTCAGATAGTGAAGAGGAGGAGGTCACGCATCTGACAGATTCTGGCTCAGAATATGAACCCATTTACGACAGCGGCTCCATGTCAGATAGCTCGCACGACGAAGTTGAGGTCCCTGCTAAGGCCAGGCGTACCCGATCCCATTCTGATGTTGTTGAGCAGCAAGAACCGCAGGACCCTCGTATGGAGCAGAGATCCAGTACTAGCGCCGCTATTCCTTCTGGTGAATTGGCAAGCACCAGCGGCCTAGTACACCCTGGTCGTTTATCCAGCACTGCAGTAACACTTGGTGACGTGGCGAGTCCCATAAGTGCAGTTGAAGCTGGCGATGTGGCAAGCACAAGTAGTGTCCCGCTGCCACCAAGAAGAAGACAGAGACAGGCCCGTCGTGCCCATAGTGCCCTTCCTGTAGAATTTGCCTATCCTGATTGGGTCCCCACCACTTCTACAGCACCTGTACTTCCCCCATTCACTGGCCAACCCGGTATTCAGGTGGATACAGCGAACTTTACGTCACTTGATTTTTATTCGCTGTATTTCACGGAAGATCTCTATAGATCTATTGTGGACCAGACTAATTTATATGCTGGTACTTACATCGCCGCTAACCCCCAGTCTCGCCTTGCCAAAGAATGGAAACCTCTCGAGGTTTCCGAATTTAAGACCTTTCTGGGCCTTACCCTCAACATGGGCATACACAAATTTCCGTCATTGCGGATGTATTGGTCCACACATCCCATTGACCATATGTACATTTTCTCTGCTCACATGGCCAGGAGACGATACGAGGCGATCCTGCGGTTCCTGCATTTCAATGACAATGCACTTTGTCGTCCACGTGGAGACCCTGAATTTGACCGGCTCTACAAAATTCGGCCCCTCGTAAACCATTTCAACGAACGTTTTGCAGCCTTGTTTAATCCCCAGCAGGTTGTATGCGTTGATGAGTCCCTGATTAAATTTGCTGGCCGTTTGTCTTTCAAACAGTACCTTCCCAGCAAGCGTGCCAGATACGGGGTCAAGCTCTATAAGCTCTGTGACAGGGCCACAGGCTACACATGGAGCTTTAGGGTTTACGAGGGAAAAGATAGTCAGGTAGAGCCGGAAGGATGCCCAGATTACATGGGGAGCGCTGGCAAGATTGTTTGGGACTTGGTGTCACCCTTATTCGGAAAGGGGTACCATTTGTATGTGGACAATTTTTACAGCAGCGTGCCACTTTTTAGCCACTTATTTGATCAACAGATTGGAGCATGTGGCACCGTGCGACCTAATCGCCGGGGCTTCCCCCAGCGGCTTGTAGATGCCCGTGTTAGGCCGGGGGCGAGAGCCTGCTGCAGATGTAAAAATTTGCTCGCTGTGAAGTGGCGGGACAATAGGAATGTTTTCGTTCTTACTACCCTTCACGCAGACACGACAGTCCAAATTCGTACGGCGACTGGTGTTGTGGAGAAACCCCTCTGTGTCCACGAATATAACCAAAACATGGGAGGGGTGGACCTCAACGACCAGTTAATGGCGCCGTATCATATTGCCCGTAAGACGAGACGCTGGTACAAAAAAGTGTCTCTACATTTATTTCAATTGGCTCTACTGAATGCTCATGTCGTATACAGAGCTTCAGGACGGAATGAATCCTTCCTTCAATTCCAGAGGGATATCATCACAGAACTCCTGTATCCAGGCGGTATTGTACCTCACCATCTCCTACCAAATGCAGTAAGCCGACTGCATGAGAGGCATTTTTCTTATGTCCTCCCGAGTACCCCTACCCAACGAGCCCCCCAAAGAAAATGTCGTGTCTGTACCAAGCGCGGATTTAGGCGTGACACCCGTTATTTTTGTCCCAAATGTCCTGGCAATCCTGGTCTTTGTATTGGTGAATGTTTTGAACGCTTCCACACACACGTTAATTATTAGTGTAGGGTGAAACATTTCACAGGCTAGGCACACTCACACAGGGTCTCCCAAGATGCCATCGCATTTTGAGAGACCCAAACCTGGAACCGAAAAGTTGAAGTTACAGTTCACAGTTACAAAAAAAAGTGTTAAAAAAAAAAAAAAAAGTAAAAAATAAAAACACACAAAAAAATATAAAATAAAAAAACCAAAAATAGTTGTCGTTTTATTGTTCTCTCCCTCTCTATTCTCTCTCTATTGTTCTGCTCTTTTTTACTGTATTCTATTCTGCAAAGTTTTATTGTTGTTATGTTTTTTCATGCTTGCTTTTCAGGTATGTAATTTATTTTACTGTTTTCAGGTACGCCATTCAGCTGTTGCGCGGACTTATTTATCTTGACAGCAACAGCGTTTGCTCCCACGATATATAAAGCCGCGACTCCAGTGCTGTAGGAGGTGATTTCACCACCACAGTTAAAAAAAAGAGCATATATGCCGAAGCATGCGGGCAGCAGGGGCGGAGGAGCGATTTTGCTCCTAATGCCGCGTACATACGGTTGACATTCCTACGGAGGCTTTCCCGTGGAAAAGTCTGACCATGTGTACACGGCATAGAAAAGTCCGACCGTGTGTACGCGGCATAGAAAAGTCCGACCGTACGCGGCATAACTTTTTTGCGGGAGGATGCCCCCATGCTTTGGCATATATATATTTTAGGCACAGGTTGCGTTAAAAAATGTTTTATTTTTTACTATGTTTTTTTATAGGTATTTGCTTTGCAGGTATGGTATGATCTTACTGTTATACTGGAATGTTACTTTGTTTTAATGTTAACCATCATTTGCTTAGCAGGTACGCCATTCAGTTGCAGTGCGGATTTATTTAGCGTGACAGCAACAGCGTTTGCTCCCACGATATATAAAGCCGCGACTCCAATGCTGTAGGAGGTGATTTCACCACTACAGTTCAAAAAAGAGCATATATGCCGGAGCATGGGGGCATTAGGGGCGGAGGAGCGATTTTGCTCCTAATGCCGCGTACATACGGTTGACATTCCTACGGAGGCTTTCCTGTGGAAAAGTCTGACCATGTGTACACGGCATAGAAAAGTCCGACCGTGTGTACGCGGCATAGAAAAGTCCGACCGTACGCGGCATAACTTTTTTGCGGGAGGATGCCCCCATGCTTCGGCATATATAAATGGTGCATGTATGCCCATCATTAGAAGTGGGTGGATGAAGGGAGGTATTCTAATGGTGGGCATACCCACCGATCAATCTTTTTTTTGTTCAGCCAACAGACTGCATGAAAAAAAAAAAAGATTACAATACATGTCCAACAAGAACCATCAACGTACTGGTATGTTGCAGGACTTTGAATGGTTATCATCTTGGTATCATTCTTTTCAGCCAGCGGTCGGCTTTCATGTAAAAGCAGTCCTAGCGGCTAATTAGCCTCTAGACTGCTTTTACATTCAGTGGGAGGGAATGTCCCCCCCCCCCCCAGATATAAACGGCGCCATTGAGAATATGGGAAAGCATTTTATCACACCGATCTTGGTGTGGTCAGATGCTTTGAGGGCAGAGGAAAGATCTAGGGTCTAATAGACCCCATTTAAAAAAAAAAAAAGAGTACCTGTCACTAACTATTGCTATCATAAGGGATATTTACATTCCCTGAGATAACAATAAAAATGGTAAAAAAATAAATAAATGGAAGGAACAGTTAACAAATAAAATAAAAAAAGCGAAATAAATATATAAAAAAATAAAAAAATAAAAAAAAGCATCCCTGTCCCCCCCTGCTCTTGCGCAAAGACGAACGCAAGCGTCGGTCTGGAGTCATATGTAAACAGCAATTGCACCATGCATGTGAGGTATCACCGCGAAGGGCAGATCGAGGGCAGTCATTTTAGCAGTAGACCTACTCTGTAAATCTAATGTGGTAACCTGTAAAGGCTTTTAAAGGCTTTTAAAAATGTATGTAGTTTGTCGCCACTGCGCGTTTGTGCGCAATTTTAAAGTATGTCGTGTTTGGTATCCATGTACTCGGCCTAAGATCATAATTTTTATTTCATCAATAATTTGGGCAATATAGTGTGTTTTAGTGCTTTAAAATAAAAAAAAGTGTATTTTTTCCCCAAAAAATGCGTTTGAAAAAACGCTGCGCAAATACTGTGTGGAAATTTTTTTTGCAACACCCACCATTTTAATCTGTAGGGCCTTTGCTTTAAAAAAATATATAATGTTTGGGGGTTCAACTTTACTTTCTTGCAAAAAAATAATATGTTTTTATGTAAACAAACAGTGTCAGAAAGGGCTTTTTCTTCAAGTGGTTAGAAGAGTGGGTGATGTGTGACATAAGCTTCTAATTGTTGTGCATAAAATGCCAGGACAATTGAAAACCCCCCCAAATGACCCCATTTTGGAAAGTAGACACCCCAAGCTATTTGCTGAGAGGCATCTTAAGTCCATGGAATATTTTAGATTTTGACCCAAGTTGCGGGAAATATAAATATATATATATATATATATTTTTTTTTGCGCAAAGTTGTCACTAAATGATATATTGCTCAAACATGCCATGGGCATATGTGGAATTACACCCCAAAATGCATTCTGCTGCTTCTCCTGAGTACGGGGATACCACATGTGTGAGACTTTTTGGGAGCCTAGCCGCGTACGGGACCCCAAAAACCAATCACCGCCTTCAAGATTTCTAAGGACATAAATTTTTGATTTCACTCACACAAATCTTGAAGGCAGTGCTTGGTTTTCGGGGCCCCGTACGCGGCTAGGCTCCCAAAAAGTCCCACACATGTGGTATCCCCGTACTCAGGAGAAGCAGCAGAATGTATTTTGGGGTGCAATTCCACATATAACCGTGGCATGTGTGAGAAATATATCATTTAGTGACAACGTTTTGTATTTTTTTTTTTTTGGTCATTATTCAGTGACTTGGGGCAAAAAAATGAAATATTCCATGGACTCAACATGCCTCTCAGCAAATAGCTTGGGGTGTCTACTTTCCAAAATGGGGTCATTTGGGGGGGTTTTGTGCTGTTTTGGCATTTTATTGCCTTCGAAACTGTGATAGGTAGTGAGGAGTGAAATCAAAAATTTATGCCCTTAGAAATCCTGAAGGCGGTGATTGGTTTTCGGGGTCCCGTACGCGGCTAGGCTCCCAAAAAGTCCCACACATGTGGTATCCCCGTACTCAGGAGAAGCAGCAGAATGTATTTTGGGGTGCAATTCCACATATAACCGTGGCATGTGTGAGAAATATATCATTTAGTGACAACGTTTTGTATTTTTTTTTTTTTGGTCATTATTCAGTGACTTGGGGCAAAAAAATTAAATATTCCATGGACTCAACATGCCTCTCAGCAAATAGCTTGGGGTGTCTACTTTCCAAAATGGGGTCATTTGGGGGGGTTTTGTGCTGTTTTGGCATTTTATTGCCTTCGAAACTGTGATAGGAGGTGAGGAGTGAAATCAAAAATTTATGCCCTTAGAAATCCTGAAGGCGGTGATTGGTTTTCGGGGTCCCGTACGCGGCTAGGCTCCCAAAAAGTCCCACACATGTGGTATCCCCGTACTCAGGAGAAGCAGCAGAATGTATTTTGGGGTGCAATTCCACATATGCCCATGGCATATGTGAGAAATATATCATTTAGTGACAACGTTTTGTAAAAATTTTTTTTTTTTTTTTTTGGTCATTATTCAATCACTTGGGGCCATAAAATTAAATATTCCATGGACTCAACATGCCTCTCAGCAAATAGCTTGGGGTGTCTTCTTTCCAAAATGGGGTCATTTGGGGGGGTTGTGTGACATCTTGGCATTTTATGGCCTTCGAAACTGTGATAGGTAGTGATAGGTAGTGAGGAGTGAAATCAAAAATGTATGCCCTTAGAAATCTTGAAGGCGGTGCTTTGTTTTCGGGGCCCCGTATGCGGCTAGGCTCACAAAAAGTCCCACATATGTGGTATCCCCGTACTCGGGAGAAGCAGCAGAATGTATTTTGGGGTGCAATTCCACATATAACTATGGCATGTGTGAGCAATATATCATTTAGTGACAACTTTGTGCAAAAAAAAATCAGTTTGTCATATTCCCGCAACTTGTGTCAAAATATAAAATATTCCATGGACTCGACATGCCTCTCAGCAAATAGCTTAGGGTGTCTACTTTCCAAAATGGGGTCATTAGGTTTTTTTTTTTTGCTATTTTGGCATTTTATGGCCTTCGAAACCTTGATAGGTAGTGAGGAGTGAAATCAAAAATTTGTGCCCTTAGAAATGCTGAAGGCGGTGCTTGGGTTTTGGGGCCCCGTATGCGGCTAGGCTCCCAAAAAGTCCCACACATGTGGTATCCCCGTACTCAGGAGAAGCAGCAGAATGTATTTTGGGGTGCAATTCCACATATAACCATGGCATGTGTGAGAAATATATCATTTAGTGACAACTTTTTGTAAACATTTTTTTTTTTTTTTTTTTTTCGTCATTATTCAATCACTTGGGACAAAAAAATTAAATATTCAATGGACTCAACATGCCTCTCAGCAGTTTCCTTGGGGTGTCTACTTTCCAAAATGGGGTCATTTGGGGGGGGTTTGTACTGCCCTGCCATTTTAGCACCTCAAGAAATGAGATAGGCAGTCATAAAATAAAAGCTGTGTAAATTCCAGAAAATGTACCCTAGTTTGTAGACGCTATAACTTTTGCGAAAACCAATAAATATACGCTTATTGCGATTTTTTTTACTAAAGACATGTGGCTGAATACATTTTGGCCTAAATGTTTGACTAAAATTTAGTTTATTCGATTTTTTTTTACTTTTTGTTATAAGAAAAATCATTTTTTTTCAAAATTTACGGTCTTTTTGCGTTTATATCGCAAAAAATAAAAATCGCAGAGGCGATCAAATACCATCAAAATAAAGCTCTATTTGTGGGAAGAAAAGGACGCAAGTTTCGTTTCGGTACAACATTGCATGACCGCGCAATTACCAGTTAAAGCAGCGCATTGCCAAATTGTAAAAACACCTTTGGTCTTTAGACAGCGTATTGGTCCGGGGCTTAAGTGGTTAAAAAAACAACGGCAATGGGAAAGTGGGAAAACGATGTAAATACTTCCTTCTCTAACGAACAATGGCAGAACTCGGTTAAAGAGATTCATATGGCTTCACATTGTGTTGGACATTGGGAAATGACGATACAAATAGCAAATAGATGGCACTATACCCCATTTAGATTATCAACCTACTACTTAGCATTATCACCTCAATGCTGGAGGGGATGTGGGCAAATAGGCAATCTTTTTCACATGTTCTGGCACTGTCCAAACATAAGGAGTCTGTGGAACCTTGCTGAGATCTGGTGTGAATTTCTGATCAGAAGTGGAATTTTTTGAATACAAGTGGAAGAGTTAAAAACCAGGATTTGCTTTTAGCTGCTTTTAACTGTTTCTGCTGCAAGTGTTCAATTGTTTGTCTTTTTTTCTGTGACACTTTTTTAACAGCTTTTTTTTTTTCCTTTCTGCTAATTAAGGGGAGTGTTTAATTGTTAACAGGGGAGTGTCTAATTGTTAACAGGTGAGTATATAAGTGTCTGTAAAAACTCCATAAGAGCTGGCTCCTTGCTGAGATCTGGTGTGGAATTTCTGATCAGAAGTGGAATTTTTTGAATACAAGTGGAAGAGTTAAAAACCGGGATTTGCTTTTAGCTGCTTTTAACTGTTTCTGCTGCAAGTGTTCAATTGTTTGCCTTTTTTTCTCTGACACTTTTTTAACAGCTTTTTTTTTTCCTTTCTGCTAATTAAGGGGAGTGTTTAATTGTTAACAGGGGAGTGTCTAATTGTTAACTGGTGAGTATATAAGTGTCTGTAAAAACTCCATAAGAGCTGGCTATTTGCTGAGATCTGGTGTGGAATTTCTGATCAGAAGTGGAATTTTTTGAATACAAGTGGAAGAGTTAAAAACCAGGATTTGCTTTTAGCTGCTTTTAACTGTTTCTGCTGCAAGTGTTTAATTGTTTATCTTTTTTTCTCTGACACTTTTTTAACAGCTTTTTTTTTTTCCTTTCTGCTAATTAAGGCGAGTGTTTAATTGTTAACAGGGGAGTGTCTAATTGTTAACAGGTGAGTATATAAGTGTCTGTAAAAACTCCATAAGAGCTGGCTCCTTGCTGAGATCTGGTGTGGAATTTCTGATCAGAAGTGGAATTTTTTGAATACAAGTGGAAGAGTTAAAAACCAGGATTTGCTTTTAGCTGCTTTTAACTATTTCTGCTGCAAGTGTTCAATTGTTTGTCTTTTTTTCTCTGACACTTTTTTAACAGCTTTTTTTTTTCCTTTCTGCTAATTAAGGCGAGTGTTTAATTGTTAACAGGGAAGTGTCTAATTGTTAACAGGTGAGTATATAAGTGTCTGTAAAAACTCCATAAGAGCTGGCTCCTTGCTGAGATCTGGTGTGGAATTTCTGATCAGAAGTGGAATTTTTTGAATACAAGTGGAAGAGTTAAAAACCAGGAGTTTAAAACAAGAGTTAAGACAGGAGTCTTAAACTGTAAGTATCATCTTAATCTTCATACAAGTAATTATATTGTAACTGGGAAATGAGTGCTAGCAGGGTTGAAGGTTTTGCTCAGTGCACAGCGTGTCACATGTATGCAAAATTGGTGCAACAGCTCCAAGATGGATACCGCTGTGACAGATGTGAGCAGGTTGCCCTTCTGGAAGCTCGTATTAGAGATCTGGAGGAGCAAGTTGCAACACAGGGTAGAAATGACAACCTTGAAAGGGGTCCTCTGCTCGCTGAGCAAGTGGTCAGTAAGGTTGATGTGGAGGGTGGAGGGGCAAGTCAGGATTATCAGATAGGGAGATGGGTTAATGCAGTTAGAGGGAGTGGAAGGGGCGTGAAGAAAGGGAAGGCCAGTCCTGTATTTGTGCATCAAAACAAATTTGCCAAGTTGGGTGATGATGTGGAGGTGGCAAAAACAGAGGTGGCAGCCCTAGATGTTACTGCTACCCCTAACAGCCGGGAGAGCAACCCATCTAGTAGAGGTGGGGAGGGGAGTGCAGGTAGGCCTAGACAGTTGGTGGTAATAGGGGATTCTATAATCAGAAGGACTGATAGAATAATTTGTTGCCAGGATCGCTTCAACCGAATGGTTTGCTGTCTCCCTGGTGCCAGGGTTCGGCATGTGGTGGACCGGGTGGATAAATTACTGGGAGGGGCTGGGCATGACCCAGCTGTCTTGGTCCATGTTGGAACCAATGACAGTATACATGGAAGGTGAAGGCTCCTTAAGAATCAATTTAAAGAACTAGGCTGCAAGATGAAGGGAAGGACCTCCAAGGTGATATTCTCTGAAATATTGCCTGTGCCATGCGCAACACAGGAAAGGCAGGGGGAGATTAGAGAGCTGAATGCATGGCTAAAGACCTGGTGTAGGAAGGAGGGATTTGGGTTTCTAGAGCACTGGGCTGACTTTTCATTGGGGTGCAACCTATATGCTAAAGACGGTTTGCACTTGAATGGAAGGGGGTCTGCTGTGCTGGGGGAGAGGTTTATGGGAATGCTGGAGGAGTATTTAAACTAGGATTGAGGGGGAGGGTGAATTAGAATTACATCGAGCAGACAGGTCAGTTAGTGGTCAGACATTAATGGAGAGTGGAATGGGGATGGATGGGGGAAGGGTTATGGCAGGTGACAAGAAAGTTCCCATGTTGCAAACAGCCATTGGAAATAATAGTGCCATTTGTACTACTATAAATTATATGAAAAACACCAGAGAAAAATGTAACAATACATTTAAGTGTTTGTTCACCAATTCCAGAAGTCTGCCAAGCAAAACAGGTGAGCTGGAAGCTCTGGTGCATGAGGAGAGCTATGATGTAATCGGTATTGCTGAAACTTGGCTTCAATCCTCACATGACTGGGCTATTAATATTCCTGGCTATGCTCTCTTTCGGAAAGACAGGGTAAAAAGGAAAGGTGGAGGGGTCTGTCTCTATGTGAGAAGTGACCTCAAAGCAAGCGTGAAAGAGAACCTGGTTGATGGAGAGTGTGATGAGGCTGAAGCATTATGGGTGGAACTGCATACAGATGTGCGTAGTTCAAAATTAATCATTGGAGTTTGTTATAAACCACCCAATGTTAATGAGTAGGTGGAGACTCAGCTCCTTGCACAGATGGAAAGGGCTGCAAGGTCTGGAACAGTGATAATAATGGGGGATTTTAACTACCCAGAAATTGACTGGATTAATGGCACTTCTGGGACAGTTAAAGGACAAAAATTTCAAAACCTATTGCAGGACAATTTTATGGTGCAGTTTATTGAGGCCCCAACTAGGAATGATGCCCTGTTGGACCTGATAATCTCAAACCATGCAGAGCTTATTACTAATGTTCAGATAAAGGAACACCTGGGTAGCAGTGATCATAACATGATTTCATTTAATGTTAACTATAAGCAAGAAATACATACAGGAAATATTAAAACACTAAATTTTAAGAGAGCAAATTTTCCAAGGATGAGGGCTGCTCTCCAGGACTTGGACTGGGAGGGACTATTGGCACAGCTGAACACAGAACAGAAATGGGAATTCTTCAAAAAGACTTTGTGGAACCTCACTGCAAAGTATGTTCCCATGGGCAATAAGTTTAAAAGGCTAAAAATAAAACCTATGTGGCTCACGGTCAAAGTTAAAAACTCAATAGAGTACCCAGTGTATTATTTTGTTTGAATAAACCCCTTTTTTAAACGATACTACACTATTGGCACTTTTTATCTCCCTGGATGCGAGTCACTGTCACTGTTTGGATGTGACTACCGAGAGGGATCTACCCTTCCCACTACAGCCCATTTGGATGATACTGTATGTGGACATGACCAGAAAAGTGTACCTGGGTCTTTATGCTGTTACCTTACAGCAGTAATGTAAGGGGACATCCTCACTTATTCTGAAGAAAACACCTGAAATCAACCTTTCTTCACATCACTTTTACTTTTACTTTGGATTTTGCCTGTTGTTACATTTACAGTTATCTGCTGCATTGACATTTAATCTAGTCTATTACAATCACTGTTGTGTGTTCTACTTGTTGTATACCCTATTGTGTATCAGTACATTTGTTACTACTTTATATGACACTTGCACTGTCACTTTGTACTACTTCACATTTTGGCAGCTAGCCTTGGCTGCATTGTAGCACGTTTATTTTGATGTTATTTACTTGTTAGAATATACCACTATCATTCTTTATTATTGTTACTTATGATCACTAGTCAGAGTATATTTTTCCATATATAAGGATTTGCCACACTTCCTTTGCACGTTACCCCATTCCCCATTCACAGCGCAGCACTACCCTTTTATTCTTTATTTGTTCCTAGTTTGATACACCATCCAGTGCAGCAGCTGTACCCCTTCTCTCTCCGCCTTCCCCCACTCTCGTGGTAAGCGTGGTAATACTCACCCCATCATTAACCTCCTCCATGCTGCATATTCCAAATAGCATTGTAGATTAAAGTGGTTGTAAATGTTGTTGTTTTTTTTTATATAAAAATAACAAACTTGTCATACTTACCTGCTCTGGCAAAGGGTTCTTCTGGGGTCCCCCGCCGGCACTCCAGGCCCCTTCTCTTCATCCCGCCTCCTGTCACCTTAGAATCATCACATAGGGGACTTTTTAAATAACATAAGGAAAAAAAGTTACACCCAAGTACATAAACACATATACACATGAACGAACGTAAACGCATGCCTCAGGGGAGCCTACACGTGAAAGCGTTAATTGCGATGCACGTTGCATACTGTATTACCATGCACGCCGTAATGAGAGCAACACAAGACTTCCTCCGTAACACTAAACTGATACCTATAGGGGGATTTTGAAGCTTTGCCTATAGAAAATATAGGGTACTGAATTTTGCCGCCATTTCAAATTTGTGTAATTTAATGCGATTGCTTGCTCTAAATTTCACTTTAGTGTGGGTTTTTTTACAGAAATGTTACGTTTCCTAGATCTTTGCGGTAATATCGTGTCACATAAAATACTACAACTTTTTTATTGTCTAGGGATATCTGCTTTCAGGAAATATATAATGTTTGGGGGTTTTGTGTAATCTTCAGGTCTAAAATGATTTTTTAAACATGTGTGCAAAAATGGCTCTGACTAAGAAAAGGTAAATTAACATGGATGACATGGGAGTTGGGAGGAGGCAGGGAAGAGGGAGAGTGGGGCAAATTTTCTCCACCATGGGTCTCTGGGTTATACTTGCCCCTGGGCCAAAAGATGCCAGTCAGCCCCTGCCAGGGTTTTTGAAGGGCCACATTGTCCTCCCCCCACTCTTGTGATCATGAAAAAACTTAGACTGTTTTCCTCGATCCATCACTGTTCCACTCTCTATGGGCCACTTGACTGGACTTGCCCCCCAGGCCTTAGGCTGCCAGCCCTCCCCTGATGTGAATAGACGTGATTTGTTATATCATATGGCAGTGTGCATGAGCCTATACCACAGTTTGTACATTGTTCTTGTTCTTAGTGCATAAAAACGAGTTTAATTTTGTCTAATTTGCGCAATTTGTTAATGTCCTAGATTTCACTCTTCCTTAGGCTGAATTTTGAACTTTAACTTTTCACAACTTCATATCAGCTTTCATTGTCCTTTCAGTCAATTTAAAAATAAACATTATCAATAGAAAAATAGAAAAGTGACGGCAGAAAAAAAGCAGTCCATCGAGTCTGCTGTTTGTGCTTTTTTCTTTTCTTTCTTTTTTTTGTTTGTTTTTTCCTGTTAACTTTTTGTCTGAGAGTGTTTGTCTCAAGCATATTTGAAGCCATTTACCGTTGACTGTCTCAGTACCTCTGCTGGAGGTTTATTCCAAACATCATCTACCCTTCGAGTAAAATAATACATTCTAAAATTATTTTTAATCTTTCCTCCAGTTAGTTTGAGGTCATATCTCCGTGTTCTTGATTTTGGTTTCATATTGAAAAAACTGCCCTCCTGAACCTTATTTACCCCCTTGATGTATTGAAAGGTTTCAATCATGCAGGGGTGGACTGGCCATTCTCTATTGCCTGGGGGGCCCATATTCTCCTATTGCCCATGATGAATGGTGGTGGGACTCACTTGATGTATGTGAAAAGTTAAAGAAGAGGTATTTTTCATCACTTTGGTGAAGGCAAAATTGAAGGAAGTTATGTGATGGACATGTTTCTCTAATTTGTATGATTTTTGTCACTTTAAGGATAGTATGTGTTATTGTCACTCATCAATGTAAATATCATTATTTGATGAATGCAGCAGTGAAATTGGTTGCTTTAAGCATTTATTTGATTTATATTAGTGTTATTTACTCATTAATAAATTAATTTTTGAAGCCCTCACAATAGACATATCACAAGTAGGGGTAATAACAAACTGACAATACATACAAACTGACAATACCTAGTAATTTGCAAAATTCATCATTTTTTAACAAACACTATAGCCCCCTGAAGATTTTTAAGTCTGGGACACCAATGTATAAGACTGGTATCCTAATGGCTGAAGTGCCAAATATTACCCTTCCGCACTTGAGCATATAGCCAGGATTTTAAAGGAATGACATTAAAAATGTGGCCCCCTTCTCAAAATGTTACTGATGGTAACCAAATATTATTTTGCACACGTACCCACGCAAATAATGGAGGCATCAGAGGAGATAAGTTTATTTAAGATTTTTTTTTTTTTTTTTGCATTGTACTACTAATATCAAGATATACCTTTCCTACTATATGTCCTTAATGAGAAATTTTGTCCCACCTTGTAACATAGTAAACTGGAATATTACTTTCACTTTCTCTGTAGCTTGAAATAGCAATAAAATATTTGTAAACATTTTTTTTATAATAATCTTTATCCTATGCGGTGTTAAGATTGCAGTTGCAAATTGCACATTTCTGGTTTTGCTGGAGGATTCTCATCTTGTTACTTATGAGTGCTTTGTGCATAACCAAACCTGAAACACAGGGGTTCATTTACTAAAACCGGGGAGTGCAAAATCAGGTGCAGCTCTGCAAAGAAACCAGTCAAAGCTTAACTGAACAAGCTAACGTTAGAAGCTGATTGGCTATTATGGAAAGCTGCACCAGATTTTGCACTCTCTGGTTTTAGTAAACCAACCCCCAAGTGAATTGCTCTGACAAGATCTTCATGGCAGAGTCTAAATGCTATTACTGAGTGATACATAATTTACAGCTACTCAGCACATGTCAATCTCAGTCTTGACCAACTGCTCATAGCACATATGAGTCTCAATCCTATCTGTGTAGCATAAAGATAGATTGCAAATTCCATCTTTGCTACTGCAGGATTTCGCTACCAGGAATCAATATCAATATAGCAAAAACACATGTACCACCTATTAGATCTGATCCCTTCTGAAGATGTACACATCAAATTTGACAGGTCCCTAGTGCACATTATTCACATAACAGTGACTGTACCCCCAACAGACACATTATTTACTTTTCTTGGGCTGCCTTATTGTTCAAAAGGACTTTATGAAAAAATGGAAGGGGTTAGGCAAGCTTCAAAACTTTGCCCAAGCAAAATGGCCAATCATTTAAAGAGCCACCATATTTTATTACTAAAGAATAAATAAGTAGCATACTACTGTACATAGCCAAACTATAATCAATTGTTTTGTTCAGCTTTGTTCAGTATTGTGTATAACGATTTTTAAAAAGAGAACACCTTACTTTGCATTTTAAATGCTCATCTATTTAGTTAAAAAGTCAAAGAACAGTGTTTTAACTGTAATCTTTGACTGAAAATCAGAATCTGTTGGGCACTTTAAAGAGCTCTATCTTAACCACTTAAGCCCCGGACCAATATGCTGGCTAAAGACCCAAGGGGTTTTTACAGTTCGGGACTGCGTCGCTTTAACAGACAATTGCGCGGTCGTGCGACGTGGCTCCCAAACAAAATTGGCATCCTTTTTTCCCCACAAATAGAGATTTCTTTTGGTGGTATTTGATCACCTCTGCGGTTTTTATTTTTTGCGCTATAAACAAAAATAGAGCGACAATTTTAAAAAAAATTCAATATTTTTTACTTTTTGCTGTAATAAATATCCCCCAAAAACATATATAAAAATTTTTTTTTTCCTCAGTTTAGGCCGATACGTATTCTTCTACCTATTTTTGGTAAAAAAAATCGCAATAATCGTTTATCGGTTGGTTTGCGCAAAATTTATAGCGTTTACAAAATAGGGGATAGTTTTTTTGCATTTTTATTTTTTTAATTTTTTTTTACTAGTAATGGCGGCGATCAGCGATTTTTTTCGTGACTGCGACATTATGGCGGACACTTCGGACAATTTTGACACATTTTTGGGACAATTGTCATTTTCACAGCAAAAAATGCATTTAAATTGCATTCTTTATTGTGAAAATGACAGTTGCAGTTTGGGAGTTAACCACAGGGGGCGCTGTAGGAGTTAGGGTTTACTTTGTGTGTGTTTACTAGTGTAGGGGGTGTGGCTGTAGGAATGACGTCATCGATCGTGTCTTCCCTATAAAGGGAATGACGCGATCGATGCGCCGACACAGTGAAGCACGGGGAAGCCGTGTTTACACACGGCTCTCCCCGTTCTTCAGCTCCGGGGAGCGATCGTGACGGAGCGGCTAAAAACAAATAGCCGCGCCGTCGTCCCGGATCGCTCCCCGAGCGGACCCGACCTCCGCATGTACCGGGGGGGGTCCCGATCGGACCCCCCACCCACGTCTAGCAGAGGACGTACAGGTACGTGGATGTGCCTGTCCGTGCCATTCTGCCGACGTAAATGTACATGAGGAGGTCGGGAACTGGTTAAAATAGTATAATACGCTCATGGGGTCAAGTCCTGGGGAAAAAAGTGTGGGAACTCTCACCTAAGTTCCACTTCCCCACCAAAAAAAATAAATGATACGCTCATATGCATAATTACTAAACTGCATGTTTTTTTTGTTTTTTTTCCGATCCACTGTACCTTAGTAACCCTTTATGTTACTGGCCGCTTCCTGTATATGGATTTATCGGGTAGTGTGCGGGTATTCCGTCACTTCCTCAATGCCGCAATGTCTCCTGGAAGCTTTTGTCATTGTTCCCAGGAGACATTGCGGAGGTCTGCCACGAGTTATCGTGGGATTCAGAAAGAACTTAGGATTACTAAGGTTTGCCTGCCCCTGACAGTGACTCGAGCTGGGCATCGCCGCTTAGTGAAGGATTGGCCCGGGCGGCTCGGCTGCTCTAGTCCTGCAAAGGGAACTGCGTTCCTGCTGTAAAAAAAATGCAGGGACTCCGTTTCCACGCGTTCCCGCAGGACTTGAGCCCTGAATACGCTTTAATAGTGTTCTTGTAGTATGTTATTAGAGTATTGTATGTCACTGAAAAACTCAAGGGTACCATCAGTCCACTGGAAGTTTTTTGAAGGCTGCACAGATGTGGGTTCTTCGAGCAATCTAAATATCCAAGATTGTTCTTGGAGAGGATACTTGGTTGATGGGAGATGATCTATCGCTGGATTTCACAATTAAAATAATTGTTAGTGGAGGTTTCTAAAGGTAGCAATAAAGAGAGGACGAATATTAAACAGGTTTTATTTCTGGCTATATTTGTTGAGTTTGCTAATTATATGTTTTATTTATGTTCTTGGCTGCTCAATATATGGTATATAACCATAGCTGATACACCACTTGATTTGTGGTACAGAATTCATAGTTACAGCTCTCTTACTTATGTCATAGTGAACAAAAACTATCTTTCAAAATGTAAATTATGTTTTGTTTTTTTGTATTCATATACTTTTGAAAATAATAATAAAAATAATTACATGCTAAAAAATCAGTGTAGACCCCTCACATTTTTGTAAATATTTTATTATATCTTTTCATGTGACAACACTGAAGAAATTACACTTTGCTACAATGTAAAGTAGTGAGTGTACAGCTTGTATAACAGTGTAAATTTGCGTTCCTCCTCAAAATAACTCAACACACAGCCATTAATGTCTAAATCGCTGGCAACAAAAGTGAGTACACCCCGAAGTGAAAATTTCCAAATTGAGCCCAATTAGCCAATTTCCCTCCCTGGTGTGTTGTGGAAATTTCTATAAATGTATGTTGTCAGATGTCCCCCAGTGTCGGTTTTGCTGTAATGCGCTCAGGTGAGCGTATTCACACATACAGACGTTGTTGGAAGGCCATTGGCGCAAACACCTTTTCATGGACACAGCAGATTTGCGAGCTCATTTTAAGGATGTTCATTTATGCCTCAGCAAGGGACTGGCCACTTCTTGTCGACTGCATTAAATGACTCCGAGTGGACAGATCTGCGTACATGGAAACTGTAGCATAACTATACGAAAATTATGGTTGTCTGATCCATGATTTAGTATGGTTTGCAATAGTGGCAGTGGTGGTTTGCACACGGCTTTGTGCAGTGACCATGCTGTCTGATTCCTTTGTGTCTCACAGAGCATGGTCACTGCCCCCAGCCGTTTGCACACATCACTTTTAGCATGATTTGAATCACATGTCTGTGATTGGTTCTTTTGAAAGGATACATTGGCTTTTTTGGGGTTTAAGAGCTGAGCATAAGCAGGAAGTTGGTGGGAGGAGTTTTGGGGTCTTCTGAAAGATGAGCAATGAGATTTGTGTCTTGAAGGGACAGTGGAAAATATTTTGGCGTTTAAAAGAGTGTTTTAAAGGTTAATTTAAGTTTTATACTGTAAATACAGTTTTGGGTTATGTGAGAGCAAACAGGGGGGCATCACCATTTTTGTTGTAACATCTAGATGCAGGTAGAAAGAAGCCATAATATTGTTTTGAAAAGTGGAGGATTTCATGGTGCGTTGTAGCTTGTCTGATGAACACATTTAGGAGGCTTTATATCATGAGACAGGTCGGGCCGTGTAGGATAATCGGAATTCCTGTGCGCGATTGTATTAGCATAAATGTGTGGAGTATTACGATAACAGCCCCGGTCAGGCCGTGTATAATAATTGGAAATCGGGGGACGGTTATGATGATAAAGGCACAAGCCATAACTGCTCCGAAAATAAAGCGCATGGTACTCTGGACGCAGAGATCACCAAAAAAAACTATTTGAATCGTCATGGGCAAATGTGCCACCCATGCAGTGCACCAGTCAGACAGCTGCACCGCACATGAGGTCTGGGTTTGGGGCTCCGGACATGAGACCCCTTAGGTCCATGGAAGGTTCTCAAGCTGCTCTCATATTTTTCCATTGTATTTTTTTCTATTGCGGAAAGAGTGAGGGCAGAATTCCATCTGGCTTTTGTTTTTTCATTTTTGTTTTGAAAGCGATGAATATCTCCCCCACATTTGTATCTGAATGTTTGTATGTAGTAATGTGAATATGTTCGAACTTACCGCGGCGATCCACCGACGCGACGCGGCTGTTGTATTTTTGTAGGAACAGAAAAAGTAAGGGTTACAGAGGGTTTTGTTTGAATCGGTTTTGAAAGAATGTCATTGAAAATTTACAGGAATGTCATTTTTGTTTGTCATTCTCTGCAGGATAAATATGAAGAATGGAGTAATGATTTCTGCTTATAAGTATTTTTCAGGTCCAAGGAGTTTCTGGAAGTGTTTGTACATAGAGAGCAGGTGTATGTAGACAGCTGTACACATGGATAAATACGAGTCTAATGAGGTTAAAGTATCATAGGCTACTTTATTGTTTCTTTTTTCCTGCACCACGCATTTCTTCCTCCAGTCTGTAATGAGGAAGAAAAGGGGGGGGATAAATAAATGTAAAAGTGACAGTTTTTCGAACTAATAACACTAATCTTTCTAATTCTAATCAAGTTTGTGCCAAGACTATCTTTCTTTGATGGAATTTGAATCGGCAAGCAGCAGTCTGGTGAAGTAGGTTTCCATCTTAGATGCTAATAACCTGTCAATGGCTCTAGGTATTACAGGCAGTGGTAAGCGATTACAGGCGATGGTGAGCCACGCACAGATTGTGCAGTGACCACAGTCCCGATGTCTGAGTTATTGTCATAAGGTTTGTTTGGAGGTCAACCAAAACCAGGGTCGTACTCCCCTCATCAGCTGTCACTCTCATTCTCAGGTGATGGGGTGGGTGCGATCACTGTAACATGAACTTCACAGGGTTCAGGAGTCTCTCCTGGACCCTGACATGGTAATTGGTTTTCATTTTTCCCAACCAGGTGACTGGATCGTTTGTAAAGAAGCTTGATGGATGAGACCACGTCAGCCACTGCAAGAAGCGGCTCAACCACATCAAAGAAATTAGTAGTATCTTCGTTTATTTTGTATTTTGTATTTTGTACAGCTGGTGTGATGGTCTCTTGACTTGAATGTATAGTGAGTGAACTTACTTAGACACAGAAGGCTTTATTTTGCTAAGACGAATTCTGTGCTTTTTAGCACAGGGCAAAATGGCAGTGTGCTCTGCATACAGCCAATTTTGCCATGACAGGTGTCATGTGACTCGTTAGTGTTACAAGGTTTCAGGTGTGAATGGGGAGCAGGTGTGTTAAATTTGGTGTTATCGCTTTCACTCTCTCATACTGGTCACTGGAAGTTCAACATGGCACCTCATGGCAAAGAACTCTCTGAGGATGTGAAAAAAACAATTGTTGGTGTCAGGTACGTACTCACCCAGACCAAGATACTAAGGGCGGCTCACCTTTGCGACCTGGCGCACTCCGTCCCCTGGAGTTGAGACAGAGGGGGGAAGCTGCGAGGAGGCACCGGTACCAGCGGAGCAGCTGAAGCTTCATATGAGGTGCCGGACAGGAAGCTAGCAGGTAGTAGTTCACTTGAGACAGGCTACGGATCAGGTAGTAAGACAGTTCAAGTACACAGAGCACGTTTCAAGGGCTAGAACTGAAGGCGGATCCGGGGTCCAAGCAGAAGGTCAAGGGCTGGAAAAGGTAGCAAGTCCAAGGTACAGGTGCAGTAACAGGAAGTTCAAGGCAGGAGCTGACGACAAAGCAGTAACCTGTCATGAGACAGAGGCTGGTTTAAATAGGCCGATCAGGCCTCTGATTGATTCAGGGGTGTGCGCGCCTGCGCGTGCGCCGTAATGCCGGACCGCGCATGCGCGTGCACCGTTCATGCAGGGCATGCGCCAAAGCGTTGTTCCTCCGCACATGTGCGCCATTTGGTGATTGGCCAGGTTGGCTCCCTGACAGTTGGCCTAGGCCTCGTACACGCTCGGTATTCTCGGCAAGAGAAAACCGAGCGTGTGTACAAGGCTTTCAGGTTTCTCGTCGGGAAATCTGGCCAGAATCTCGACAAGAAAAATGGAGATCCTGTTCTCTATTTTCTCGTCGGGATTCTTGTCGGCCTGTTTTCCTACGAGAAACCCGAGAGTGTGTATACTTACCGTGGAAACCTGCGCATTCTCGAAATGACTTTGACGCATGCGTGGTAGCATCCACGGCATAGGTAGGGTAAAGCAAGATGACGGCGACGGAATCGAATGTAACGAGCGCATGCTTGTCATACGCGATGACGTCACCGCGTTCTTGCCTTTCAAGACTGTGTGTACACTCAGGCGGCAAGAGATTCTTGCCAAGAATCTCGTCTGGAAAAACAATGTTTTTTTTCCTGACAAGATTCTGACCCGTGTGTACAAGGCCCTAGGCTATAAGAAGATTGCCAAGACCCTGAAACTGAGCTGCAGCACAGTGGCCAAGACCATACACCGGTTTAACAGGACAGGTTCCACTCAGAACAGTCCTCGCTTGGTCGACCAAAGAAGTTGAGTGCACGTGCTCAGTGTCATATCCAGAGGTTGTCTTTAGGGAATAGACTTATGAGTGCCAGCATTGCTGCAGAGGTTGAAGGGGTAGGGGGTTAGCCTGTCAGTGCTCAGACCATACGCCGCACACTGCATCAAATGGGTCTGCATGGCTGTTGTCCCAGAAGGAAGCCTCTTCTAAAGATGATGCACAAGAAAACCCACAAACAGTTTGCTGAAGACATGCAGATTAAGGACATGGATTACTGGAACCATGTCCTGTGGTCTGATGAGACCAAGATAAACTTATTTGGTTCAGATGGTGTCAAGTGTGTGTGGCGGCAACCATGTGAGGAGTACAAAGACAAGTGTGTCTTGCCTACAGTCGAGCATGGTGGTGGGAGTGTCATGGTCTGGGGCTGCATGAATGGCTCCAGTGACACTTGGAGCCCTTCAGGGCCACTCGGAGCCGCTCGGAAACACATGGAAACACTCAAAAACCCTTAGTGTTTCTGTGCCTCTCCACGTGCATCTGAGCGGCTCCGAGTGCTCTTTCTGAGTGTTTCTTAATGTCTCCGGGGCCCCGCCACCTCTGGTTACATGCAGTACTGCATACACTAGCAGTGCCACTGGAATATATTATCTGAATTTACATTATTTCCTATGGGAAATTGAGTGCTTTGGATTACAAGCATTCTTCTAGAATGAATTATGCTCGTAATCCAAGGTACCACTGTATTAATAAATAGGGTAACATTTCTACAGATGGAAAAATCCTATAGATGATTTTCAAATGAAACTCAGCCACAACATTTTTTTTGGAATAGGAATTGCCATAAAATGGAGGAGGAGGGAGGAGGAGGTAGGCTAGTTCTCTTCTACTTCCTCCCCGTGTCCCCCTGTGCCCGCCCTCAACCCCCGGCGTGCAGCCAATGCTATGCTGTGAAGTGGTTGTGTGGGCGGGCACTGAGCAGCCAGTGTACACGATGCCTGCTTGAGATTGGGGTGAGTGAATTCTCCACTCTCTCTCTTCCTTCCATGCACTGTAGTGATCCATCCTTCATTCCTTCCATGTACAGTAATGATCCCTCCTTCCCTCAATGTACAGTAATGATCCCTCCTTCCTTCCTTCCATGTACAGTAATGATTAGGAATGAGCCGATGTTCGAGTCGAACGTAAGTTCAAGTCGAACATCGGGTGTTCGCCGAATAGCGAACAATTTGGGGTGTTTGCGGCAAATTTAAAAGCCGCGGAACACCCTTTAAAAGTCTATGGAAGAAATCAAAAGTGCTAATTTTAAAGGTTAATATGAAAGTTATTGTCATAAAAAGTGTTTGGGGAATCAATGCAAAAAAAAGTTAAAAAAAATGCCAGTTTTCCCGGGAGCAGTGATTTTAATAATGCTTAAAGTGAAACAATAAAAGTGAAATATTCCTTTAAATTTCGTACCTGGGGGTGTCTATAGTATGCCTGTAAAGTGGCGCATTTTTCCCGTGTTTAGAACATTCCCTGCACAAAATGACATTTCTAAAGGAAAAAAGTAATTTAAAACTACTCGTGGCTATAATGACTTGTCGGGGTCTCAGCAATACAGATAAAAGTCATTGAAAAAAACGGCATGGGTGAATATTAAGGGGAACCCCAAACCCAAATTTTAAAAACAAAATTGTGTGGGGTCCCCCCAAATTCCATACCAGGCCCTTCAGGTCTGGTATGGATTTTAAGGGGAACCCGTTCCAAAATAAAATAAATGTTGTGGGGTCCCCTCAAAAATCCATACCAGACCCTTATCCGAGCATGCAACCTGGCAGGCCGCAGGGGACGAGATAGTGCCCTCCTCCTGAACCGTACCAGGCCACAGGCCCTCAACATTGGGAGGATGTCCCCATGTTGATGGGGACAAGGGCCTCATCCCCACAACCCTTGCCCGGTGGTTGTGGGGGTCTGCGGGTGGAGGGCTTATTAGAATCTGGAAGCCCCCTTTAACAAAGGGGACCCCAGATCCCAGGCCCCCCTATGTGAATTGGTAACAGGGTACATTATACCCCTACCATTTCACACAAAAAGTGTCAAAAATGGTAAAAAAACACAAGACACAGCTTGGGACAAGTCTTTTATTAAAAAGAAAAAACAATTCCAGCAATGTAATCCATTCTCAACCTGGGATACGGAAAAACACGCCGACACCATCCGATTCCGCCTCCATGGGAGGCGCCCACTGAATGACGCTACTCCTACCATGACAGCTGTTAAATAGCTGAGGACAGAGTCATCCGTGATGTGCGCGGGTGACCTGCCCCCCCTCTGACGCAACAGGGGTTTCCCGTGGTGTCAGAGGGGGCGGGGTCACGTGACAGGTGGGCCCGCCCCATCCTCAGCTATTTAAGAGCTGTCACAGCGCTCTCTCATATTTTCCTGCAGCCTGACAGGTTGCGTGCTCGGATAAGGGTCTGGTATGGATTTTTGGGGGGACCCCACAGCATTTATTTATTTTTAAATGGCGCGGGGTTCCCCTTAATATCCATACCAGACCTGAAGGGCCTGATATGGAATTTGGGGGGGAGCCCCTTTCTTTTTTTGGGGGTTTGGGACCCCTGCCGTTTTTTTCAATGACTTTGATCTGTATTCCTGGGATCCGACAATTCATGAATAGCCGTGAGTAGTTTTAAATTACTTTTTTTCCTTTAGAAATTACATTTTGGGAAAAATGTGCTACTTTACAGGCATACTATAGACAGCCCCCAGGTACGAAATTTAAAGGAATATTTCACTTTTATTGTTTCAGACTTAAATTTTTTTGCCTGTTCGTATGTTCTGCTGCAAACTGAACCGGGGGGGGGGGTGTTTGGCTCATCCCTAGTAGCGATATAATGCAGGTCCTTTCACAGCCAGACATTGCAAAGGCATGATAAGAATTAAGTATGGTATGAACCTACTTTTCTGTCGATTTCTTTGTAACAGCTGCTTACATGCTGATATGCAGTTTTACACACCTATTTGTTCAGAATACTTTATGTCCCTTTGAAAAATATCCTTTGATTTCACTTATGAAAAGCATAAATGTCTATTTGCAGAACTGTTTTTGTAGGTAATGCATTTGGGAACCACATGAAAGATTTCCATATTGTGTGCATATACTGTATACATTATACGCTAAGCAGGTATTTTTGGAACAGGTGTTTCACTGTCAAAAACTATTTAGAATAGAAGAACAAAACATTAACTATTTGCAATGAACTTTGCTTTTCGTTTTTTTATACTTAATTAAACTGGGAAATGTTTTTTTACTGCTCTTTGTGGGCCCATCGTAGAGACATTACCCCACTTCCTGTCCTGATACCACAGACAGCAATAAATCCTGTGAGAGATTCCTAGCCTTCCCTATTCTAAAACTAAATGGTAACCTGTAGTAAGCGCTGAAGAAAATAGAATTTACTTTTATATGTTTTGAGGTTTTTTTTGGGCTGTCTTGTTTATTTCATACTGGAATATCTGTAAAGCTGGCTGCAGCAAGTTTAAAGCCTAAACTTCTATGTTGACTCATACTACCTGTGCAAAAACTCCATTAAATCTACCTGTTTTGCTTTGCATTTTTTATGTCACTTTGCAGTACAGCAAGGAAGCATAAACCTCTGTAGTATAATAATGCGTTTTACTAAACAAGAATGTTGTCCATATAAACTACTTGCAATTTTAGGTAAACAATAGACAACATACTGAGTATTATACACATGCATACAGTATACACATACACAAGCTATCTATCCTTTCTAGCAAATAAACTTAGACAATGTATGCTATAGGGATACACTAATGCCCTGTACACACAATAGGTTAGTCTGATGAAAACGTTCTGATGGATTTTTCCATCAGCTATCCGATGAAGCTGACTGATGATCAGTCGTGCCTACACACCATCAGTTAAAAAAACGATCGTGTCAGAACGCGGTGACGTAAAACACAACGACGTGCTGAAAAAAATGAAGTTCAATGCTTCCAAGCATGCGTCGACTTGATTCTGAGCATGCGTGGATTTTTAACCGATGGAAGTAGCTACAGACGATCGTTTTTTTCTATAGGTTTTTTATCCATCAGATAATTTTAAAACAAGTTCCTATTTTTTTAACCTATGGATAAATAATCAATGGGGCCCACACACGATTGGTTTGGTCTGATGAAAACAGTCCATCAGACCGTTTTCATCAGACTAAACTATTGTGTGTACACAGCATTACAGTTACCTAACTTGGCATATAGTGTAGATTTCATGTCATCCCCAGGTGAAGTTCCTTTCTTTGCACAGGTTTTCTTTGGGCTTATAAAGTTTCCTGTATTCTTTGTTCTTCCTGGTAATATTGAGTTGTATCCCTTCTATCCAAGATCAATTTCAAATTCCACCTTGCTTCTCAGGGTCCTCCAAAATTAGTGCTAGCTGTGTTAAAATTGTTTCTTCCCTCCCCGTATTACCTGCCAACATCGCTTCCTGTTTTACTAGCCTCCATGAACCAGTCAACAAGTTCATTAGCGTTTGAATAAAAGTAAGCCCAGCTTCTGCTAGATGGTAGCTAAAATGTATTACTCTGTATATTCATGCTATTAAAAAATCACTAAAATAGCCATAGCAACACACTAACCCAAGTGACAGTGACAGCAAGCCTGCTATGATTACACCATATTACAATATATTATATTACTTAAAAACGGCAATTAATTATGTTTTTGCCAATGTATAACAATTTTATTTTCCTAAAGAATTATAAAAGACATATGTAAAAATATGTATATATATATATATATACATATGGCCACACAAATATATAACATATACTATTAATAAATTAAATAATAAATGCTCAAATATTAATGGCTAGACATGGAAGAATAGATAGACAAGTGTCTAATTTCTGTGACCTGGATTGTCAAACTATCCTTATTGATGTAACACATCCTTTGGATATAAGTTGACAAGTGAAACTGGTCCAAAATAAAAAAAACAAGCATATTACATTGTTTTAAATGTCTGCCTTCTAGTCGTATTTCTGAAGGAAAAGTTGGTGAATATTTTTTGCTTTAGATTAGTTTATTAAAATTAAAGTATATGTAAGCGCACTCAACCCAAAGTACCTCATTGTAAGACCTATAATATGCCTCATATGTTTGGCCTATAACTGTATCAACGGTTTCCCAGAATAAAAACGGTAGCTCTTTTGTTTTTTTCATCTTAAGATCACATGACCGCACCGATTTCTCTGTGTTGTATCACTGGATTGTGGGAAGCCATGTTTGAAAGGGGCAGACACCACAGGGAACTACAGCATGCTGGGAGTGACATCACAGCGCAAAGACTTTCCACTATCTGTGTTCATTTTCTGCTGTGAATGCCCCTATTGGCTCTAGTTGCATTAGGCAGGTTGTGATTGGCCAATGGTTCACAGCCATTGTCACAGCCTCCTTGCAGCTGCAGTGCCAGGCAGGGGATTAGTCTGTAGATCTGACTACAGAGTCATATATCTGTGCATGGCGTCACTATCAAGGAAAATAATTAAATACAAATTTACCACTCCAGCAAAGATCAAAGTTGGCCATAGATGGATCAAAATGTGTCCGGTTCAGCAGGCACCAGCTGAATTTTGGATACATGTGTGACAGTCCCTGTCTGATAAAAAAAAATCTCGATCAGCAGCTGCGTCCAATCACCTGCAACCACTGATCAGTGAATCAAAGCCCCACTGTCATAATACAATGTCCTGGTGGTAAGGATTCGTCAATATACCTCGCTTGTGTGGATGGAGGAATACACTTGTTTTAATTCATTCAGCCTACTGGCTGATCGAAAAAGAAATGAGTCATGTATGGCCAGCTTTAGTGTGGTCAGTTTTAATAAATGTATATGAGAGGGACTCGCAGGATTTTAAGATATCTGAATCAAAGGCACACATTGAAACACAACGGTCTTCTATTTATGACAAAAACATACCGTATTATACACATGTATAATAATTAATTATATATTTTTTTGAGGCAACAAATTATTTTATTCAGTGTTTCTAAGCCATTTTTCAGTCAAGTCCCCCTTAAACATTCTGCGCAATCTTGAAGCAACCCATATTAACCACTTCGTTACCGGGCCTATTTTGGCACTTCTCTCCTTCATGTAAAAATCACAATTTTTTTGCTAGAAAATTAATCAGAACCCCCAAACATTATATATTTTTTTTAGCAGACAC